>NC_052142.2:604421-1204421 GCF_016086655.4 Lepeophtheirus salmonis | reverse complement strand
TTGTTGGATTTTTAGGCAAGCAAATTGTGTCAATTTTAAACATGAAGAGCGGTCCAGAGAAAAAGGGGTTCCTAGTGATAGGAGAATCACTGATTTTTCTTGGAAAATTTGGTTGGCACTAGAATCGGTAAATTGATTTTTCAAAAGCTTTTGATTCTATCAGGCACGTTTTTATAATGATGACTGTTAAGAAAATGTTGCATAATATACTTTATAATCTGATTAGGGCTCTACTTTTTAATGAAGTTTCAACAATATCTATACGTGTGATAGAGAGTAAATCAATTGTATTAAAGAGAAGTTTCCAACAGAGATACTTGGTTTCTCCTTTACTTTTGTTGCGGAAACTGAAGAGCTCAGTAATATGACCTGAAGGAAACAAGGGGAATTTGGCGTTCAAATAGGATCCAGCAGGAATATAATTCATATGTATGCAGATAATGTGACTCTTAAAGTAGAGGCTAAATCGGAGAAGCAACGTATTACAAGAGTCTAAATTCTCTTTTTGATGCTTACAGAAGTTTGTTATAAAGTATGGCCTTGGAGTCAAAAGGTATAAAACAGCAATACTATCAATTGTTAAGGGGACTCCAATATCTTACACTGACATTCGAGGCTACGTAATACAAACAAGCTTAGAAGTTCTTGAGAAAAAGTAGATGAGTTTCTCGAGTTTCAAGGACGTCACCCACAGTATTTAATCATAGTATACGTCCTATCTTGTCATCAATTTTAATTTTGATCAGCTCACTCTCAAAAGGAAGCTTCCTACTTCCTACAAGCCAATAGGTTTTTCTGGTTTCTTTAGTTATACTTTACCATTCTGTTCTGTACTGTCATTTTCTATTTCTATTGCAATCGTGGAAAAGGCTACTACAAAGTTACTTATATTATTTAAAAGGATATCTAGCAACAAATGCGTAAGTATTCAATGTTTAGATATGAATTACTTACAGTATGTGTATTAGGTGCTTATTGGACTACCTTGTTTAATTGGTGTCGATTAGAGAAGTAACGAAATAAGGTGTATACGAGTTGGTCTTTCAAGTAGCACGATACACTATATATTATATTACTTAGTCATTTGGAGGTAATCTGACGATTAACCTCATAAGGCTTGAACACTTATATTTATAGCCGGTTTGTGTCTAATGCTTAGTTTTATAGAACGTTCCAGAATATCTCATCATGTACTTAGTCACATAATAAGATTACCTCGATATTCATATTACTCATCCTTGTGTGAGCATGTCATATGAAAAGGCAATATTTAGTATATCTTAATCATCTATCAATATAATCTCACACATCAAAAGATATTCCCTTCCATATTATTTCAATCAATAATAAAAATGTACACAACAATATATAATAATATGGAAGTTATATCTATCCATTGAAAATCCTAATCCGATGATACTAAGGATGCTCCCTCCTTAAGGAAAAGACAACCTCATCTATTCTTGTTTTTTGGTCTATCAAGATTTTACCTCACTCTTGTGCAGCCCTTCTGGCTCGTAAAGTGTTATAAAAAATCCTGAAAGTATAATAATTAATCATGTTTCTACACCCAATATACCGTAAATCCAAAAACGATTCTCTTCCGTCATAGCAGATCTTGTCATCATTTTCACCCTATCCACTGAAATAGTCTTGTTTGTTTCCACCAATGGTTCTATCTTCTCTTTGAGATTTGATTATCTATTGCCAAGTACCCAATCTCATGTAAATTTAAATCTACAATGACATCTTTCACCTTATCCAGAATCATTGTTTCCACGACCCTCGCCTTGATCTTGCTCACTACTTGCTTTTCACCAATTAAATATTTTCCAATTTTAACATTGCATCTATTATCTAACCTCGTCTAAACTGAAATCCCTGAAAGGATTGGACGTAGACTAGGATAAAATACGCTGGATGACCTCCTAGAAACTTGAGAAATTCACCCACTATTGGAAATGCTGAAAAATTATCTTCAAAAATACGCCTTGCAGCCAAAAGAGATCCATGTTAATTTTATATTTCGAAAATGAGGAGCTATATTGCAAAAGATGATTTTAAGGATAAACTTGTGGAAGAAGCAAGGCAGGGTTCTTTACAAAGAAACGTGCGTCTGGGGTCTTATTCTTAGTAGAAGCCAGATATATCTAAAATATAGAATGGAGTAGGGTTTTCTTTACAGGGAAACACTTTAAAGAGGGACGCTCTATTTGTGCAGAATGCATCAAACAAAAACTATCCTACTTGTATTTTGAGAATTGGGAAGAATGCCTCATCACACGAACTCCTATACGGCTTTTGAAAGAAATAGCGAAACATGTCGCGTGCCTTTCAAGTAATTATTCAACTCCAACCCTTAATCTTAATGGCACTCTATAAGAATGTAGATAAATAAGTAAATTAGCTGATCAAAACATGTCTTTTATTTGTGATTTTACGGAAAATCTATAGTTTGGAGCTCGACCTAGCATGAGAGAAGGTAAAGAGTTCAAAGTTAGGAATAAGCCCCCACAAAATAATGAAGTAGAGTATGAATGGAGCTCGGTCCCCGAACCATGCCAAACGACAATGACAGACTTTATCTGACAAAGTCAAAAAATTCAAGACAGGGTTTCACTGAAAAAGGGTAAAATACAGCATTAGGCATACGTTCAATAGAACAAAGCCAAGATCTCGAAAAATGTCAACTTCGACTAATGGAAAGGAATGAAAAACGATGTTCAAATGCGACGGAGCTACAATAATGTGGTAAATGCTGGAATCTCTGAAAACAATCACTTTATAACTAAAGGTAAAGAAAGTCGTTCGGAAACGACAATATAAATTATGGGAAGGGTTGCCTTGGATTCCAAAGTCCTGGATGAAACGGATGGCAAAATAACGTTCTATAAATATCCGAATGATCTAGATAGACTCCAAGTATGGAAAAGGGTTATTCCTAAGATTAGACAAATTCCTCACAATCATTTAATACAATTAAAATTTGCTCCCTACATTTTGGAGATCAAGATTTCTTGACAGAATCGATATATCCTGATAGTTTCCGAATCAAGAAGCAAAAAGGTTCCCCAATTGACAAATAGAAGATTAAAATATCACACGATTCCTTTTTGGTTCCAAAACTATACTTTTTAATTATCAAGACACCAACCAGATCGAAGAAGCGGTAGAGCAACAACTCAAGCAATATTCCAAGAAGAGTATTGCTAATATTTTAAATGTTTTTGTTTGTGTGTATGTGTTTTAAAAAATTGAGGTTGACAATTTTTAGATAGATATTATTTATAACAAAATATAGATTAATAGTTATGCACTTTATTTTCCAGTCGAAGGCAAAATATGGGGTAACAGTTTCTAGAAGTGGTAATGTTACTTCCATCTAAGAAATTAAGGCTCAATATCTCTCTTTAGGTAATCGTCCTGATAATATATCAATCGTAAATATTAAAAATTGACTCCTATTTGCCAGATTTTATTTTGATTGTGTTCATGAAAGAAAACTTATTAAGCATCAATTAGAATTATTTAACAATACGCCCTTCATCATGGTCCATGGGAATTTTGGATTACCTCTCAGTAAAGTGAATCATATAATGAGTAAGAAAGGGAGTATCCAGTCCATGTCTCTAGTACTTAATGTCTTAGCTTTTTTGAACAGCTACATAGTTGAGGAGGAAAAAAACATGAACAAGTTTGTTCATTTCAAATTCATTTTAGATGCACTCAAAAGTGAAGCAGAATTTATTCACACGGTTGAAATTTTCAATGCGAAATTCAATTTTTTGTTTCAACAATTAAGAGTTGCGATAAAAGAGGGACAAGACTTTAGATATTCGGTAGAAATGCTAGCCAACTGTTTAATGTGGGGCAAAACCAACCCTACTCTTTAGAAGCAACTTCAAATGCAGGGAATTCTTACAATGCCACATGTGTCCCATTTGATGAGAGTTTCTGAAGGAATCACTGTCAGTACTGGCGTCAATGATGCCACCATTAAATACCTGAAATGTAGAAGTGAAAACGTGAATCCTAGACCGTAAAATGTACATCTATTAATTGACGAAATTGACAAAGCAAAGCAAATGGACTACAATAACGGTAAATTATATGGATTGAATGAAGATTTTGTGCCCTCAAAAACTATCTTAACTTTTATGATTAAATGTTTGTGTGGGAAGTATGAGGACGTTGTGAGCTTAAAAACTGTCACCAAACTCAACTCCAAAATATTAAAACAATATTATGATCCTATTCTACAAGTTGTACATAAAGCTGGATTCCGAGTAAGTGGTAGACTTGTCGACAACTACAGTGCAAACTGCAAATTTGTATTCGATGAATTACTTTCCGGTTCGCCATCGAACTATTACATTCACTCTTCAGAAGGAGAATCTTGGGAAAAAAATTCTTATTTCTGATTCAACCCATAATATGAAGAACTTTTTTCATAATTTCGTCAATAAAAGAATTTTGGATTGTTCTAAATTCCGTGAAATTGAAGTTGGATCTCCAATATTTCAACATCTTGAGTCTTTATACAACATTGAAGTCGGAAAGTCGATTATGTTATTAAAAAAAAGAAAAATTCAGATTCATCCTTTTTTCGCTACTACAATTGTAGATCTATAAAAAGGAAGAAAAAAGGCAACCATTCCATGTATCTAGCCTCCCTTGTATAGTATCAATATAGTAGAGTAGTACCTACTACTATTTTTTGAGTTGTTTTATGTAAATAATACAACGTTACCACATATGATTTTGGCCAAGACATGCAAGAGAGGGAAAATAACTATCGCGTTGCAGCACGCCCAGCACTTCGAAAGAGCCGAGCAAGTTGACAATGTCGACGAAAGAGCTCAAACAAGGGATTGGAGTTCTTCAATGAATAAAACTCATCAAAATGAAACCCCCTAGGTCCGGTATTCTAATTGTGAATCTATGGAGGTTGATGCAATCGCTCCTCATATGAGCGATGTTTATTGTATGACCCCTCCATTAGGAAATCATAATATGAAGGATTACTTCATAGTGACCAAATATAGGAAACTGGAAAGTGAGAAGCAGACAGTAAAATTACCACACAGGGCTAAAACGAAAGTGAGGCATTATGTCTGTCAAAAAGAGGGGCATATGAAAAGGAATTGCCCAATGGTCAAAAAGAGGCCGGGAAACTCCTAATGGGGCGTGGTCGAACTCCCCTTAAGTAACTTTTCCTAAAGCACTGTCATCGTGGAAAATCGTGGTAAATATTTGGTGATTGACGACATAAAGGATATTTATAAAGAAATCGAGACGGATGAATTGGTGAATTGAGTTCATCTGGAAATATTCGTCTGTGTCCACATATAAAGTTGTTCACAATGGGACAAAATGGATATTTACCAGCATTGATCCATGGAAACTTCAAATTAACCAAAGCACTATGTGACGTAATTTTACTTAGGTCGAACGACGTGTTCGTATCTCAAATCAACGATTGAAAAATATTTGTTGTTGCACAGTAAGCAAAAAGGATCAAAGTGTAGTGCAGAAGTACTTTGGGGAAGATAACAAAATATCAAAAAGAACTTGGGATTGGGTAATGGCTGAAAACATTAGATAATAGATGCAATGTTAAAATTGGAAAATATTTAATTGGTGAAAAGCAAGTAGTGAGCAAGATCAAGGCGAGGGTCGTGGAAACAATGATTCTGGATAAGGTGAAAGATGTCATTGTAGATTTAAATTTACATGAGATTGGGTACTTGGCAATAGATAATCAAATCTCAAAGAGAAGATAGAACCATTGGTGGAAACAAACAAGACTATTTCAGTGGATAGGGTGAAAATGATGACAAGATCTGCTATGACGGAAGAGAATCGTTTTTGGATTTACGGTATATTGGGTGTAGAAACATGATTAATTATTATACTTTCAGGATTTTTTATAACACTTTACGAGCCAGAAGGGCTGCACAAGAGTGAGGTAAAATCTTGATAGACCAAAAAACAAGAATAGATGAGGTTGTCTTTTCCTTAAGGAGGGAGCATCCTTAGTATCATCGGATTAGGATTTTCAATGGATAGATATAACTTCCATATTATTATATATTGTTGTGTACATTTTTATTATTGATTGAAATAATATGGAAGGGAATATCTTTTGATGTGTGAGATTATATTGATAGATGATTAAGATATACTAAATATTGCCTTTTCATATGACATGCTCACACAAGGATGAGTAATATGAATATCGAGGTAATCTTATTATGTGACTAAGTACATGATGAGATATTCTGGAACGTTCTATAAAACTAAGCATTAGACACAAACCGGCTATAAATATAAGTGTTCAAAGCCTTATGAGGTTAATCGTCAGATTACCTCCAAATGACTAAGTAATATAATATATAGTGTATCGTGCTACTTGAAAGACCAACTCGTATACACCTTATTTCGTTACTTCTCTAATCGACACCAATTAAACAAGGTAGTCCAATAAGCACCTAATACACATACTGTAAGTAATTCATATCTAAACATTGAATACTTACGCATTTGTTGCTAGATATCCTTTTAAATAATATAAGTAACTTTGTAGTAGCCTTTTCCACGATTGCAATAGAAATAGAAAATGACAGTACAGAACAGAATGGTAAAGTATAACTAAAGAAACCAGAAAAACCTATTGGCTTGTAGGAAGTAGGAAGCTTCCCTTTTGAGAGTGAGCTGATCAAAATTAAAATTGATGACAAGATAGGACGTATACTATGATTAAATACTGTGGGTGACGTCCTTGAAACTCGAGAAACTCATCTACTTTTTCTCAAGAACTTCTAAGCTTGTTTGTATTACGTAGCCTCGAATGTCAGTGTAAGATATTGGAGTCCCCTTAACAATTGATAGTATTGCTGTTTTATACCTTTTGACTCCAAGGCCATACTTTATAACAAACTTCTGTAAGCATCAAAAAGAGAATTTAGACTCTTGTAATACGTTGCTTCTCCGATTTAGCCTCTACTTTAAGAGTCACATTATCTGCATACATATGAATTATATTCCTGCTGGATCCTATTTGAACGCCAAATTCCCCTTGTTTCCTTCAGGTCATATTACTGAGCTCTTCAGTTTCCGCAACAAAAGTAAAGGAGAAACCAAGTATCTCTGTTGGAAACTTCTCTTTAATACAATTGATTTACTCTCTATCACACGTATAGATATTGTTGAAACTTCATTAAAAAGTAGAGCCCTAATCAGATTATAAAGTATATTATGCAACATTTTCTTAACAGTCATCATTATAAAAACGTGCCTGATAGAATCAAAAGCTTTTGAAAAATCAATTTACCGATTCTAGTGCCAACCAAATTTTCCAAGAAAAATCAGTGATTCTCCTATCACTAGGAACCCCTTTTTCTCTGGACCGCTCTTCATGTTTAAAATTGACACAATTTGCTTGCCTAAAAATCCAACAACAATTCTATATGCTTTATTAAGCACTGTTATGGGCCTCTAATGACGGAAGTGATTTCTGTTACATTTTTTGGAATAACACTTTTGGAAGACGGCCGTGTTTCTCCATAGATTTACCAATACACGTTAAAATAAGGCACAATTTTCTTTTCTGCCCCGACTTAAACTTTTCCAATTATTCCATCATGTCCATAAGCCTTATCAGATTTAAATTTCTTATCAGTAAAATTTCCAATAATGTTTTCTGAGATCATGGTTCCCTTGTGTATCTTTGCATTTTTCTATCCCCTTCGACAATATTTTGAACACACTCATGGAAATAGTTCAAGATATCCTCTTTTTAACCAGTCTTTTTTCATCAATTATTATTAACTTAATCCCTGTTGTTGGAGAACCAAATGTTTTTCCCAGCTTTTTTAAGCCGAAGACTGAAGTTACATTCCAGTTCAATTTTCCTATTCTTCTCTACATCAACTATATCATAACAAAAGGAGAACCTTGTGTCAGAATAACATGAAAAGTTATCATTGAATTTTTGCTTGCTTCTCTTCTTGTTTCAGGAAATTTCTGATAGTCACTTGAATAGTACTAACAAGTTCATAAGCTATCCTAGGAGCAGATAATGTATGATAAAAATTTACTGTCAGCCTACGTTGACGACTTTGTTGAAAATCTTCAAGCTCCAAGATCCAGGGAGGATTTTTGAATTATTTCATATTATAGTCATGTTTAAAATCCCACGGTAAGATCTTGTGGACAAATGAGTGCTCTCGGAGGTATTTTGTGTTCGTTATTTTATCAATAAAACTTGATGAAGCCAAAACTAAATCTATTCTTGAAGCCTTGTTTCCTGTTCCTCTTGAAATCTTTGGTGATTTTTTTATTTTATAGATCAACCATATTCATCTCCATCGTTAACTTCTTTAAAATTTTCAAGTTTGGACTATTGTTCTTGTTTAAATCCACATTTATATCACCAACAATTGTAAGGATTTCCCTAATGGGAATTGATAGTAGCTTGAAAAAAAGTCGGCCTTCTTTCACTCAGACCATACATGTTGATGAAAAAGAATTCTGATTTTGCTGAAGTAATTAAGATCTTATGCCATACACTTTTTCTGTAAAATTATTGAACACAAAAGTAAGGACTCCACGTTTTACACCAGAGTAAGTGTAGAAATAGATAAAACAGCTAGGGAGCAATAAGTACACGTTTTCCCACATGAAGAAGAAACAAGGATCTTTATATCTTGTAGATAGGTAATATCTGGATTGAAGGTAATTAGTCTTTTTATTAAAAAATCGTGTCTGACGTTACGCGACTTTATTCCAAGGATATTTGATAAATTATGCGATCAATTCCTAAATTATTTTTTTAATTAAGTAAGTATGGGGTTGGCATTTTTCTTTCTTAAGTTATATTGCATAGTCGATGAAAGTATGAATATTTGCAATTACAAATTCCTTGGTACACAGAAAAGCATGTTTCTCTTGCATAGCTGTTATTCAGATAAACTCTTTAGATCTCTGCTCCAATTAATCTTCTACAGGACTGGAAGATATTTTGGAAATATTTCTAGAATTCTGAGGCTTACGTATCGGAGAAAGCTTTTGAAGCACTTCTTGACGATTCCTTAACACAACTTTCTAGTCTTCTCTCAGACGAACAGCTTGTGAGTCTTTCGATGAAGAGCCTCCCTGTTCGTCTACTATATTTCTATCATTTTGTGCATCCACACTATATCTTCTTGAGAGGGGCATTGAAAGTATTTTGGGAATTTCAGTACTCTCCTTCGAAGGAGATCTTTCTGTATTTGTAAGAATATCTTGCGCTTTCTCGTAACTGTTTTTTTGTTCATGTGTATTATCACTTTTTTGTAATTCAAGATTTTTAGTCTTTTCTTTTGAACCAGATCCTTCCATATTATTAGGAATCTTTTGAACTTTCTCGTCAATCCTTTTTGGTTCATTAGTATTTTGACCTTCGTCATTTTCTTAAGTAACTTCCTTTTCTAGAAGTTTTAGGTAATCCAACCACTTCTTATACTTATAGGGACAGCTTTTAGAAAAATGACCAGTTTCATAACATTTCAAAAATGTCTCAGGTTGACCTAAATAGCTAATTCTGGTTTTGAAAGCTTTGAGTAAAATAAATCCTGGTAATTCAAAGTTAGTAATTTTGCTTGAAGCGAAGTTACCATTATTTTAACACTTTAATCTTCCTTTATGAAAAACACATGGTTTTGAACGATTGACAATATTTCCATATTTCTCTAGAAATAAATTAATTTCTTAATTTACAACATCTTCATGTGTGAGTGAATAATAACTTTATTTTCAAAAATAATGGATTTCCAGAAGAATCTTTACGTCTTCACGAGCCAGCTAGGTGACCCGATACTTACCGGGCGGGAGCCAAAGCAGAAGGACATCCAGACCACAACCAGAGTAGAGACTGAGCGGGAAACTGTGCCTAAAGTCGAGAGAGATCATCCTCTACAGCCCAAGTTACAAACATACAGTCCTCAGATAGATGCCAAATACTCCAGAAATTTTCAATATGATTGGTTCTGTAAGTTCCCGTGGCTTGAATATGACGAGGTTGAAAAGTCAGCCATGTGTTTCGCCTGTTCCAAATTTTTCATTACCAGCCTTGGGAAATTTGAGTTCAAAACATGGAAAAACAGTTCCTCGTTGAAAGTTCATTCTAACAACAAAAAACACAAACTGTCGATGGAAAAGTGGATCAATTTCCTCACATCAAAGAGAAAGAATACCTCGGTTCTCGGCCATGTTCAGTCTTAACATGCTGAGGAAGTCGTGAAGTGGCGAGCTTATTTGAGGTATCTTTTCCAAACTGTTGGGTTCCTCGCAAAGCAAGGATTGGCTTTTAAGGGAGATTCCGAAACAAGAGAAAAGTTGACAGAATCTAATGAAAACAATCGAGGACACTTCTTGGAGCTTTTGTCCCCGTGTTCACACGAAAATCATATTGTCAAAGATGAACTGGAGGCCGAAGTCAAAAAATTTGGTTCAGCTGGGGCAGGTCTTGCCAAATGGACTTCACCTGATATCCAAAATGAGCTGATAGAGGTTGTAGCATCCAAAGTGACGGAAAATATAATTGAAGATGTCAAGACTTGTGCCGACGATGATGACTACTGTTTCTCTGTGATTGTTGATGAGACATCAGATATGTCAAACACGGAGCAGTTCAGTCTGTCACTGGGATATCTGACGAGTGAAGGCATCAAGAAAGAGAGCTTCCTCAAGTTTGTAAAAGTTACCCAGACTGACGGCAAATATTTGTTTGAGAAGCTTCACGAGGCTGTCAAGGATATCGGCCTTAACCCTGCCCGCACTGTCTTCCTGGATGCAGACGGTGCCTCCAACATATCCGGCATCAAGAAGGGTCTTGTCACCAGGTGGAAGGAAGCAGCCCCACTGTATGTCTACATCCACTGCTACGCCCATGTCCTCAATCTTGTAGTCAAGGATCTTCTCTCAGATATAACCCTGTTGAGAAATACAATGGGGACAGTACAAATTTTATACAAATTCATTGAAGGGTCACCAAAGAGGTCAGCAATCTACAAGTCGGTGAA
Source organism: Lepeophtheirus salmonis (assembly GCF_016086655.4). Lineage (NCBI taxonomy): Eukaryota > Metazoa > Arthropoda > Copepoda > Siphonostomatoida > Caligidae > Lepeophtheirus > Lepeophtheirus salmonis. The sequence continues at coordinate 1,193,358 of NC_052142.2, read as the reverse complement.
GATAACAAGTAAAGATGAGGAGTATGCCAAGGTGATGACCCTGAAGAACCAGTCTGCTACCCGCTGGAGTCTCCGCTACGTCTTCGCTGTATCTCTAGGGATGGTCAGAATCATGAAGACCCTCATAATAATGAGAAAAGATAAAGATACATTGTCGAGTTCAACAGCAACTTCTCTGCTCAAGAGCATCTTTAGTCACGAATTTGTTTTCGGCATCGAACTGTTGAAGACACTCCTGAGACACACATTTAGCTTGTCAAATGAACTTCAAGGCAGAAAGGTTGACCTAAAAGAGGCCCGGAAACACGTCAACCTAGTGATTAGGATTCTTGAAGATCTTAAGAATGAGAAAATCTTTGAATCAATCTGGAAACTTGCTGAGTTGAAGTCGTCTGAGATGAAATCAGTATTTGACCAGGAGGACTCAATTGATTTGGAATTCAAAGAGGCGAAGATTCCAAGGAGAATAAAGTGGAAAAGAACAACTGAATCCTACTTCCGTGAAACACATTTCGATGTTGCAATCAATAAGATTGTATTAGAGCTTGAAAGCAGATTTGCCACCGACGATACAAACATCACAATGGATCTCATCGCAATCGTCAATGACAGTTAAGTGGAGACATGTGTCATTGAGCGTGTCGCCAAGCACTACAGACTTGAACTCGAGCAGCTCCAGTCAGACCATGCAATCTTCCATTAATTCAAGGTTAATATTATAATGTTTCATTTTGCGTTATATGTTTAAAATTTATGTTTCTCTAGGCAGATATTGACACAGAAGACATGGTTTCGTCACAAATTGCTGCGGAGTTAATAAGCTTGGGAGTGTTCCGCCTGATGCCGGAGCTATACAAGGTGATCGTTATCCTGGCCTCAATGCCCATCAGCAGATGTGAGACGGAGCGGTCATTCTCCTGTCTTAGAAGGCTCAAGAACCACATGAGGACCACCATGGACCAGGAGAGGCTCTCCTCCCTCCCCCTCTTGAACATGGACAGGTTGATGGTGGACAAGGTGCTCCATGAAGACATGGACAGTTTGATTGACACCTTTGCGTCAAGGAAAGAGAGGAAAAACTTCTTCTTCTAATCATGTTAAAGAACACATGCATTTTTTTTTCATTTTTTCAAACACATCACCACGTATACATGCGAGTTAAGAACCTCAAGACTTGTGAACATAATTTATTTTCTGTCGATGTAACCGTTCCATGGTATATTATAATCTCGTTCATTATCTTTATCTGTTATTATTTAAAAAATATTTAAGGAGGTTTAAATTGTTTGACTTAATTGTATAGTTCAAAAATTTTCTCTCATTCTTGCACCGTGCATTTTATACTCCATTATACTCCTTCCTTTATGAATAGGTCGGCATTGACTTTCCATCTAGAGTTTATCCTTTTATTTTTCCCAATGTTTGCCTGAAGAAAATAATGGTCATCCAGTCCATTGGACGATATTCTTGCAAGATTTAATCTATACTGTAGCATTTGCCCTGTTTAAATATCCCACGTTCACCACTGAAAATCAACCGTTCACCCTTGTAAAGCGGACCGAAAAATCTTCCTGACATACGGCACTGCATACATGTATCACCATCAGAGAGAATCGTCTCATGAACAACCCGCATACTATGTACAAGATCTACAACTCATCAATTTCCAATGATAATAAATAAATCAATCGACATTTGTCAATTTTAATTTATTTCTTAAGTGGTTTTAGTTTAATACTAATGCTGTTTTCATATAGTTTTTATTAACTTGGATATCTCATGCATCACTATTTAGTATTTAGTGGATCTATTATGAATATATACATATTAAAACATTATACGATCAATATCACGAGCTACTGGTATAATATGCTTAATATTTTGTCTGTAAGGGATACTTTGAGTAAACCATTAATCAAATTCCTGAAGCGCAACGTGGAAAAAGAAAACCTAATAATTTGGATCCTCTGTCTGAAACTCTTTTAGACCATGATGATGATCTTTATCTAAACTGAAGGAAAAATTGGATTTGAATTGCCTTCAAACTGGAATTTCCGTTATTTGGCTTGAAAATGAAGCTCAATTTTTGTTCATAAGTATAAACTATGCAGTAATTATGTCTTGTTATAAATAATAATAGTAAAATTCAAAAATAAGATTTATTTATTACTATACATATCAAATATACTATCAAACACAACCAACATGAAGTTTAAAATATATTATCTATGCTGTAGCATTTGCCCTGTTTAAATATCCTACGTTCACCCTTGTAAAGCGGACCGAAAAATCTTCCTGACATACGGCACTGGATGGACGCTTAGGGGAACGATCACAATCAATCGTCTTTTTTAGGTCTATTATAATCTTGCTAGATAATGCGACTAGATCTTTTTTTAGCGCATTTAGATATTGAGGGTAAGACCCACATGAAGATTCCTTCATTTTTAGCTATTAATTAAAAAAAATTAGCTTGTAAACTTACAAGGAATCACTAAAACAAATCTGTTTTCCCATAATTCAAGAAAAAAATAAAGAAATAAAGTATGTGCTTCTCTTGTACTTGTAGGGATACTCTCACTATTTCTTTTCTTTTTTTTAATATAATTTTATCACAACGTACACACACCCCAAGGTATCATTGGGGTGTTAACAATTACTAATTATCTTGTTTAGTATGTGTACACTATGAGTGAACAAGCAACACTTATTATCTCAGTTGTAAAGGCGAATGAATGAAAAAGAAATACTGATTCTTGGATATCCGTATTTCTTCTCTTAAAAACAAAATGAACTATCTTACTAGAATCCTTGAAGAACGCTGGATTTTATGATATCACAAAATTCTCAAAATGTCACTTATTTCCAGATTAAACTATTATTACTTCACAAAGAAAGAAATAAAACGCCCACTCTTTTTCAAAGTTGACATATCCTCTGTTTTTTGTTTTGTTTTTTTATGTTACATTCTGCACAAATAGTACGTGAGTTTTTAAATAGAAGACACGGAGTAACGTTAAGAGACTAGAATTCCTAAAACAGTTTGATCTATAAAAAATTAGCGGAGTGGAAAAATTTTAACTTACAAAAAAGGATTGACTTATATAACATAAAATTAATTCCATGGATCTTGTATATAACTAATTCGTCTCCAATAATCGGAGAGCAATTGATGAAGGAGGTAAAAAGTTGGCTTTAAAGTCTTATATTCCGTCATTAAAAAGAAGCAAGGAGCAATTTGGAGGTGGACTTGCCACGATTTTTACTATCTGCCCTAAAATTTACAAGAAGATTTTTTTTAACTTAATTGTGAACCCGGATGTTGGTTGGAGGTCTTGTATTTCCTCGAGTAGGATTTTGCTTGGAACAAAAATGATAAATTCAGAGGTGGTTCGATTTTCTTCTTTTATTGAGGCAGCTCATAGAATTTTGTGGTTAAACGATGTGGTTTTTACTAGAACATGACAATAGATTTAATACATAAGAACAGGGGAAAGAGTTATTTCTTTAAAACAATGAAAATCCGATAAGCAATGAAAGGGAAGCGTTGAATAATAACTTTAATTCAATATGTATTTTAATAAATCTGAGGGTGTGTAATATCCCAACTCTTGTGGAACGTAAAGAAACAAACAAATCACAGGAACTTATTTCGAAATATAATATTTAGACGTCCAAGCATCTGCATGGAAGGAAACCGACTCCGAGGGGGGTATTACACCATCCGAGTCAACTGGAGAAAAAAATTAAAGAAACCATTACGGTAAAGCCATCCGTCCATGATGGAACAATTATTCACGGAGAAACTGGATTAGTTGGGGTTCGCTGGGAAAGTGGACAAAACTCAAGTAACAACCGATGTATCAAATTGTAAATGTACAAATATCCAGCAGCAATGTTGGAAGTATCAATAAAGGTAAATCGTTGGAAAATTAACAACAAGTGATAAAAGTTTCTAACGAAATAGATAAATTAACTTTTGCAGAGGTCATTGAGAAGGGCATTCCTGAATGGAATCCTTTCATACTGGAAAATAAGAACCCACTAGAGGAGGAAAAAGAAATTATCAAAAGTGGCTGGTATATGATACCTATATTTTTATCAATAGCGGGAGACGGAAGCAAAAAGAGTCACAACGAAATGAGCTATAGCAACGCAGCTACCGTGTGGACAGAAGTTTTGAAAATGAACCCCCCGGATCTTGAATCGATGTCTGTATGATTACCATACAGGCCTTCTTTACTTCTGTCAGAAGAATACTAAATTATGAAATCGTCACTAAAGTCGATCTCCCATATCATATAGAACTAACAGATCGAAGAGGTAATAAATTTACTGCCAAAATAGAATCCAGACAGCTCATGAAGGCAAAAATTGAGCCAATTCCATTCGAGATTAGAGTCCCGGAAGTAACAGGAATGGTAGCCCCTGATGTAGTCAAGCACTGTGTCGGCCTATTTGGAAAAGTTGAGTCCTACTCAAAAGCAGCTCAAAGATTGGAGGATAGATTTTAAGCTTGAAATGCTGACATCGTCAAGGATTGGTCAAAAGAGATAAGGGACAGAGTAACAACTTCTACACCTGATGCCTCCGTAAGGGTTGTGGGAAATCCTAAAAATGTACCCTTGTTCCTCCCAATTGGTTCGCACATTAGACGAATATATTTTAGTGGAAGAAAAAAGCTATGTAGCAGATGCCTCAACTTTGGAAATATTGCAAAAAAATGCAATAATAAATCGAAAAGTCCATCAGAATATAGAAGATGGCTAGGGAGAAGAATGAATAGATAAGATGCTAATGGAAAATCTATCTCAATCACAGAAAAAGTAGTTAGTGAAAAGAAACAGACGGAAGACAATAACGATGTACTTACTCCAATGGAAGGGAAGTCTATGAATACATCAATCATCTTTATGGAGGAAGACAACTCAGAAAAATAGCCCTTTACCCCAGAAAATTTTGTAGAGAACTGTAAAAAGGATAAGCAAGTCCAAGAAGATCATATATTAAAGATAGGGGAAATCAAATGCATCAATATGATTCAGAGATTATCTAAGGGTGTCAGGCAAATGAGGGAGAGAAGAAACAAAAACAGCGAAATTCATCAAGTACAGAGAGGACAGTGGGAAAAGTAAAAAAAAAAAAAAAAAAATATACTTCATGTCTATCAGACCAATACAAATGAACATAAACGGGCTATCTTCACAGTGAAAAATAAGGAGATTGCTTACAAAATTTAAATTTACTAAATTACCCCGATGTAGTGTCCCTGGTGGATACCAGAATAAGAAGTGATTGTGAATTGAATGTTGTGAGTGAGAAATATAGAATATAGTACTTCAGGGCAGTTACAGCTCAATATCGAGGGGTATTGCGATATTGACCTTGAAAGATTTTGATGCATAGGAAGAGGGAGGATGGTAATTTGGTCACAATCGCATTAAACGGAACGAGAAACCCAATATATATTATGGGCGTTTACATACGGTCGGGTGATACAAAGTTCCTGGCAAAAAAACTTAAGAGATATGAACTTGATTCCTGAATAAGAAAATATAATTATGGCTGAAGATTTCAATGTGCCCGAAAAATATGGTAGGGATTTCACATCCATATTGGCTTACAAAAAGAGTGGGTATCTAAGTGAATGGATAAATATAAATAAAATGATTGATATAGCAGATATTACGAATAACTACAAGGCAATATTTGAAACAGAAAACGTCAAAAACTCAACAAAAAGTAAAATAGATCACAATTATATATCATAGCCAATGTTCGGTTAAAGATAAAAATGGATAAAATGTCGTCAAACATCTCCTTAAACATCTCGAAGCGATGTTTAAGGAGGAGAACTACAGAAAAAGGCCTAATTGATGGAAGCTAAATAAGAAACTCTTAGAAGAAAATGACATCTGAAAAAGGTATAGAAATGATTGAACAGGACGTAGAGGCTGGATGAATTATTAGGAAGGCTTTAAATAAGTTCTACACTAGTGCAAAAAAAGTTCTAAAATCTGTCAGGATCCCAAAAGCTAATGAAAGAAGGAAAAAAGAAACTCAGATAAGGTATTTGATGAGATAATGGAATATAAAATGCAAAGAGCAAGAGTTCGTGCAAGAATTTTAAAAATCAATTCCAATAATTTAAATCTTTTAAAACTCCTCGAGAAAAACAATGGAAGAAAGAAGATGAACGAGATACTAGTGAATGGACAGAAGCTATTAACTACACTGAAAATTGCAGAACATGTGCGAAATTACTACTAAAAACACTACCAATCCAAGAAACCGCTCATAATTGAAAAAGTACCAGAAAATATTATCACACCTAAGGAAGAAAAAAATTAAACAAAATATTTACTGATTACGAAGTCCTTATATATATTAAGAATAAGCTGAAAAATGAAAGCACCAAGAACTTCAAGACTTACTCTTAAGTTCGACAAAGGGATACCAGAAATAACAAAATTCCTAGCGGATTTATATAATGAATCTTTTTTTTGTAAATGGACATGAACAAAGAGCAAAAAAAGGAATCATAACTCTTTTTCTTTAGAAAAAAAAGATGTTGAATAAATAGAAAACTTGGGGTTGGTAACTTTATTGGAAATAGAATATATAATTTACAGTGGATGTCAGACTAATGGAAAAAGTGCTCTCAGATACTCAGTTTGGCTTTAGAAAAGGGAGGCTCAACAGAAGATATAGTAATGCCTCTCCAATCGATTGTTGAATTTTTGAAGTAGACAACCCAAAGTTTTTCTTTTCTCTTTTTGGATTTAAAAAAAACTTTCGATTCTATAGAACATTCCTTTCTATTGAGTGAGATGAAAAATATAGGATTTCCACAAATATATTGCAAAGCAATTGAAAATATAATGTCCAACGCAACATCAAGCATTGTTATCGAAGGAGACCCAGTGGTCGAATTGTAAAGAAGAATGCGTCAAGGGTATCCAAGTCCGGGGTTCTCACTTAGTTTGGCCACAGGTGGATCGTAACACCAGACTGTTGTGGCTCGTAGTCATAGCCCGTTCTACACCCTGGGGCACAACACTTAGTGGGCATGATTGGAATTACAAAACACAATAAAGATGGAGTCCACAAAGTAAATAATAGTTATTACTTGTTATCTTACCAAACACGTTGCATTGTTTTTTTTTCAATGGACCCATGTTACACGCATATTTGAATTCATATTTGTGCGTACCCAGCCCTGCTTACAGGAGTCCTTGGCTGAAGCCAAAATAACGCAGCTGGGAAAATGTGTTGAAGAAGAGAAATACATATTAATATATATAAAGGTAGTATTTATACTTTTTTGAATGAATTTTCACAAGTAAATAAAGACGAGAGCGAGAAAAATAGTTTTGATAAAAATAAGTAACTTAGAAAATAAATTAAGTTACTGGTATTACTTGTCTTAGTGCAATGAGCTTTTCAAATCAATTCAGAAGAGATTATAGTGGAAAGAAATAACTCCTTGATTATTTTTGAAGAAACATGTTTAGCTACGAGTTTCTTTAGCTCTTTAGTTGACAATTCATGAAATTGTTGGAGCTGTTTTATTATTGTTGTTTTGTGGGTGAAGGTTTGTCCCGAAATCTTAGAGTAACGCTCTACGACGAAAAAATCAAATATATCTACATAGAGTTAAACAAACTAATGGTGTTATGTGGATATAGAAAGAACAACAAGAAGAAAAGACAATGAATGGTTGGCCTCGAATTATTGGGAGGCTGGATGCTAAAGGATTGTTTACTAAGTACTCTGGTGATGAATATTCAAGGTCAGAATGACCTAATAGCTTAATACAACAAGAAGAAGAACTTTAAGAAATCCGGAATGCAGGTAATAAATTGACTATAAAGTTTGATATCATAAAGAATGTTACAATGGTGTTCACAATCAACTATTGGAAGTTGAAACGATTGAAACAATTATAACAGTGTTATCAAGTTTTTCTGAACAGGTGGACATATGTAGACGAGGTAATCCGAATGAAAAGACTGGAAAATTAACGCATTATTTGTTGTCAATTCAGGATGTGAAGAAGATATTGGACAAGGGGAAAATGATAAATTATAATGGATCAATCAGTCCAGTTAAAGGATTGGAAACTTTTACTCTCTACCTGTTCAACTTAAGGGTACGGCAAATGGATTAGACTAGCAATTCGATTACCTCTGTTTAATAAATACTATCAGTTATATCAGTATAGGGAACTCCCGATGGCAGTAGAATAAGGGAGTCGAATGTCATACCGATCCCCAATTGGTTAATATTTTGTGATAGGTGATATTAATGATATATACAAAAAAATTGAGACTGATTAATTGGTGGATTGTTATCATCCTGAAGATATTCGTCAGCCTACACCTCTAAGGTTGTCTAAAATTGGATAAATAGATGCTTACCAGCATTGTTTCATGGAAAATTTAAATTAGCCAAGGTACTATGTGACATAAGGTTACGTAAGTCGGACGACATATTTGTGTCTTAAAGTATTGTTGATGTAGGCAAGGTACAATGGATCAAATCATCGTGTGCAAGTGCTTCAATTTTACAACAAATTGTCAAAAAGTACCTGGAAATGGATAATAAAATTAATTAATAAATACAATGTTAGAAAGGAGGAGTATTTGATCGGAGCAAGATCCAGGTGAGAACTATGGAAGCATTGATTTTGGAAGAAGTGAAAAATGCAATTGTAAATTTGGATGTACATGAGTTGAATCTATAAATATGGACAATCAAGCAACTTTTGGATTTTTGAGCAACAAGAACCCTGAGGGCAATGATTCTGAAGAGAGTTTGGGATAGATATGAGATCTTGTGCTGACAGAACAATCTCTTCCATAAATACTCCATAGCTTCTTGTCATTCATTGAACAATCTTTTGGTGATAGTTGATACCAACAAAAATATAAATACTTAATAAGAGTCGGACAGCAAAATAAGTACATCTTTAACTAGAATCCCATAAACAGAGTTGTCTTATAGTAGAGTGTCAAAAGAAAAAAAGGAAATATTGTAACATAACGCTATCAAAACTGCTCAACAAAAATATAGAAGATATACACATGCTAAAAATATCTTTAGGGACTTTTATTTGTTGAAATAAAAGAAGGCAAAACATTATATCCTTTTTGAAACATTTATGTGTAGCTTCACAACAGATAATAGGCAGAAAATGAGCTCCACTTTGCTTATCAAATCTGGTGTACCTTTATGATTTTGGAGTTTATAAGTTTTTTTTCATTTCCACTGTAAAAGACTATAAAATGGTCTCTCTTCAAATTATAAAAGTCGTAATGTTTGTGTAAAAGATTTCCAACGGCTTTGTGCAAAGGTACAAGTGTGATTCAATCAAATAAAAAATGGTATCTTTGTTTAGTTTTTATTTGTTATAATTTATAAAATAAATTAAACATTTGTCAGACTCTTGGTGTATTATCAGACCATTTTTAAAATGAAAACCTCAAGGAAAAATAATTATGAAGGTAAATTTGTGACTATTTTTTTATTCCTTTTAGAGGGTAAAGATCATTTTATAATATGTCTTCCAATTATACCACTGAATTAGTGGGCATGCGCTCTTCTTAGAAAATATCACACTATATTTAGTAGATGCATTTTGGACTGCTTATACTAAATCTTCGAAACAATCAATTTTTTCCTGATTATAGTAGCATTTTGAAATGACACCGAAGCTGTGGTCTGCCAAAAACGTTGAATGATTTTCAGCAAGAAAGTGAATACAAATTTCTCCCAATGCACCACAAATATCCATGTATTCCCCAAACGCCATTATAATGTAAGTTTTATTCTGGCCTTAAAAAAATGTGGAAAGTTGAAAAACTTAATAACCTATTAAAACTTTCTTACCCATAATTATCACATTGAATTTCAAGACTCAGAATTGGACTTATACTCTGTAGTTCATGGTATGAGAGAGGTACTACACAATTTGACGCTTTCTTATATATGTGTGGCGATAACATAAAAGCAAGGTGGAATTTTTTTTCATGAAACAGATAAATACGCATTATAAGTTTTTTACTTCAATGAAAAATCGAAAAGGATTTTTTTATGAGTAAAATACAATATTAACCAAAACTGAAAAGCTGTGCAACAAGTTATTCATATTAAAAATATTTGTTTCATTTTTTACAAGTTAAGTCAATTAGATCGTGTGGTTTTTGAACATTAAATCAAATTTTGATATCATCAATCTAATAACTTTCAGTTGGTGAGGCTAGTTCCTAACCAGTTAATCCCTTTCTTCTTTTCGTTTTTCCTTCTACGTGAATACTTTTATATACTCTTCTTAAAAAATAATTTTCACATCATAACGTCTCAGTATTTTTTATGATCAGTATTACCTAATAACCGACTTTTATCAGGTTTACATTACTTTAAAAACCGCCAATCCTAAGGACTTAATGACTTTTTTAAATTTATATAAATTATAGTACCCATATCAACGGATATGTTTATCATCCTGTTGCAATACTGAGAAAAGTTATCCCGTTTACTTTTATGTTATCGCCACACATATTTCCGATTAATATTTTATAAGAAGATAATAATGGCCGAGAACGTTAGAAAATTTTTGCTTGTTAGCCTCATCAAACATATAACTATTAGACGTTCCTTATCTAAATAAAGATACATGAAATGAGTTTTTCCCAATTGTATTGACGTACAAGGAATTGATTTAGCTTCAAAAAAGTCAACAGTTAATGGAATAACAGATTTTTGATGATTTTTGGCGTATTTAACCCTCGAATTTTAATTTATACGTTCAGTTTGGGTATGATATTCAATGCCTAATCAACCAAATGGGTAGTTTGTCCAATTTTTGAGATGATCATAACAAATATGACAAAAATTACTGTGCCTTGCCATATAACTGATTCGGTACACACAGTTTCCCAATGACAAATTAAAAATTGTCTACTGCGATATTTATCATATCCTTGAACCAAAGATGATTGTTTATATTCATTATATTCAATTTCCCTATTCCAAGAAATCTGGAAAAGTATGGCATTGACATCATAATGAGATACAACTTTTCGCCGTACAAAAATACCATGATTCTCCATTAGGCTCAAAAGAATGTTTAATACCTTCTCTCCTTTCATTTATATTCCGATTGTATGGGTTATTAGATAGATTTTTAGTCAATTTAGGATGTTTATGTTTGAACCCATTCTAAAATTTTTGAGTATATAGTCTGTGAACTGTAGATCTCCCCATTGCCAAAAGAAAAGAAAAAGTTGTCATACAAACTCTCCGCCCACTAATTTGTAATTTGATCTTCACTATCTAGAGCATCAAAATGTCCCAACGCATAGGTTTCATGACTCAATGGATAAATAAAAAAACATTTATTTAGTATTGATCTTGCCGATAAGAAACGTCTTTGTCGCTAAGCCAATTAAAACAAGAAGTTTTATTTTGAAAAGTATCTAAGGGTCACAGAAAACAAGAATGGCCATTTTCGAGGAACCTTTTAATTCATTGTCCTTCTTCCACATCTACATTGCCAAATGTGACGTTTCCATGTTCTGAAAGTCGAATCTCCAAGATATCGCTAACAGATCAAGTGCTGCTTAATATCAATATCCACGACACTGTTAAAGAAACTTAAAAGTTGTATTTTACATATGAGGATATAAAAGGTTTTTCATTAACTGCGCTCACATTTTTTTTTTAATAAAACGAAACGGGTTGAGATATCGATGATTTCTTTATTTGCCTTTAAAATACATGCAAGTTAATTTATGAATGAGATTCGATGTCGTTTGAATAACTACTACGTACACATTTTACGAAGTCCAATCGTTGAATCCAATTTTCGACTACTTTTCCGCATAAATTGGCTGAAACTGCAGCAATTTCGCGGTGAATATTTGTTCTGAGCTCTTCTAACGTCGATTGATTATTGGGGTAAACCAGGGCTTTCACGTGACCCAAAAGAAAATAGTATAGAGGCGTTAAATCGCACAAGCAAGGCAGCCAATTGACTTGTCCAGTTTTGGAGATAAGACGCTCACCAAACTTACTCTTCAATAAATCGATTGTAACATTTGCTGTGTGTGAAGTGGCGCCGTCATGTTGAAACCACATATCGTCCAAGTCCATATCTTCCAATTCAGGCTAAAAAAATCGGTTATCGTGGCGTGGTAACGATTTCCATTCATAGTAACGTGGCGATTATCATCGTCGACGAAAAAGTACGGCCCAATGACACCTTCCAGCATACAATCCACACCAAACAGTAATTTTTTGAAGATGTAATGGTGCCTCATGAATTACGTGTGGGGCGATGAGCCAAAAATGTGCCTCATCACTGAAGATGATTTTACGTTGAAAATCAGGATCATTTTCGAATTTTCCTTCAGCCCATTTTACGAATTCCCGACGTTTGAAGTGGTCAAGTGGCTTCAGTTCTTGTGTCAACTTGATCCTATATGGGTGTATGCCAAGATCTTTTTGCAAAATTCGCCACAACGACGTCACAGACATGCCCAACGATTGAGAACGGCGCGTAAGAGACAAATTTGGGTCATCTTGAATTGATGTGCTTGCGGCAGCAATATTTTTAACACTTCGTGCATCTCTTTGTCTCCGTGGTACATAAACATTATGTAGCGTGTATGTGGACTCAAATTTTTTCACCAAACGTTGAATTGTTGATTTTGCAGGTCGATTATGTTGACCATAAATTGGCGTTAACGCTGTTAAAGTTTGGATCAAAGACTCACCCCTTTTGTAATAAATTTTAATAATTTGCAAGCGTTGCTCGAGTAGGTACTGCTCCATGATGAAACTACAAATATTTATAAGCATTTCTGTTAAAGAAACAACAACGAATATGTCATCGTTTTTGAAACCTATTAACGTAAAATGTGAGCGTCCCTATTGAAAAACCCTTTATATAGCAAGGTCTATTATAAAAGTCAAGTAAGTTATTAACTACTACCAATTTTTATAATATCTGATGATGTGTGCAAGTTGATAGAGGTAATTTACTTTTAAAAAAATTGATAAAATATGAATAATAGAGGTTGACTTATTCACAAGAAATTTTTACGACACGAGTAAAGATTCAATTCTTGAGATATCAATTCGAGAAAAGTCTGAAAAGTGCAGTCCAATATCTCCAAATACCAGTCTATGTCATGTCATGAGTTTTTGAGGAGGTGAGTAAGTGAGTTTCAAGCCTTGAGTCTTATTAAAACCCTACCCTGTCGATCTCAGGACGAATTCTAGTCGAGCTAATAGTCCTAGTCAAATCTGAAATTTCTATTTTCCAGTTAAAATAAAGTCCTTGTGGTGTTTGAAGTTCCAATTTAATAAGAGCTGTTTACTAATCTTGTCTGAGATTCCAATTATGATTAGTGAGTTATAATTATAATTAATTGACGACCATTTAAACTGATTATTATTTCTTCACCTCACTTCTTTTGTATTGAATTTAACTAAAGAAAACAGCACACACTTTCAATATTTGCGTGTGTCATTCAAGTCCTAAAGTAAAAGCTGTCTTTAATTAATGACAGATGATTTGTTGCTGAGTTATATGGGTAAGTTTCTGTTGGACTCATAGTAGAATCAACATGTGCTTATTTCGTTCTTTTCATAGCTGCTTGCAGCTAATTTAATAATGCCTTATTTCAGTTCAGTTGCTCTCCATCAAAACATTTTTGAAATTGTCAGGTATATCATGTTAATTATTGGTTTCTGTTTTTATTTACATAATAAAAATACTTACAAATTACATCCCTAATTATAACTTTGTGTTAAGAAATATATGGGGAAAAAGATGAAGTTATACCAACAAGATTCAAATATTTACCCCTTGTCTAAATTTAGAACAATTTATTTCATAGTGTTAATGAATTGACCATTAGTGAATTGATTTATCTATCACAGCTAATTGAATATTAAGCTCGTTTTGGAGTTTTATTGAATATTTTCCTCTTTTTGGAGTTTTATAGAATATTTACCTCTTTTTGGAGTTAAATTGTATAATAACACTTCCTTGATCTTTTTAATAAGTTACTTGTTGTCGTAGAGATTATGATAATTTATAAAGAATTGTACTCAAAAAATAATGTTAAATTTTATTATTTAAATATGTGGCAAAATTATTTATAAGAAATACATGTTAATCAACTTATTTTACTTTTTAACTACTAGTATTAAACTGCGGATATTCTAAATACATTTGATTCATTAATTTATAGATATATCTAACTTTAACTCAAATTTTTATCGAAAATACCTTGATGGCCTCTGTCATAATCCTTTTCAAGATGAAAAATGTCTTTTAAACTTTTTCCTTGCTTTTTTAAACATTCACGGAGAGTCTAAAACATTATAATTATGAATTTTTAGAAATTTTTTAGAAGAAATATCAAGAAAATAATACCTATAATAGCTGTTTAAAAATGTAAATTTAACTTAAAATTGGCTAAATGAAAGGTACTTGCATATGTTCAGTTAAATATAAATTTGTTCAAACTTCTATCATATATTAAATACATCTTTAAATATAGTTTCAGTTTAAAACTGTGAATTGAAGAGACCAAGTCAATAATACGTGTGTCCGACAAATAATTAAGGTATGTGTTAAATATGTGTCTTAGGAGTCCGTCCTGTGAGTTAACTCAGGGATTACAGAATTCTTAATATTCTTTCTTAATCGGATTAACGATTGCGCAGTTATAATTGAAAGCCTTTGTTTGGACACGCAGTATAATTGAGAATTACATCGGAGTAATTCTTGGCAATGCCCATGCTTATTTTCTTCTCCTCCCCTCCTTCGTCATCAATGATTGTAGCTAATCTAATGAAACGTCATGAAAGCTAAGCTATTCTCCTCCACAACTTTCTTCAAATTGTCAGGATTACCATTTAGATTTTGGTTTTGTTTTTACATACCCCAAATACACACGATTTTCATCAGTAGTGATTTTGTGGTATGATTATCATTAAATACTATAATATGTACTTAGAATATTTATCTGGTAGAGCTTCTGAATGAGGATCAAGAGGATGGAAAAGAAAATCATTTTAAAAAAAGCAGTTACCACGTTACCTTTTCCATTGATGTATAAAGCATTAAATTTAACTATTTTTAAGTCTGATTATACCCAGACACAACCACCAAGGAGAGTCTCAAGACGAACTCAAGGATATAGTACTAGTAATTTATTTATTTTGTTCTCCCCATATCACTCCTGTTTTGATTTTTAGATGGCCAGATTCTATAAAGGGCGGGGTGATTTGGAGAGTAAATTCTTCAGTATGATAATGAATAAAAGAAGGATCGCGTAAAAGACCAAAATTTTGCAAATCTCATATTTTCTTTGCCAGAAATGCAAAATATTGCAAGCCATGGTGTCATATCCCTAACATATCTGATCTCAGAATACACCCATCGTCACGTTCTCGGAAAACTAGTCGGATAGGTTCAATGGACAATGTCTAATTTGCCTTGACTAAATGTGGCTTCACGAGAGAGCAGAGTCGACTCCTTCATTGGGAAGAAGATTCCTACATTAAACAACAATGAAGAGGTCCATTCACGATGAGTTAGGAATTTCAATATTTCATATATAATTAGCAATTACTTTATTTGAATTTGTACGCAGCGCGGTATTATATTGACATTGTCTGATTGTGACACTGATATTTAAATTATTTATTACGAGAATGACGTCATTATCGGTACACCCAAATGAGAATGTTGCATATTAGCTTGTACACTTCCGTTAAAATAGACCCCTCAAGATAAAAAAAAATTAAACAAAATCCTTGGATATGTATATTTTTTTAAATCAAAATTTTCTTATGACAAGGTCCTGAAGTGGAAAATCTTGTCCTAGCTAAATGTTAACTATCCTGAGAACAACTATGTGTGGGACCAAGATGGTGCCCCCAGCCATTCTTCCTTGAAGACACAAAACTTCTGCAAGGATCACTTTCTTGAGCAACAAGAACTTCTGACCCTCTTCCACTCCTGATATTTGCCTTAACTTCAGTGTGTGGAGCATCTTAGAGAGCAAAGGTGGGAAGAGATCACAAAGAAATGGGTAGGATCTCATGGCCAGCATCAAGAAGCAATGGGCTAACATGTTTTCTACCGATTGTAATGTGGGAATCTAAGCCAGGTCCGGACCTCTTGTGAAGGCTGTGTGCGTGAGGCTGAAGGTGACCATATGGAATAATTATTGCCAAGATTTATTTCTAAAAGTGTTTTGAATAACATGTTTCCTTATAATTTTCGAATAAAAAGTTATTCAGGTTTTGATTTTGCTTCTTGATCGTGGAAAATTCCCTTGTCCCGCCCTGAAGTTAGGATTATTTGGTTTAGATTAAATATGCACCGTTTTGTTCGATAACTTTTGCCCATGTGAAATGGAATAAGTACTCCCATGCAGGTCCAACTGGACAATTTCCATTATTTTATCGACATTTTATATGTTTGGCCTACCAGAGCTTGAGTCATCTTATACGTTGATATCATCAGAACGGAACCACCGCTCTCCTGTTGCATTTGATACTGTATTGGATCCATAAGCAGCACGATTTTTTAGGAAGCCATCTCTGTCTATTCACATTGATCATAGTAATACTGAAGAAAGTATCGAAATTTCACTATTTTACTTTCATTTAGGAACATTGTTGCCACAACTGGCTTCAACAAACACAAAACTCTACATGAACTTTTTTCAAGTGTATGCTTAATCTTTAAGCATACTTTAAGCTTTGTTTATGCGATATATTAATCGGTAGATATAGACCACTAAAGACATGTAGCAAAAGACAATCCAAACTTTTTATTTCCCTTATGTTCTCCCCACAACGATCTAACAAAAAATAAACATATTTTTTTTAAAGAACAAAATGTCCTCGTAAGGCTGAGAGTTGAATTAGATCGACATCGGGTTAATTCCTACCTATGTCCTATGTAAATGCAGAGGGGGATTAGTGTTTATTTCCTTCCTCTCATAGCTGCTTGACGGTAATCCTATAAAATTTAAAGTTATCTAAGCTGTTCTTTCCCCAAAACTTCTGCAAATTGTCAGATTTACCAAGTCTTTTTTTCAAAATCTTTTAAATAAATATTCTCCTTAATGAATGATATTTTTCTAAAAATTAACTACCTAAAAATCTGAAATGAATCTCAAAACGTATTAAAATATGTTGGAAATTTGCAAGGTTGTACCTAGTTCAGGTTCACCGATTGTATCAGTCTTGGTTCTTTCATTTCAACAGTTTTGGTCTTGATTCCGCTCTCGGTTCTTTTTTATTCACTTAAAAAAGGAGGTATTGCTAAAAAAAATTGGTCCCAAGAAACTATATTAGATACTAATATGTCTGCAGCTACCTCATACGCAGAGTATGTAGTGCCCAAATTCCAGGGGCCCCTACAACTGAGGTTGCTTAAGAATTTTTAAGTGGGTGGCTTGAGGGGAGGCTAGACTAGGAAAATGGAGAATTGAGGATTTTTTCAGTCTACACATATATAGTTCATAGGTTTCAGGTTTTGTATAAAGAGGGCCTCTGCTAAAAATTTATAAGTGTAGGGGGAGGAGGGGGCTTGGTATTGTAAAGTTGTAGAAATCCTGGCTTAAAAAATATTACAAGCTTAGTAGTGGACTACGATCCATAATCTACCCCACCCCTTCCCTCTTTTATTTACACTGTCTGTGGCAAAAAACTACTTTTCCAGATTCATAAGAAGTCCTCAGCTATTTTGAACTTATACACAACTGTAGCAACCTAGCAGGATAAAAATAATTGGAAAACACTGCAATTACAAAAAAACAAACTCCGAAAATTGACTGATTGAAAAAATCTTATTTCGTTTTTATAATATTTATTTTATTTTCTTTATATATTCTATATAGGAACAAACGCACAAGAACTGAGACTAACATGCAATATATTACGTCTCGGTTCGACTTTTTTTTACTCCTGTTCTAGTGGTTCAAGAGCTGGAACCACTCGAACTGCTAAACTGATAGTGTTATTAGATTAACCCAGTTCTACAAAGAAAATAAAAATATATTTTAAGAAAATATCTACATGGCTCTTTTTATAAATGAAAGTAGAGTTATATCAAATGGTTATAGAATTGGACAAGGGTTTTTTTAACACAACCTCAACTTTTTTGGATTTTTATAAATAAAAAAAAAGAAAGATCTCAAATTCAGTATAATATAACATTTTGTTATTTTTTTATTCATTGCCACAAGACACGAATATTATCCTACGAAAAAATAATATGTAAAGAATATTAAACAAACGCCATAACAGAATGTTCTATGCCGTCTAGGCTATCCCATTATCAAAATTCCTTACTTTGATTTTATTAACACTCTGTATATCGACACTAAATAATGTTCATGACATTATTCATTATTATTTATTTCTGTACATTAACGACAGAGTGTTTTAATAATACAAATAACAAGGATCGATAATTGTATACCTTAGCTTTAACCAAAAATATTAAAGAAAGAAAAAAAGATTTTTTTATTTTTGTGATTTCATAGAAAAGAAATATCGAATGTGTAAAAGGCCCTTGTCTAATTGTAAATCCATTTGATATAAAAAAGCCTTAAAAATAATATTAACCAAAAGGACAAGAAACGTGAAACAAATTTTTTTAATACGGTCAGGTATAAACCCACCCAAGTTTTTCTAAATATTACTAATGTTTTTTTAAGCCATTAAAAATATATTATATCTCTTTATATGGTATTTTATACATTATTAAGTAAGTTTTCTTACCTTTAACACGATAATTAATCGATGATCAATAGCTTTAAGATGTGGTTCGAACAAAATTGGACTTAATGGATCATTTTGCATAGAATAAATTATGGCTTCGCTTAAACTTATCGGGCCTTTAATAAATAGAAGTAACCTTTTAAGGGTAGAATATTTAAATAAGCAACACTGATAAATAGGTGCTAGAATCGAATTTTCATTCTTTGAAGAGTCTCCAAATCCTCGGCCATGATCTAAATGAATAGGATATGTATAATTTTCGAACGAAACAATAGTTTCATAGTGATGTCTGTCCATGTTTCCCATCAGAAAGTCAAAAACAGATAAGTCCATAATATCAAAAAGTCGTCTGCCATTATTATAAGGAAATATTTCTTTAATTACATCACAATAATAAGGATCATTTTCCCAATTTGTTTTCCGCCGCTTATGGTATGACCGTCGCCAAGGATGCCGCCATACTTTTCTAGGCACTATGTACTATACAACAAAAAAAAGAAATGTTGAAATAAATAACTTTTACTTATTTGTATACTTTAGGAGGTAAGAAAGCAGCCAAACTTCCATTAATTATATCAATCTCTCCACAAACTGCATGGCTTGTATCGCAATAATAACTACATTTTCCTGAAATATATAAAATTTCTCTTTTAGGGTACACTTATAACAATATGTAATATATCAACAATAAAGCAGGAATTAATTAATCACTTCAACCTTCAATATTAATTTGTTTTTTAACCACTATGCCATAGTACACTAGCAAAGGGATTTATTAGTAATATTTGTGAAGTGATAATTTCCCGAATTCTGGTGAGGGTGAAAACAACGCCTGGGATAATATTATAACCCTCTGTTACTTTCCAACTTTCCTTTCGAATTAACAAATTCTTTACAGAATTATCAAATTTTGACTAGAAAAAGCTATAACACATTGGTTTCCAAAAGAGGGGAATTGATTTTTAATGAGGGTAAATCTTTTTTTTAGGAATAATATTATATTGTAAAGTTGACTACATACTGTTATGTTTAGATCTATTCAATAATAATGACGACTAATTATGATCTTATTTACACTACTATACTATTTTATATCTAAGGGTGATAATTTTGGTAAGAATAGAAAAGCGTGCGAGGAGGAAGGAATAAATACGCATTGCATCATTGTTTAAATAGTATACATCTTCTTCTATCAAGAACGTTATCATTCCCACCTATATTATTCAATATTAATATAATATTAGTCGATAGAAAATTCAACGAAATGCCTAAAATAGCACTACCTTCTGTATGGATTTCTGAAAATGGAGGATCTGGAATTTGGAAATACTTACCGGCGAGAAACAGATGCCTTGTCGAATTTGTCGGTATAAATGTACTTTTAGTCCCCCGTATAGAATTAAATGCCACTCATTATCCTCATTTAATATCAAGAGCATGGATATTCATCTAAAAAAATAAAGTAAATGATGAATACATCAAGTCAGACTTTCACTTTTATGTCCCAAAGGTGTTTATTGCTATCTCACAAAGATGTTTATTGCATGTAATATATACTTATCCATTGCTAATCATCCGACGTTCAAAACATTTATGGAAAAATACACGGGTAAACCTGTCCCTTCCCGAGGAACCATCATTAAATTAATGGAGGATGTTGTTCAGAATGGTGTTCAGAAAACTCATAAAAAGACAAAACAACGGCTAAAATGGGCACAACAACGGGGTTAGTAGCTTTGGATGGTTCGCAACTAGTTTGTCTAACATTAGTTTTCTTCACTTAAAGGCTTGGGTATGATAATTAAGTTTTCCAATATTATATAGTCAATAAATATTACCTTTTTGTGACTAAAAGTTTAGCTATGGCTTATAATCTCCAAGAAATGGTGTTCAGAAAACTCAAAAAAGGCAAAAGCAACGGCTTAAATGGTCACAACAATGGGGGTAGTTGCATTGGGTGTAGCATTATAATTAGTAATAGTGTGTATTCTTCATGATAATAGTATGTTGTTATACAAGGATAAATAACCGGGGAAAACCTTTTTTTGATGCTCTTAATAAGGAGTAATATAGCCGGACATTACTGCATAATTACATTTTGCTCTAAATCTTTACGATGCCATGTTAGTTAGAAAACTACATTAAGTCCAGAATGGTTGCCTGAATTGTCTTATCAGTTATAAAGGAGTCTTATTTTTATATCTATGATAAGTAATTAAGGTTTATAATTTGACTGCATGGATTAACTTTTCTTTTTATAGATAAACATGAAATAAATGAAAGTGGGATTCTAAAAGCTGTTCGTACTGGAAGAAGATATGCATTGAAATCTAACATTATTTTATTATTTTGACATTTACTTTATTATTAATAATTATTAAGATCTCATCGGTAGAGATATATTTATCCTGTGTACAATTGTTTATGCAACTTGCACATGAGGAAAAAAGTGTGATGATCTTTTTGATTAAACTCCACGTCTGGCTTTTGTTTTGCAAACTAAAGTTATGACATATTGAACGGAATTCCGATGTTAGAACAAGAAAATATTATTTGGATCAATCTATTATTTCAATATTCTGTATTTATAATTTATTGTTATTATTAGTTATATGACTCTAATTGTTTAATTTTGTATATTTAACTTAAATGTATGATGATTTATTTTTTAATATGTAGATTATATTTAATTTAAGCTTTCTATTTTAAATTTGGAACTTTAAATATATTTCGAAATACTCTCACTTTGTCGTTTTATTAGCTATTATTCTGAGAATATGATTCATAATGAATTACAATTTCATGGAGTGTGACGTTTTCAAATCTACTGTAACGGATAAAAACCGTCTAAGTCAATTATACGTAGTATATATTTATTAAACATTTTGCTAATAAATACTTTCGTTATACCCTCACAAATCATAATAGAGCAGGTAACTGATAAATACTGATGTGATTATCAGTGAGAGTCACATCAGTATTTTAAACAATGATACCATATGTATTTCTCCCCCCTTCCTCTCCTCGCACACGTTTTTCTCTACAATATTATCAACTATAATTATATCTAGGGTTGTGGGAATCGTGTTTTGCGCAAGCGTGCCCGCAAATACAACTTAAACTATCTGGTTCCTCTATTTTCTTTTTTCTTTCGGACATAAACAAACCTTTATTCATAACTCATACTCATACTTGATGGCCGATGGGTAATTTCGAACATACTTATAAAGATTTTATCAATTATGATTTTTGACATTACAACATATCTGAAAGGTTACTACATATAGAAGCTTTCCTTCAACAAAATTTACTTGGTACTATTTAATCAAAATAATATTATTAAGAAAATGTATTAATGGTAGTTATAATTTATTGTATGATACAAATAGTATTAAATATTAATTGTGATAATATAAAACTTTTGTTACGAATATCAATATACAAGGTGGATCTAATCATCGTTAGACCTGAGATACAAGTATATAACTTCCATTTGAAAGAACATTCAAGGATGACGTCTAACAAATGGACCGGAGTCCGGAAGTATAGAGAATCACAATTAAGATTATTTGATGATGGAAATAAAATATGTTAAGTATATATTAATGGAGAATAGTAGAAACGGCAAAGAATAATCAAAATAGCCAAATGACAAATACAGTCATGTGGATTCAATATATATCGAAGAAGTCAAAGCTGTAGGAGATCGTGGAACAAGAGCTAAGAAAGATTGTGTAGACAGTGTGGTTTCCAATTTCCTCATAAGAATGGGAAAGTTTGCTTGCGAAAAGCATCGAATGCACAAGATGTGATAAGAGAAGCCACTATGCAAGAGTATGCAGGTGTCTAAAAGAAAACTCTAATTCGATAATCAACTCTTTTCAAAAATCTGAACTGAATAAATTACCCATGGATGTATTGATCCATGATTATCATGGAGTGAGACGTTTTCAAATCTACTGTAACGGATAAAAAACGTCTAAGTCAATTATACGTAGTATACTTCATTAAACATTTTGCTAATAAATACTTTCGTTATACCCTCAAAAATCATATTAAAGCCGGTATATGATAATCACATCAGTATTTTAAATAATGATGCCATAATTCTTTCTCCTCCTCACTCACCCCCCTTCTCCTTGCACGCGTTTTTCTCTTCTTATCAACTATTCCCATAATTAAGGGTGATAATTTTGGTAAGAATACAAAAGCGTGCGAGGAGAAAAGAAGAATTACTTATGGCATCATTGATTAAATAATATACATCTTCTTCTATCAATCATGAACGTTATCATTCCCGCCTTTATTATTCAATATTAATATAATAATATTAGATGGGGATAGTCGATAGAGAACTGAATAAAATGCCTAAAATAACGTCGCCTTCTGTCTGGATTTCTGAAAATGGAGGCCTAGGAATTTGGAAAATACTTACCGGATGAGAAACAGATGGTTTGTCGGATTTGTCGATATAAATGTGCCTTTAGTCCCCTGTCTAGAATTACACGCCACTCATTATCCTCATCTCATAACTAGAGTATGGATATTCATCTATAAAATCAATTTAACGATGAATACATCAAGTCAGACTTTAACTCTGATTTCACAAGGATGCTTATTGTATGTAATATAACCTTATCCATTGCTAATCATCTACGTTCAAAAAATTTATGGAGAAATACAAGGGTAAACATATCCCTTCCCGAGGAACCATCATTAAATTAATGGAGGATGTTGTTACTGATGTCATTTATAGAAATACATATAAAATGTTTTGAGTCATCCACACCAAATGACGATCAAGTTATCAGTAAAAAGTATTTACGAATATCGAAATGGAACTCTGAATTTTGTACTATCTCACAGTAAGTATTTAATTTTTTTTTAAATCTAACCATAAAATATGATTCTATTTTAGCTAAAAATATCAAGAATTATGATACACAACTCAGTAAAGGGCAAAAACAACTGCTTAAATGGTCACAACAACGGGGGTAGTAGCTTTGGATGGTTTGCAACAAGTTTGTCTGAGACTACTTAGTTCGTTTTAAGACTTGGGTAAGATAATTAGGTTTTCCAATATTACATAGTCATTAAATATTACTTTTTTAACCCTTAAGGCTTAGCTATGGTTGATGGGCTCCAAGAAATGGTGTTCAGAAAACTCGTAAAAGGCAAAAATAACTGTTTAAATGGTCACAACAACGAGGGTAGTTACATTGGGTGTTGCATTATAATTAACAATTGTGTATATCCTTCATGATAATAGTATGTTGTTATATAAGCATACCTTAATAACGGGGGGAAATATTTTTTGATGCTCTTAATAAGGAGTAATATCGCCGGACATTACTACATAATTAGCTTTTGCTCTAAATCTTTAAGATGAATTTATTTCTAACATTTTTTTATTAATATATTTATTGTCTAATTTTATGATTTTGACATTTACTTTATTATTAATAATTAGTTAGATCTCATCGGTAGAGATATATCTATCCTGTGCACAATTGTATATAGCAACTTCCACATGAAGAAGAGGGGTGATTATCTTTTGATTAAACTCCACGTCTCGCTTGTGTATTGCAACCTAAAGTTATGACATATTTAACTGAATTCCGATGTTAGACCAAGAAAAAATTATCTGGATCAATCTATTATTTCAATATTCTTTATTTATAATTTATTATTATTAATAGTTATATGATTTTAATTGTTTAATTTTGTATATTTAACTTAAATGTTTAATGGTTTATTTTTTAGTATGTAGATTATATTTCATTAAAGCCTTCTTTTTTAAACTTTGAGCTTCAAATATATTTCAAATACTCTACTTTGTCGTTTCATTAGCTATTATTCTGAGAATAAGGTTCATAATGAATTACAATTCCATGGAGTGTGACGTTTTCAAATCTACTGTAACGGATAAAAACGTCGAAGTCAATTATACGTAGTATATCTTCATTAAACATTTTGCTAATAAATACTAATCATAATAAAGCAGGCAGATGATAATCACATCAGTATTTTAAACAATGATACCATATGTCTTTTTTCCCCCCTCCTCCTCGCACGCGTTTTTCTCTACAATATTATCAACTATACCCATAATATATGAATCATGGTTCAATCTCTCTCCAGATTTTTAAATATAGTAATCAGAAACATGAATATGTATCATTTATAAAGAAACTAATTAAAGGTTATCCTAATAGTAATGAGGACATACAAAAAGATTCCGGTGTCAATAAGTTTGGGAATTACAATGACATTAAGATATTCCAGAATAAATTTACAGAAGTTAAGATAACATCAAGACCTCATTCTAATTGTTTTTATTTTTGTTCAAAAATGTCTCCCGTTGTTAGATTGGTAGATTGTATTAGCCATGAAAAGTACAGTCAAGAACTTTCCCCTTCACATTGCCTTGTAGCAACTTCTTCGAAATACAAACAGAACCTGAAAATTGAATATATTATCTCGAAAGTTCAAGGGATAATATATGAGGTTAAAAATAAAATATTACCGATTTCACAAAGGGGTGAAGAGTATGTACTCCACTCAATGGAGATCCTAGAAGCCGTCTCTGCCTAGTCTGAGAATACAGGAAAATCATGAATTATTACCGTGTATAAAGCTTACGGACGGACCAGGTAATTCTCTAGACCAGAGGGATTCGGAATGGCTCTTCTGTGTTATTACTTATTATTATAGAATTAAATAAATGAAAAAGATTCCCACGTATTCACATTAACATAGAATGATCGATACTATGTCATACAATATACTTAGTGATATATTGGAGAAAAGGAAGAGAGCGAGCAAGGGATATATAAAGAGCTTGCTTAGGATCCTCACTTCTTGACCTGATTACATATCTAGCGGGTTTTCTTTTCCTCCTCATTAATTAAACATATAATATTTTAAATTCTTACATTGACTTGTTTGTATTTTTTTTATTTATAATTACATATTATTTCGCGTATTTTATGATTTTTGACTGATATGATATGTGTAAAAAATAATATTAAAAAAATTAAAAACAAAAACAAGCATTCTATATAAATTTAGAAGTACCAGGACTCCTATACCTGGTGATATTTTAGACTTTGTATATAAAATTTGTGCTATCCTGTGTATTAAGTTTACAGTTCTATGACTTTGAAAAATTAATAATATAATGTATGAAAAAAAAATATATATATATAAATATATTGTAATATAATTCATAAAAAAACACTTATATTTTATGTTAAGCATATTATCACGTAAGAGTTCCTAATAACTATTTACATGTAATAAAAGGATAGAAAATGCTTGTCATACCAAAATATCTAGAAAAGAGATGCACATAATGAATCTATAATTTTCTTCAACTTATTTTCCATTGACAAAAGAGACTCAAAAGGAATAAAGAAATCAGGGCTGAATCGAATGAGGGGTTTCTGTGTTATATACATCAAGGACATTGAAGGACTCTTATGAATAAAATAGTTTTTTTAACAGTAGGAGACGAAGCAGAGGTGACTTAAGGAGGAATTGACCCAATAATTTCAATGAATGAGCTGTGAATTGAGGATGATAACTCTCTCTGTTCCTTACTGGTAATTTGAGTAGATTATTTTGTGTGTTGATGCAATTTTTTAATTCTTATAAGTTTAAGTAGGCAAGTTAAAGTATTCCAAAAATTAAGTAGACTACTTTTAGACATTAACTTATAGAAGTATAAGATGATCTAAAGGAATTTACGTAAAAAGACAATGATTAACAAGTTCAAAAGTTACTATCACAGATCTTGAAGTAAAGCGGCATATGCACAGTTAACGATCCTTCCATTAAAGAAGATGAGATACATCGAGTAAGGTACAAAGAGGAGAAATCTCTTGAACAGAAAATGACATCAAAGAGAGGATCAAAAGACTTCTGTATAGAATATCCAAAGGGAAAAATGGGAACTCCTTGGAACCGGAAAGATGGGTGGATCCATTTATCCAAACGCATCGAACGAAAGATCCCTTTAAATGTATACAAATGAAATTTCTTTCCGAGTAGTTCCAACTCTTCCCTTCTTTCAGCCCCTTCTTCGAGTAGAATAAAATTATATATTTGAAGCTAATATAATACCAATCACCAATATAATATTAATATATATCAGGTATGAGCATATCTATTCTATGGACTATGGGATGGAAGAACTGTGCCACCAGATGCCAGCAGGCCTATGACGGTACCCCCAAGAATCCTGACATCAATTTTTCTCGCAACCAAACACACATGCCAGGCTGTAGCTGATCTTGCCGAGTTCTTGCTGC
Source organism: Lepeophtheirus salmonis (assembly GCF_016086655.4). NCBI lineage: Eukaryota > Metazoa > Arthropoda > Copepoda > Siphonostomatoida > Caligidae > Lepeophtheirus > Lepeophtheirus salmonis. The sequence continues at coordinate 1,166,224 of NC_052142.2, read as the reverse complement.
ATGGAGTAGATGGGGACTTCATCCACATCTTGCTTGGCATGTTCCAGTGTGATAACATCAAGCAAAGGTTCGTATTGTACTGACAACTCAGCGTAGGAAACTTTTAATCTATAGTCAGAAAAATTATGGAGGCAGAAAAAAAAGATCAGGATAAAGTCTATTGTGAAATTAAACTGCAGGTCTATTTTAGAGACCAAGAAGTTGTTGGCTGATGTTAACATTGAAAAATCAGAAATCCTCCTCACATATTTGCAGCCTTATTCTGGATACTATTACCACCTCAGGTAAAAGCAATGCATTGTGAATTGGGGTCTACATGGTACATGTTCTCTAAATTAAATTACTTCGGACGTATCGATTCCAAATCCGTCTCTTGCTATATAAAATATATTACTGGGGTGCATTTCGCTTCTTTTGACATTTCCATCATTGTCTTCCGTAACGACGTAGGGGTTAAATCTTTTCAAGTATGTGGGTGTTCTTCTTTTCGAATGTTGTATCATCAAGTCTACTGTTTTAATGTTTTTCGCTCCTTTTTACTTTTCCTGTCCTCCCGTCAAGGCCTTTGAATACTTATTGGTGCTGACTGCAGAGTTAGAGCTAATTTTCTGGGGTTCTCTCCCAATACCTTCAACTCTGGAATTCTTAGAGTTTTTTCAAAGTTTTCGGTATTATCTTCTATTTCTTCAATTCTCCTTACGACACTTACCGACTCTGGAGGTGACATAGCTGGCCTCTTTTAGCATCCCGGATTGTTAGTTCCTATATCATTTCTTATAAAAAAAGAGTAATGTCTTTGTTACCTTTTTCGTCTATCTCTTTTCCAGTTGCTACAGATTCTGAGGATCCTTTTTTGGGTTTTCGTCCCTTCCTCCAAGGAAGGGAGAATAAACTTAAGTAAATAAGTTGATTTCTCCTTCATATAGTCTATATAAGCATAGGAAACACTAAAAGAAAACACTTATTTGGTAATTAATTATAATTATTTTCACTCTTAAAACATACAATGTTTTATTCGCTTGAGGTTCTGTGAAAAAAACAAAACAATCTTTCTTGATGAAAAAAAATTGGCTATGGTAAGAAAGAAGAAATTAAATTGATGTATAGCAATATGCTCTAATAGCCATACTGTAGAGTGTAAATTTCTTTGTTGGCTGTCCATTTATAGAAACGTCCATGACATTAATATAGAAGGAAAATAAAGAAAAACAACAACTATCCTTACTTATTATATCGCCAGATATATAAAAGACTCAGATTCCAACAGATCCTGTGTCTTTGCATAGCCTTCTCAATTTCGAGTGGAATTGATATACTCCCAGGTTGTAAGGCTTTAGATATTTCCATAAAGTGTCACTAATACAGCAAAGTATAACTTGAAAGAAACAATACGTTAATATTTTTAAGATGTACCTTGTATTTCCAAACTATGGCCAGATAACTTTAGCCAGGGTGTCTCAGTTACCTTCTTTTATCAACATTATAAAATTTATAATTTTTTTTTTGCCTTATGTTTCTTCTGTATTCGTAAATTAGGTTTGAAATATACAGACAAGCTGTAAGATAGTCCGACCCCAACGATTGTTTGACCATATTTTAAAATATTGGTAGTTTTTTTATTTATATTAAATTATTGTTTTACTTTATCTTTCCATGCCTGGCTTGAGATGGGTAATTGTTACCCTTTAATGATTTTATATTATTTCCCTTACGTAATCTTTTCATTCTCAATTAATGTTGATACGTAGCAGCAACATCTCTCCCTCTGAAGTCTCTTCTGAATTGTAAGGAACTGGTTCTTCAGTCATGGTAGCTGTTTCCCAGGAATGATTTTATCTTCTTTGACTTCTTCGTTGTAAGAGGGTCGATCTCAAACCGGAGATCGACACTCCTGAGTCGGTTGTACATCCAAATCAGGGACTGTCAACGTTTGCTCTTGATTTCCGGCACGCCCACATTGATTGGCCAATTTACATTCCACCAATTTTCTTTTGAGCAACTTTAGACTTTAATAGAGCAACTTGTGTTATTGAGCATAAAAAATTTCTACTATTTGCAGGGGGATCAAAAGTGTCAAAAAAGAGTTCAAAAGACTCGTTCAAACTCATTCAAAAGAGTCTTGCAACGGAGGAGATGGGGTTCTTTCATTGTTGGTGTCAAAAGTGGCCTCTCTATCCTCAAAAGGCTCTTTTCTTCCACTTTTTATGATTCTCTAGACAATTTGATGTTAAACCTTGAGATTTTTTTGAACGGGCCCTCATTAACAGGAGAGGATTTACTTGGGCTATTTTCTTTAACTCCTCTGGGACCAGTTTGGCATTTTTGACAGATCCCTTCTTCCTCTATAACGTTTCAGTCCTTCTGACAGCTTAGACGGTGGTCTTGGAGACGCCCAACTTTTTGGAATGCGTGAATGAAAATTAGTCAATAAAATCCAAGTCTCATTTTCTCTACTTGTACGTAAGCTACTAGTTTGTTTTGTTATGTAATTACAATAACTAAACCTGAATTAATTATTGAATTAGTAAGTGTTCAGACTTCAATGTACCGACCTGTACATACTAATACTAACATTCCCAAGTGTTTAAGTTCAGCAAAAATGAACTGGTGAGATGGAACATCGACCGCTTTTTTAATGTTTATCTTTTTAATGATCAAAATTACGCTTTATTTCATTAAATTTAGCTATATATCTTGTTGTAATAATAATTGCCAAACCCGCATTGAATATATTAAAAACTTTCGTATTGATAAAAATATATATAGGGTTTTCCATTACGAGTGCTTCAATTTTTCTTATAAATAAATCACAAACATTTTAATATTTTGGCAAATTTATTTTTTGAGTACAAATAATAGGTATATACATTGATATATGAAAATTAATTTCTCTAACATGACCACCACGGCCACGTTTACAGAAGTCCAATCGCTGAACCCAATTATTCTCTACATTTTCCAATATATTGGCCGACTTTGCATGAATTTTTGCTATTTCTCTTAGCTCTTTTAACGTCGACATGACCCCAAAAGAGTATATTTAAATGTGTTAAATTACACGATCGAGGCGGCCAATCAACTGGTCCATTTCTAAAAATAACACTAGCCAAATTTGCTTTGCATTAAATCGATTGTTACATTTGCTTTGTAACAAGTAGTAACAAGTACTGTCTTGTTTAAATTACATGTTTTCCCAGTCCATACTTTACAATTGCAGTCAAAAACAATCATTTATCATTGTACGATAGCATTGTTTATTCACAGTAATATGGCAATTATCATTATCAACGAAAAAATATGGCCCAATGATCCCTCCTGAATAAATTCTATTACAAACAGTATTTTTTTCAGGATGAAATGATGTCTCAAGAAGCATGTGGGGATTGCTGCCAGCCCAATAACGTATATTTTTCTTATTAACAAAATTGTTTAGCCAAAAATGAGCTCTATCAATAAAAATAATTTTGCAATAATTTTTTATTCCGATTATTTTGATAATAAATTTGGATAATTGGATATAGGCCATGATGAAATGTATGCTAATGAAGTTTCTAAATGTCAAAGGAATAAAAGAAATATATCGTTTTTTCCCCTAACGGAATAAAAATTAAATCGTCGCTTATGAAAAACCCTTTACTTACATAAATTTTAGCGCACTATATGATATTAACTACAACTTTTTTGCTAAAAATGAGCATCAACAAATAATTTAAAAAGCATTAAAACTAAAATACTTACCATGAAAGCACAAATTTCCTAATGGAGATATAAAAAATGTTTTTTGTAATTCAAGGCTAGCTGACTTATACAAATCACTTGAAATATTCAATTGTCTTCCTGTTACTGGAACTGCCCGTCGAAATCCTAAAAGACGGTCTAAATGATAGGCAGCTATCTCTGCATTGTATCTTTCAAACTCCGTAAAATAAAACTGATTACGAAAGGATACCTGTCAAACAAATACGAATGAATTATTATTTCTTTCAACATAAAAACAATCAAATATTAATCATTAAACGAAAGTACAAAAATGACATGTTTCGTCTTACTTTTTTTCCTAATGTTAAATTTAAATAAAACAACAATTTGTATTTTCTCTTCAAAAAAGATGTAGAGTATTTTTCTTTCATCTGTTGGAATAATTTTCATAAGATGACTCTTGTATTATTTAAAGCAGCTGACTCTACCATTCATCTGCTCAAAAAAGGTATTATGTATATTTTTATATTAATTTATATCAACCTAGGGGCTTTGTTTGGAATTTGTGTAATTTCATACTCTGTTACTGATAATAATTTGATGAAATTATTAATTCAATATATGTATATGACAGTTTTCTAAATAAGAATTAACAGTTGACAACAAGAAAAATACAGAAGACTAGCTACCGTATGTTTTTTTCTTATTCTTCCTTTCCCTTGTGACAGTGAGGCTGAGATTCGATAAAAAACTTATTTGTACGAAGTGTTTGCTTTTTCTATTCTCACCTCATATTTTTTTTTCTCTTCCACCCACAAATGGAACGCTCTAGCCTGGTAAGATATGATTTATTATCAATAAATGAGTCATAACTTTTGAATCCAAGACAAAATTTCAGTTTTTAATGATGATATGAAGTCAAGTTGCACTCTTGAAAATAGAGAGTCGAGTCCAAGTCATCACCTATGGCTTGTGGACTATTAAAAAATCCTCAAGACTTTCACAAATAAGCAAAATTGGATGCTGAGAATAAAATTCAGTTTGATGTCAGAAGACAGGACATGTCAACTTGAATTTTCCGGTTTCTAATTTAGTTGAAGAGGATGGAGAGACGCCTTGGAGTAACATAATATTTTATTCTGACGTTTCAGAGGGTTTCATTTGTCTATATATATTTTAAACTCCAATATTGAAAAAAACACTATACTTATTCTGGAAGTAAAAGTATATTTCTATATATAAAGATTTATTATAATAGTGATGGTAAAAATAATCAAATCAGAGACAACGCAACTAATACCAATGTCTCTCAAACTAATATTACTTTTACATCACAAACAAATGAACATATTACGACGGAGGATTAATCATCCTTAAACCCTGAAATACTTAAAACCGCTAGTGTAGTGTCATTCAGGATCGTCGCAATCAGGATCATCGATATTATATTGTTATTTATATCTTTATTGTATTAATTTTATTTGTATATATTATATCTATTCAATTTCAGTAATACGGGAATGTATGTCTATAGTTTTTTTAATTATATACATTTACTTTCTTAATAACCAAAATAAGAAAAACAATTCATAATCGAAATCAATTTAAAACGATAAAAAAAATAATAAAGAATGATATAATAAGTAAAATAGGAATCGTATGAAATAATTAGTTTTCATACAGTCAAGGACTCCTGTAAGCAGGACTGGGCACGCGCAAACATGAATTCAAATATGCGTGCAACATAGGCCCATTGAAAAAAAACAATCCAACGTGTTTGGTAAGATAACAAGTAATAACTAATAGTTACTTTGTGGATCCCATCTTTATTGTGTTTTGTAATTCCATTCATGCCCACTAAATGTTGTGCTCCAGGGTGTAAAACGGGCTATGACAACAAGCCACAACGGTCTGGTGTTACTATCCATCTGTGGCCAAACAAAGAGAGCAAACCCAGACTTAATACAGCCTCGCTGATTGTCATTCCAAGAGAAACAGATCTGAAGAAGACAGATTAGGCACCATCCAAAAGTACAAAGCTGTGTTCCCTACATTTCAACGAATCTGATTTCATCTGTGAGTATAAAAAAAGTAGATCCTTGGCAAGGCTCTAAAGAAGAAGTAAGATACCTGCTCACTTTTGATGCGTATACTTATAACTGTCCTTCTTTTACAGGTACCTCAAACCTCAAAAGATTTAATACCATCCCTATGTCAAACTGCCCCAACTACCTAAAGCTTCATGGAGACCAACTCAGGCTGCGACCCCGTCACGTAGGGCTCAACAGTTCAATCAAATGAGTTCTATGGAAGAACTTGGTGACAAATTGGCCAAGGAGATACCCCATCAAACTTCATCCTCATCACAAAACCAAGTGCTGCCCTTTTGAAGCTATCCTTTGATGAGGAATTGGGCATTAATATGCCATTCAAAATGTACCACTCTGGTGTGTCGATTGACAAAAAGGCGGGGTCACACATCACCTCAGAAGGCAAGGTCAACACTGTAATTCAAGCCATCAATTTGACTTCCATTCTGGGACCAAAAGAAGAATTGAATGAAACAGAGACCTGGGAAGACATTTTCAACAACTTTGTGAAGTTTCTCAACTCCTCAGAGATGGAACCTAAGCAAACTTCTAAGCTTTCTTTCTTGAGAGATTTTGTCGACTTTCTCTTCGAGTGGTAAAACAGTAAAGCCCCTGGCCTCAGAAACCTTCCTAGCAACAAAGCTGACGTTATCGCCGTTGTGGGAGTAAAGTGCGTGGAAGGACACTCCTGGTCAGCTTTGCTTAAAATAATTTCATTCGCTTTGTTTTATGTCATGGGTAAAAATTTAAGTGCTAAACTGAATGATGACATCCGATTTTTAACAAAATAGAGAATGGCAGCTAAGAATCCAGAAGCTAATAGAAAAAAAAACTAGATTTCAATCTAAACCTTCTGGCTTGTAGACTGGGACCAACTTTGTACTTTTTGATTGTGCCTTTTCTTTTTTATATGTTTTTAATGTTTATTTTGATTAAAGTACAAATAAAATACCTCTTCTATTAGAAATATATAGCTTCATTTTTATTATTTTGATGATTTTCCCTAGCAAAATACTTTTAAAAACTCTTTATTTGGGAGCAAAACTCTTTATTTGGGAGCAAAACACTTTAAGAGAGACATTCCATATATGATATATCAATATAGAATAAGCAAAGACCTATAATGGAAACGTGGGAGCGCAGTGCCCTGTCCTGCTTGTAGGAGTCCTTGATTCAGTCTTCATACTCGTCCTGCCTCCATACCATATGAAAAAGAGCAAGAGAGAAAGAAAGGGAAAAGAAGAGTGCGGACCCGTCAGTTTACAGTATGGTGAATCATGCGCCCACAATTAATTCTGTTAATACTTGGATTTAGCTCAGTTTTCTCTCTCTCTGTCTAATTATTCATTTTCTCTACTTTGTTAAAAACGTGCATATAGTAGTTATGGTATGGATATTTAACAAATGCTAAAGTAATTGAAAGGTCTTCATTATAATCCATATCATACCCCCCACACACTATAATATACTCTACTTCAGCAGTAGACAAAGCAACCGATTTTTTGGTTCTGGCCACTCCAAGGTCCAATCTGAAACAGATAACCTGAAGTGGATCTTTTACCAATAAGTTTTCCTTCTCACTCATACTCCAAAAATTTCGCATGTTTCTTGACGATTCTAACAAATTCCATAATCTAAAGTTTCCTTCAGCTATAATATGATGTTTTATTTGTTCATATTGTTTCTTCCTCTTTTCTCTCATCATAAGTACCACGGTAATAAAAAAAAGTTGATTCAAATTCATTAATGTTTGATATTTTCTATTTTAAATATAATATAATTTTAATTAAATAATCTTCTTTCAAGCTAATGAATGCAAAAATGTATTACAAATGACTTCATGTGGAGGGAAATCAATTTCAAACGATAAATTATATGTGAAAAGATATATTGTTGCCTTAATATATGTATATATATGATGATAAACTTTCAGAAGGGGGAAATTCTTTCGACGAAACATCCTAGAACCCTTCAAAATAGACTTTGTGTCGGTTGACAACTTAAAGCTAGCATTTGGAATAGAAAATACCCTTCCTTCTTTCAAGAACAGCGTTATAGCTAGCGTTTTATTCTTAGACTCTGATCTAAGGACTTTTATTTATTTTTAGTAGCCCCTGACTCAGACTCTAAGGGGACGACTGGTATACTATAGAGAGTTAAAATTTTGTATTTCATTTATTGTATGTAATTAATGTTTAATACAAAATAATATAAGTGTTCATGGATAACTCATTAAGTGTAGTTTTTTTTTTTCATTTATATGTTGTGTAAAAATTGTGATATCTGTACAAGTTACAATTTCTTCTTCTTAAAATCATTTTTTTATCAGACAATTGGTCATACTAATTACCATCTATTAATTGATACTAATAAATTTAATTGTATTGACATACAGTTCCAACTTTTCTCTTTTCTCTCCCTTCTCTCCTTCTGCATTAATTCCAATTTGAATACATACCTCTCCAGCTAGTATTTATGACGTTACAGCCAACTATTGTATTCAACATCGACAATCAGATAATCAATAAACAATTTCATTAAATTCCTACGCTAAGAAATAATGGGGGAAGCATATCATATGATACTGTTTATTTTCAATCTTTGTACATAAATTGGGCGTGTAATGTATCCATATATAATAATAATATTGATTAATACCTACATATTGAATAACGGATATAGTAAAGGTATTGTTACAGTCCTAGTATTTATGAGTAACTTAACTTTGGGCGGTTGAACCTTACAATGAGTCACAGAGTTATAGTAATTTTTATGAAAATTGTCAAAAGATATACAAATTATATGTTGGTCATCCATGGAATATTCAATTATTACATTATCCTTATTGGAAGACTGTATATCCTTAATTTCAAATTAGTCATCTCATTATTTGGTTGCAACTTGTGCAATTTGATTCTACAAGTTATAACTTGTATAAAATCGCAAATTGTACAGGAAATATATATTTTTATATTAGAACTGGGACGGTACGCTAAGCCCACAGTTCGGTACTAACCGTAGTGCAGCCTTCATGGTATACGATTTGGTATGGAATAATTGTAAAATAAAAATTAATAGAATTAATTTAGTTTTTCAATTTTTTTTTGATTTTTTTATTCTTAAATAATTTCTTTTCTACGCAAACGAACTATTCCTAAATACCAAAAAAATAAATATATATTGATTTAAAATATGCCCGGGTTATATAATACTCTTATTCATGAATTAATATATATATAGATATTTTTTTTGCGAAAGATGAGCTTGTTTACATATTCTGGTAATAAACAAGAGCGACGAGCAGTCATACTATCGCCAGGTGTCTAAAAAGTTGTTTTGCTTGACATAGATGTATCTCTAGTTGCTAATTATAGTGAAGCTATCATGGAAACATTGGAAAATTTCTTTAAATTATCTCTCCACCATACCACTAGGTTTTCTTAAACTGGGATGTAATTTATAATTTTGTAAGTCATTATCTTTTTTTTTTGTATAGGAAAATACATACATTATTTTTTATATATAAAGATTATTATCGATTAAAATTTTACCCCACTAATATATAACTCCTGCACTGAGGGTAAAAATGAACAAACCCGTAAAAGTCGTACCAAACCAAACCACGGTACAACCCCATACAGTACCAGCCTTAATATGTATATATTATGGTAGTTTTAATATCACAATACTCATTATGAAATAAATTTATTAGTAGCTATTATGTGAGCGCCATTAGTAATTCATTTAATAACAATTCTTAGTATTCACACAAAAAAGTACTGAACATCTTATACCTACATGATTTCCTGAAAACCTCATAGGCTTAAACAGTGCCTTGCCATTCTTAATCAGATTAATTATAAGCTTAAGTTGTGTTCCAGCCTCCTCTTGCATAACCGTTAAAATATTTGTCCTTCTCATTGAATAAATAATCGATTCTACGATATAATTGCTTTCTTTTGTTTCCTGATAAATTCCATTTGTATTAATCCCAAAATAAAAAAGATCCCAGATTGTTAGATCTTTATCTGTAATATTAATTTGAGTATTATTATAATTTTTTCAAATATTATTTTAATACTTTTATCTTGAATAATTCCCTTGAGATTAGTTTTTTGACTTGATGAAAGATCCGTATTGGTATCCCCAATTGGTTTCGTATTCCAGTTCATCAGTTGTATTTTCATTAGTACTTCAGATAAATCCTTAAATGTGTATAGATCATAGTCTATTGAGCTAATTTTCAAAGTCATGTTACTACTTTCGGCCTATAAGATTGATACATATTCATAATGAGCAAAAATACAAAATGAGATATACCAAATCCAATGTAATTGACGTGTTTATATCAGAATATGTTTTTCTTTTGAAAAATAGTTGGCTCATTACAAAAGAAGTAATCATTAAGACAAACAATCCAATAAAGATGCGTTCTTTCAGTTTCATTAGGATGGTTACATATAGGGCTTTTTCTTTTAAATATATTTTGAAAAAATGGATAGCTGAAGTTAGTTATATCCTATAATTGAACAAAAAGTGAAGATAATTTATTTACGCTAGATATTGGAAGGAATGAAACTAATTGTTTAATATTGCAGATACTGTACAAATGTTCATGCACGAATACATATTAAAGTATCCGAAATTATGATGTTTTTAAGTACACCAGTAAATAATTTATTTAGATGTATTTTGGGATAAGAATATTGGCTTAATTGTGGTAAGCGTAAAAACCACGTCTAGGAGAATGTCATCAATATATGGTAACATTGAGAGACAACATTTATTCTGAAAAAGATTACTATAAAATATTGTCGTCCTTGTTCGCTGATTCGTTATAATTCTCAAAATAGGAAGGAATAATAAATGAGTGCTTTCATATATTGCTCTTACCAACATATACTTTTTTAAATTTACGCTCACCACATTTTATACAATATTCCCATCCTTAGATATTTTGATATAGTGAACTTAATAAAATAATATTTCAAGATTTTATAGGATAATTATTGGCACTGTATTGCTAGCTCAGATTTCAATTCAGTTACTAGGTAAAATAAGAGAAATTGAAATTTTTGGTGAAAGTGCCGTCATAAATTTTTCAATAGTATCACTTTTTCTTCTTCATACTAGTATGTGGTATAGTGTCGATCCTTATTTTGGACTGAAGACTACATCCCCGTTCTGTTCAGTCTCGCCTGACCTGGTTTAGTCCTGTATATCAGTCCTAAAACTTCTTAAGTTCGGTCCTTGAGGATGTCATTCGACATTTTTTTATAAATCAGTTATTGTACTGCGAGTTCAAAGAACAGACAGGCTTAAGGCCCCATTCCAAAGACTGATAGCACCAATCCTAAGACTGCTCTGGACTGGACAAAATAAATAAGGACTGATACAATACTACTAGTGTATAATTTCAATTAACTGTAACTGTTGATAAATCAAGTTATATTTCGTATTCTACTGTTCGATTAAAACCTTTGTTTATTAGTATCGTTAAACTACAAAACGAATCATGAAGAAAACATGAGTCCCACACTATGTATTTGTTTTGATGAGTAAGAAATTTATATTTGCGAATGGAATATCAAAGATTAGATTACTCATATCACATTATTTACTCTGATATACTATATAAATGTGTATATTTGTTATAAATCAATCTATAGTTATTATTTTTGTAAACATTCTTCTTAAATTAGATAATTATTATTTTAAATAAGGGAAATGATTCATGAAGTTTGTCAGATTCCTTTGAACGCTGGGAAATATAAAAAACGTGTTTATAGTAGTTATGGCATTGATCTTTAACAACTACGAAAGTAAATAATGAAAGGCATTTTATATAATACATATCATACTCCCCACAATATAGTATCATACATCAACGAAGTCTCTTTATATCATCATTCCAAATCAAACATGATATGGATCTATTGATACATGCAATGAATTCAATAAGAGCAAACATACTGAAGCAACGATAATTTCGATATTTCTTGAAAGGTATGAGTACGAATTTCACCGAGGTACTTTATTAGACAAATGGTTGCTGGTTAAAAATGGGAAGATTATAAAAAATAACATGGCAAATCAAAAAATCTGTTGTTATTATTATTTTGTTTTTTATCTTATTGCTTCCTTTGGTTTTAATTTGGACATGCAAATGCTATTTCGGTATTGTCAAGCGATTAGATACTTCAAAATAATTCCAATTATTAGTTAAAAAACTATTATTGATATGTATTACAAACTATTCTAAGCTAAATAAAAGGGAAGAAGGTTTTTAAAAAACTTAATTTTCCTAGTATTACTAAAATATAAATATATCTCTCTAGAGAGATTAATCAAAATCACAAAGCAAAAGAGGCTTTTTTAAGGCATAATATTCGGTTATGTTAACAACTATATTTATTATATTCAAGATAAATGACAAACTAAGATCTAATTGTTATTTTATGTTTTTCAAATGAGCATTTTATATTTAGTGCACAATATCACTTATTTGTAATATATTATTGATTTCTTCGCCATACTGATGGTTATATTTATTTGAAAATGTTTGTTCTGAACTATTTACTTTTTATTAAAAACAACTTTAAATCCCTTTTTCTCAAATTAGTTTTCGTATTGTAATCTTCGGAAGGTGAAAACTTTCAATAATAGCATTGTCTGATAAGAGAATAAATTAATATTATAAAATGTATTAGTACAATTAGTTTCAGAAATTGAATTTTCTCCTATATTGACTCCACTGCGATGTCATCAAAATAGCCACTAGAATCGTAAACAAAAGCAAATAAATCTCTTATCCACATACTTTATATATAGTCACCTAGATTTATTTCTGTCAGAGCTGATTATAGCTGATCTAATGAAACGTCATGAGCATTGTTCTTTCTCTCCTCCAAAACGTTCTTCAAATTGTCACAGTTACCATGTTTATTTTCGGTTTGTGTTTTTTTTTTAAAACATAAACATTCAATACTGAATGTTTATCATCGCATATTTTCATACATACATAAATTATATTTTACTCGCTGGATAGCTCTTAAGTTAAATTTTTTTTTGTAAAAGAACAAATGTTTCATTAAGTTCAGTCAAATTTTATCAAATCTCGGATTACTCAAATCATATGTCATGGTCAAATTATGAAATTCGTTAATGGAACATTCTTCTAGATTTAAGGAAGCAAGAGTTGATTTTAATATAAAAGTCCAGGATTTCAACTTTGTTCAATTAGTAGAGTTAATATGTTTAATGGCCTGAATTGTCCAATCAATACTAACACGATAATGTTACATTTTTAGTTATTTTATTCTATAAAACAACGTATCACATTATCAATAAACGGTTAGTTATGGGAAACATTTAATTATTGTCGGTTAATAATTTATTGGTTGGATATACAATTTCCTTACGAGGGTAATATTACAAATTACTGAGAAGCAATTTAGTAATTAAGTAAAGGATTTCGAATTCACTAAGTTTTGAAATCGTAATGGCATTCAGATTTTTCAATGGAATTATATTGAAGTTAAAAAATCTCTTATATTTTCTCTTTGACATAATCAGGTAAGAATTACTTAGAAATATGAATATAATCGTGTTAGGAGCATTTGCGTTGAACATTTCCGCCTTGTAACGCTTTCATCTTGTGATGTTTTTTGTTTGAGACTTTTTTGCATTGGATAATAATATAGGGTATACTACTTCTTCTTAGTTATAGATTTTTACTTAAATTTTTACCGTTGTATTCCCGCTTTGAGAAGTTAAAAACAAAAAGGTAAACAAGCTAGACAATCACAATATTCAAACCTTAATACGCAGGATTAAAAGCATTAGGAAGGAATAACAGAATTCTAATGCTACGGTTCGTTGTGAAAAATAATTAACATTCATATGCTGTCAATTTCTTCATCAACATGCGATGAAAAGAAGAGATATTGAAATCGCTACATACATCAATGATTGTACTAGAGTTAAGATTTAAGATCAAGATGGGGACCTTGTCCATGGAAGTCTACATGCATTTGTGAATATGATATATTTATATAAATATAATATATCAGCATACTTTATTCACTTATCAGTTATCACAATCATAGATTTTACTGTGCTAGCTTGGACTCCTTCACTTTTGCTTACCTCCCTGTTCCTCGGAAGTAAACTATCTTGCAATCTTGTGTGTTTATATCTTAGTTGTATTTTGGGATTCTATGTGGCAATTAAATAACGAATGGAAGAAAAGCATAGTTTCAAGACCCTTCCCAAATAAAACATCCCTTTTCATTGGTTGATAAATAGTAAATACAAGAGCCCGATTGATCAGTAGAGATGTCGAACTTTTAGGATTTAATAGGATAAGTACATCTTCACAGTTTCAGGTTTAATGTTGATATATCATTTGCTAATATAGTACTAACTATAGTTATTATTTAACAGCCAATTTCACACTCTTAAAAACTCAGAGAGTACATACCTTGGATGAGACATTGAACATCGGCGACAATAAAATTCCAAACAACTTAAGCAAATCGTACGATTGGTAGTCTAATCTTCCTAAGACATCAAAGGAATCTTCGTTGTGTGATGCTATAACCGGAGATATCTCTTATGGCCAAGAATTCTTTAACTTGTGTTGGACAAAATCATCTTTCATCAAAGTTCATCTCCTGAAAGGATACAGAAGAATAAAATCATCCATTTCCATTTTGAAGTTATACAAATTGCAGCTCAGTGAACTATACGGATACTTAAACGATCATAAACATTGTATTGACCTCCAAGCTGTATAAAATAAGTATGTGTGAAGTTGTGCAATATATAGATGAACAGTCAGAAATCCCTTTCCATTGTATAATACAATAAATTGTGATATATTTAACCTTTACATTTTTATTTAAAGAAACCGTATTAAATTATTGTAAGTAAGTCCCACAAAATATTAAAAATTTCATGAAAGATATAATTTGGGACATGATTATGAATTATTTATTGGATCCAGTTTATTTATATTTAACTCACAATGTATATGAGAAAGGAAAGATAAAAAAAAGTTTTTAATTTTATGAGAGTTTCTTTAATATCACCCTCAAGGGCTTTTGAAATTACATTTCATCATGATTTGTCCAAGGAATCATTTAATGCATGTATGAACTTCTTTTGGTTAAGTATAAATGGATAATCAATTTGAGGCTTACATTAAATCTCCAAAGACATATACCCTGTGAAATCCTCCTGTTGATTAGAGAATAACTAAAGCAAGGACTTGTACAATCCTGTAAAATCCTGATTTAATTGAAAAGTGGACTAGGTAATAATAAATACTAGGATTTATTGTTTCCTTCATTTTAAATATTAACTTATTTTATCGAACATTCGTGAACATTTAGTAATGATATAGTCAGGAATGTAAGTCGATAAGAACTTAATATCATCATTTCTTTTCTGTTTTTGAGCTTATGTCTGAGCCCAATAAAATTTATTTATTACTATTAGCTATTTCCAAAAATATTGTCGTTACTTTATAAACTGTAAAGAAGTGAGGGGCATACCTCCACATAGCCCACCGGTGGCATAGAAACTGTACTACAAATGACTTCTTGATTTAAAGAATATATAAAATTTATCATGACTAGTATAAATATATATATATGTATATGTAGAAAATAAAACAGAAAGAAAATTAAAGTAAAATTTGAAATTAACATCTCACTGATCTTACTACTATTTTCTTGATGCACATGTCAAGTTTAAAGATTATATGATACTATCAATAATTATCTAGCAAGCTTTTTTCAAATATATCTAAATACCTTAGTACATGACAATTCCCCATGTTTGAACTATAGCTCTGCAAAAACCTCGAATGGCATATTGGCTTTTTAACGTTATTTTTGGGCACAATAGAGGATATTATTTTATCCTTATTTATTACAAAGACTCTAATAAGTAAGAGATATAATTATCTTCTTAAAAGACTGATCCATGCATCTCGTATGAAAGAGAAGTAAATGATTGTTCAAGTATTAATGACTATAAAAATTATAAATTAAATTAATGAGGAGGTAATTTATGTTAAAAAATAGATGGAAACTATTAAAAACCATAACATTGACGATGAAATAAGGTGTTATAAAACACCTTGACCTTACCCAATAAGTAAGGGTGATAATTTTGGTAAGAATAGAAAAGCGTGCAAGGAGAAGAGAAGAAATACTTATGGCATCATTGATTAAAAAATATACATCTTCTTCTATCAATCAAGAACGTTATTATTCCCGCCTTTACTATTCCATATTAATATAATATTAGATGGTGATAGTCGATAGAGAACTGAATAAAATGCCTAAAATAACGTCGCCTTCTGTCTGGATTTCTGAAAATGGAGGCCCAGGAATTTGGAAAATACTTACTGGATGAGAAACAGATAGTTTGTCGGATTTGTCGATATAAATATGTCTTTAGTCCCCTGTCTAGAATTACACGCCACTCAATATCTTCATCTCATAACAAGATTCATCTATAAAATCAAGTTAACGATGAATACATCAAGTCAGACTTTAACTTTGATCTCACAAAGATGCTTATTACATGTAACATACCGTTATCCATTTCTAATCATCTACGTTCAAAAAATGTATGGAGAAATACACGGGTAAACCTATCCCTTCCCGAGGAACCATCATTAAATTAATGGAGGATGTTGGTACTGATTTCCGCCATAGAAATACATATAAAAATGTTTTGAGTCATCCACACCAAATGACGATCAAGTTATCAGTAAAAAGTATAAAATATTTACTAATTTCGAAATGGAACTCTGAATTTTGTACTATCTAACAGTAAGTATTCAATTTTTTTTAAATCTAACCCTAAAATATGATTCTATTTTGGACAAAATTATCAAGAATTATCAAACACAACTCATTCAATGGAAAAAAAGAGCTTCAAAGGTCACAACAACGGGGGTAGTTACATTGGGTGTAGCATTATAATTAGCAATTGTGCTTATCCTTCATGATAATAGTATGTTGTTATATAAGCATAAATAACGGGGAAAAAATCTTTTTTGATGCTCTTAATAAGGAGTAATATCGCCGGTCATTACTACATAATTAGCTTTTGCTCTAAATCTTTAAGATGGATTTATTTCTAACATTTCTTTTATTAGTATATTTATTGTCTAATTTTATGATTTTGACATTTACTTTATTATTATTAACTAGTTAGATCTCATCGGTAGAGATAAATTTTATTGTTATTATTTATTTGATTCCAATTGTTTAATTTTGTATATTTAACATAAATGTATGATGGTATATTTTTTAGTATGTAGATTATATTTAATTAAAACCTTCTTTTTTAAACTTGGAACTTCAAATATATTTCGAAATACTCTACTTTGTCGTTTCATTAGCTATTATTCTGAGAATAAGATTCATAGTGAATTACAATTTCATGGAGTGTGTCGTTTTCAAATCTACTGTAACGGATAAAAAACGTCAAAGTCCATATGTCTTCCCCCCCCCCTTCTCCTTGCACGCGTTTTTCTCTACAATATTATCAACTTTACCAATAAGACTATATTACTTGGATTTAAACTAGTTTTTACAGGAAAGAAAAGTGTATATCGGTTGGGACAAGAAAGAGAAGAAAATGCCTCATCATTCATGAGTAGTATTTTGAATTCCCTTCTTTTCAATAATTACTTCGCGGGAATAGCATTGAATCTCGTGTCCTCTTGAGTTCCACTGGTGTATTACAATGTCTAAAATATGTTGTGTCTCTGTATGTTGGACAGGATATAAGAATGAAGTGAAGCATTCAGGGGTTATTCTTCATGTATTCCCGAAGAAGGATGATCTTTTGTCATGAATGAACTCAAGCAATTCCACGATCGAATTGAAAGTCAAGTCAACATGAAAAGAGTTTGTTCTTTTCATTTCAATACCATTCAATTTTCCAGATTTTAATTTATAATATATATATTAGACTCTATCTAGGGAATGACGACATCGTCCTTCTACATGGGACACTAGAAACAATTATGTATTTCTTCATCTATGACATTGAGGGGACAAAAACATAAACAAAGGGATAGATATCATGCTTACTTATGCAACTCCATAGTCCTATTTTTCAATTCTTAACTCAACTCTTCGGTTTTTTGTTAATTTAAGGTATTCATTTAAAGTAACGCTTTTAATTTTCAGCAATGGCTCTTATTTGAAAAAGGGCATCGACATCTTTGAATAAACTTATATAGAGCGAAAGAATACTGAAATTACCATCTATTCAGTGGTTAACGAAGCTTTCAAACGGCTTTACAGTCGATACAGGACTAATTCCTCAACCCATAAAATATTTAGAACAAATAATAAAGAATCTCAACGATAAAGAAATAATTGTAACCATCATTATGGAAGAAGTATATTGGTAAGCTTCAAGAAATTTAAAGCAATTTTATACGAAATTTATAGCTTTTTCATTTCAGTGCAAAAGTTTGAGTATACAGGAGGGAAATTTTACCGGATCAGACATGGAGGGGATACACCAACCAAGATTTTGCTTTGTGTGATGATCAAGAGCTTAACTAACAAATATGAAGGCACTATTGCATGGCACCTTCGACAAAATTAGACTCTAAAATTCTGAGAAAATTATTCTACCAAGTTGTTGAAGTAATTACACCTGTTGGTATTGAGCCAGTTGCATCAGTACTTGATGGGATATTCAGCAAACCGAAAATTCTACACTCAAGAGCTATGCAACAACACATTGGATATGCATACTGTCAACCATTGCGACAGTGGGAAAAAGTTATTTTTGTTATTTGATTCAGTTTATGTATTTAAGTGCATATGCAACAACTTACTGGAAAGAAAGTTTTTGAATTATCCTTCGTTTGTGGGTGAAGAAATGATTGCTGAATTTATCCATATAAAAAAATTATATCATCTCGAGCAAACAAAACCTGTGAAGTATGCACACAAATTGAATGACAAAGTTCTTAACCCTCATCCGATTGAAAAAAACCAACGTCAAGCTAGATGCTTTGTTCCATGAAAGTACCATTTATGGTCTTGAATTTTATGCAAACAATGGTTACCCTGAATTCCATACAACAGCAAACTTTTTGAAGCTTATTAGGCACTGGTGGAATTTATTCAACGTTAAATCTTCTACTACAGTCCTAAAAAAAGAAACATCTGAATCGTGAACCCATAACACCGTTTAATTTTGAACAAAAGAATGCTTTTTGCAAAAAAAAATATTAATTGGTTGGAGAATTTTCGAACAAAATCATCAAAAGAAAATTGTTTTAGTGCAGAGACATTTTTCACATTAATCCAAACAACTTCTGCTATGATGGACTTGACTCAATATCTAATTTCCAATAAAAGTTTTAGTTATGTTTTAACTGGACAAATTCAGTCAGACCCCTTGCATCGAAAGTTTGGTTTTTGTCGATATAGTAGTCGATGCAACTATTACACAAGTGTGAGACAGTTCCTTGAAACAGAAAAATCTGTACAATTATCTTCACTTATCAAGTTCAGCAAAATGAGGTTGGTGGACATTCGTGAACATTTTGTTCAGAAATTTGAGGATGATCTTTTTACAGCTGCAGATCTTCTTCTGGAAAACTTAAGTATCAATGTCATTCCAGCGCATGTTACCTCAGGAATAACATTTTATTTTTCAGGATATTGTGAAAAATCTATTTTGTCCATAGTTAATTGTTCCTTTTGTAAACTTTACTTAATAAGTGAAGATGACAACTCGCAAAGTAATCTTTCAATGTTATCTCTATTTGACGAAATCGATAACCACACCCTTGAATCACATAAGGATTTTATCAAAAATATATCAAGAGGATCTTTAATAGAAACATCAGACAAACTATTTATACTGATTCAGGAAGCAGCAAAAAAAAAAGTATTTGGTATAAGGTAAAGAAGTTGATAACTGAGAAGAAATAAGCTCTATGATATTAATTTGGCTTTGAAATATAGATTTTTTTAATGATAACTGATAGTATGATTTATTATTTCTTAATAAGTGGTGAATTGAAGTGCATAGATTGGGGATATCTAATTTATATTTTATTTTACTAAAATGTAGATGAAATGAGTGATATTCAGACTTATTTATACTAATACATAGCTTTAAGAGTGCTCCTTCTAATGTACAAGTTATATGTTGGTTTAAGTCCATGTATATATTGTAGTCATTGCCTTACCTGAGCACATTTTTGGTAATACTTTAAAGATGGTCATAAATCTAATTTAGTATAACCAACAAAAATAAAACTTCTATTAAGGTATAGGTCTAAGAAGAACCTGTTACGTTTTAAAAATCTGAAGTTTGTTAACGTTTTAATAACTTTATATAGTCGACTAATTGAAATAGATGTACTAAAATAACAAATACAGCAGGGAAATATAATAAATTCACTAATAATATATATATAATTTGAAACAATTATAAATATAAATACTGGATTCCTCAAACTTAATACAACAAGATTTCGGTGTTATATCTACAATCTATCGAAAAATATCAAAAACTTAATACAAAATGAGATATGTTATAGCGATTTAGTAATATGTATAAATATTATTATATAACTACAGATCCCATTAAGTTTAGTCGGACGCCCTTCTCTCTATTTGAAGGAAATTAGTAAGATGGAAATTGATGATCTTATTCTTCTATATCCCTTAAGGAAAGGAACTTTGATAAAAGATGATATTCTCCGAAACAAGTTAATAAATTCTTGCTCATCAAAACTATCTCCCGTTCCAGCATCCTGCGGAGGAGATTCTCTTGATTTTTTTGGAAGATTAGCCGAGCAATGGCACGATTTGCTTAGGTTCCTTAAAATTTTATAATATATTTATATTTTATATAAATATTTATATATCATATTCATAAATGCATGTAGACTTTCATGGAGGAAATCCCCATCTTGATCCATAACTCTAGTGGAATCATTGATGTAAGTAGCGATTTCAATATCTCTTCAGTTCATTGCATTTTGATGAAGAAATGGACTACATATGAATGCCAATGATTCTTCTCGACGGACCGTAGCAGTAGCATTCAGTAATTCCTTCCCAATGCTTTGAATCCTACATATTAAGGTTTGAAGAATTGCGATTGTCTACCTTGTTTGCCTTTTTTTTTCTAATTTCTTAAAGCTGGAATACAACGGTACTACTTTAACAGACTGAACGACTCAACAGAAAGAGCAGACACTCTGTAGAAGAAGAACATGTTGTTTCATTCTCTTTCCTTAAAGGTCTTAGATTGGTTTTATTTGTTATTTTGTTGGGTTAATTTAATTATTTGTTATAATTAGACAGTAATTGCAATTTATTTTTCTTAATGGTAATAGTAAATGTGTAGTACAGTGTAATAAAAAAATAGATCAGCTACAGATAAAAATTATCTGGGCTTCTCGTTCATGAAAACGTTTACCCTTCTAAAACACAAAAATAGATGGAAGTTGTGGATCAATTCCATCAAACGTGCTAATCGGAATCCTAACAAAGGATTAACAATTTGTAAAGTAATATGTTCATTTGCCATGAGGAATTCACCTTTTCGCTTCAAGCGTCTTTTTTTTTCTCCAGAAAGAGTTCCAATAGGAATTTTGACTGACTGTCATCTTCACTTAGACGGTAATGTGAAATCATTTCAGTCCTTAGAATCTGTCTTTTTTGTGACGCACAAAGATAACACACAACGTTTTGGATCAAGACAACATTAATGAATATAGTCTATTTATGAATTACTCCTTCACAGTAGTAGTAACGGATAATTAACTTAAATAGACTTCTTTGTATCACAGTAATTTTGAGAAACTTGAAAGAAAGTGATCAATATTTCTTTTCATGAAAGTCAAATAATTTTTATAATGGAATGACAAGTATCCAATAAGTGACACCATCTTTAATTCGCAAATTATTTGCAATCCTAAATTAATTTTGTCAAAAATTTATAAATCAAAAGTAATCTAACTATTGTAGTATCACCAACTGGATGTATTATGTATGATGATGTGAACGATAGTTGTTATTGTATATATATATTTCTCAGATTTAAGCTATCATGAGTTATTGTTATTTTAATATTATGTTTGGTGATAAATGATGTTTGAGAGGTTTATTGCTGAGTTGTGTGTCTGGATATGATACGCGTATGATGGTAATCACCAAAGCCAAACATCACATGCTGGGAGCAGGTGATGAGGTGAATTGGAGAGTTCTAGAACAACTAGCATTAGACCCCAAACGTCTATAAATATATGTTATGATGTATGTAGGGGAATCAATCGCCAGATTATCTCCGAAGAACTAAGTAATAAATAAGGCAGTGTGCAAACGTACTACGTGATTCTTATTATCAACCCTAAACTCCCAAACAACAACTTAAGGTAGGCCTAATAGTTATCCCATTGATCACAGCGGTGTTCTCATTTGACTCCCACTAAATTGTATCCTGAGAAGGAATGCTTATCAAATATTGATCTTATATTAATCCAAACTAAAAATATAAGTAAACTTTGTAGTAGCCTTTTCCACGATTGCTAGAAAAGGACACTACAAATTGGCGCAGTCGGTAGGATGCTGTCAGTCTTGAGCAACTTTTGCTCTTGCTTTAGTTTATTTTTGTTATCGGCCGAAAATTGCAAATGTAAAGTAATGTAAAAGTAGATTTTGTAAACATCTCTCAAGATGTAAGTACGGTATAGGACCTAATATTTGAAAAGCCTCCCGAGGAGAACGGTAGTGACGTAATCTTAATGCGGTAGAGGACAGGGCAGGAAAAGATTCTCAGTATTCCTTTAAAGTAGAATCAATGCGCAAAATCACTGTCCACCCTACAGTTTAGTGCAGTAAATTTACGGAGGGTAGTTATTAGATCTGACTGTAGATTTCTTAAAGAAATATGTAATCAGTAACCCAAAAAATAAATTTAAGTCAATGATAAAATTTAATGTCGGTTAAAAATTATTGAATTATCATGTGACTTAAGGGGAATGGGATGAGTGGGAGTATATAGACAAATTTATATATGTTATCTCTTTTGTATAATTATTTTGTGTTTATGTATTCAATTTTACATGTATATATTTATGTATGTGGGATCGAAGAATATAATCTGACATACATGTTCACTCCGTGTGGGGCATCTATAGCAGATATATATTTGGAGATGAATAATTAAATTGAAGGTTATATTATTTAAGACGGGAGGGAATAAAACTACCTAAATGCATAAATGCAAATTAAGTCTTTACACATAATATAAGGAAAGTAAAAGTAAAAGAACACAAGGGGGTAGAGATAATTAGTAGACTCATGAATCTTTATATGTTTCTTTAGACTAAGCTGGGGTGAGACAAATAGTGATACGCCCATTTGATTCGCGTTTTGATTCTGAAATAAGTTTTGATTACGCTTTGAGGTCAGGATAAATAGTAAATCGCTGTCTTGCCAAATTAAGTTTTTATAAAATTACTGAACTATTAGTTTTAACAATTTAAAGGACAGAAAATGCATGCATCAGGCGACAATCTCAAACCATTGAGGTCACAGACCTTAACCAGGGAGCAGCTAAAATTGTATATTGGCCAACAGGTCAATAAAGCATCAAAACAATTTCAGGGGAAACAAAAGAACCCCCTGAAGGCGTATGATGGTAGTACTGACTTCCATTACTGGAAAATCGGTGCTTTGTCCCAGCTGGAAGATACAGGGGTGGATGAGATCCTCATGTGTAAATGGACGGCGGAGGCCATGTGTGGTCCCGTGGAACAGACAGTCCGGCACATAGTCATGGACACATATTTTACCTTTGACGAGAGTTTAGGGGTCCCCCTGGAGATAGTCAAGGGCGTAACACATTTAATGGAGCAGTTAGACACCGCCATTAATAGTGTTGGGGGGAAAGAAGAGGCGATGGCGGCCTTCCAAATGAGATTAAGAAGCAGTTTTTGCAGGGCCTGTTAAATAGGGTAATTGCAAAAGCTACTAGGAAAATAAATTATGACCATCCTGAGATGACAGCAGAAGAAGTGCTTCGACATGTAGACCACTATGAGAGGGCGGATCAGGTCGATTATGTCGACCAAAAGGTACATAAGAGGGATTGGGGACGAGCTGTGCCAAGTAAAGCACCCAATGTAAATGCCCGGAAGCCCCATTACGCCATGGTTGAACCCATGGAGGTAGATGCAATAAGTCTTCCCACGCAAGGAGACCATTGCTTGATCCACCCTCAGGGTCGTCACAAAATGAAGGATTGCTTCATAGTAAAGAAGTATAAAAGGGAGGAAGAAGAAAGACAGG
This sequence comes from Lepeophtheirus salmonis, assembly GCF_016086655.4. Lineage (NCBI taxonomy): Eukaryota > Metazoa > Arthropoda > Copepoda > Siphonostomatoida > Caligidae > Lepeophtheirus > Lepeophtheirus salmonis. Next base: position 1,142,070 of record NC_052142.2, on the reverse strand, counting down.
GCGCTACTGCGGCACCGAGGTTTAAACAGAAACCAAAGTGTTTTATCTGTCAAAAGGAGGGGCATATTAAAAGAATTTCCCCCTTGTCTAAAAATGAGCCGGAAAACTCCTAAGGGGGAAGAACCCCCCTTAGGTATTATTTCCCAAAGCAACGCCATCGCGGACAGCACAAATACCAAAGAGGATATGACGCATCCAAAAGACTTTGGGGAAGAAACTACAATGAGCAAATTTGCTGAATCGAGTTTAGCAAGCTTAAATCTGCCAGGTAGTCAGCCAATTTGGTTCTGGGCCAAGTTGGGTGGTATGTGGTTTCAGGGATTAGCAGACACTGGAAACCAGGCACTCAATCTTATTGACGAGGCATTATGGAGGAGGTCAAATACTTGCAAGGACCTGAAAAAGGCGGACATTGTAGTGGGTTCAGTAGGGGATAATAGGTTAGATATTATTGGTATTCCTACTGAACCGGTTGTAATCATGGTGGAAAATTTAGAAGAACCATGGAAGATAAACCCCCTAGTAGTTCGTGGGCTAGGGGTGCCATTTATACTATCACTGAAAACTATGAGACAGCTGTCCATATCATTAGAATTAGGTGAGGATATCATTGCTGGGGTTGGGACTAGTGGGACAGAAATTCGGTTAACAGAATATCTGGGTTCTGACGAGGCAATGGAACTTGTCTCCACTTTAATGTTAATTGACTGTGAAGAAGTTGCTGAGGTAATTATTACTGAGAAGACGGTAATTCCCATAGAGAAGACGGTAATAATTGAGGCTACAGCCAAAGGGTACAAGGTAACTGATAACGGCACATCAAATATTGTATCGTTTACAGCAACTGAAGAAGATTGGAAAATAAATCTTGAGTCACAATTAACAGAAGTGAGGATGACAAGGTGGGGCGATAGTCGAGTAAAATTAGTCATTTCGACTGTTGAAGAAGAACCCTGGCAGATAGCTCAAGGAAGAAAAATAGGAACTATCCGACGATTGAAGCGTTACACGCCAACTCATGAAAATTTGTTAGCTTCAATGGAGATGGAGAAAATCTGCCCTCCATCTGAAGAACTTGAAAAATTAGACCCTAATATTAATTATTCACTAATACTAGATAAATTGTTCCAATATATTGGAAAACCTATTAAAAGAGTAGCTAGTGAGGCGAAGAAAATTAAAAAATGAAATTAATATTATGTTTGGGGGGAGAGTTCGAAAGAATGATTATCTGAGAGGTAATGAACGGGCACTAGTAGAAGAGTTATTATATAGATTTTATGGTATATTATCAAAAGACTCCTCCAAAGTAGGCCGCACGGAAATATTAGAGTTTGTGGTGGATACTAGTGAAAATGAACCGGTGAAGGCGAAGGTTATACCTATGAATCCAGCTGTGAAAGAAAGTTTTAAAGGACAACTTCAACAATGGATTGAGGAAGGAATAATTGAACCGACCATAAGTGAATGAGGATCAGAACAAGTTAACAATTGTTTCCCCATTTGGGACTTATAAATTCCTTCGGATGCCTTTTGGACCCAAGAATGTGTGCGGAACATATGAACGATTAATGCGTCAAGTTTATGGTCCACAACTAGACCGGCGAGGACTCCTCGGATTCTTTGATGACAATCTCATCGTAGGATGTATGTTCATGCAAACACTATGTAGATTTGCTGAATTTATGCTCAGGACTGAGCAGGCTAATCTCAGGGTAAAAGCTACGAAAACAGATTTGTTTACGCCTATGACGAATTGGTTAGGGCACGAGATAGGGGGAGGACATGTTGCTCCGGCTGATAGACTAGTAGAAGCTGTTCAGCATTGGCCTATTCCTGCTAACAAGAGGGATCTCCAAACTTTCTTGGGCAAGACCTCTTATTATCGTAAATTTATAGCATCATATGCTAAAATAGCTGAACCAATTGCAAAACTTCTCCGCAAAGATGTAGAATGGCAGTGGGCTAAGAGCCAAGATGAAGCATTTAATGAATTAAAGAAAAGGTTGCAGGTAAAACCATTATTAAATACCCCAGACTTTTCAAAAGAATTTATTGTAGAAAGAGATGCTTCAAATTTTGCCATTGGCGCCGTGTTAATGCAAATAGGGGATGATGGTAAAGAACATCCGATTGCGTACGGTAGCAAGTGCCTTAATCAATCACAAAGAAATCCTTCTGCAACGCAGAAGGAATTGCTAGCTGTAGTCGAGTTTGTAGAACATTTTAAGTATTTTATTTTGGGAAGAAAGTTTGAAATCAGGACTGATCATCAACCTTTACAATGGTTCATGAAATCAGTTGCGTTTACTGGAATGTTACACAAATGGAAGGAGATGCTTCTGGAATATGAATTCGAAATTAAGTATAAGCCTGGAAAAAGAAATCAGAATGCTGATTCTTTGAGTAGAAGACCCGACCATGAAGAAGGTGTAACGGAAGAAAGTAAAAAGCCAAATGAATATGATTTCAAACTCATGGAAGCTATAGGCAAACCCATTGCAAATGTTACTGAAGTAACAACTCGACGCAGGAAAAAAGAACTTGATCAAGAACAAGAAAGGATCAAGGTAATAGAGCAAGAGATGATTGAGGTACAAGATAAGGGAAAAGAAATCAATGAAAACGAAATTGATGATATCTCAACAGATAAATTTATAAAACTAGATTTTTATAGGTCACAAAGTGATGATACTTGCATGAAATATATTAAGGGTTTGTTAATGAAAAACAAAACGGTTGAGGAAATTAAAGCACAAGGTAATAAATTATTGTTGGGGGGAAATTAAAGCTTATCTTAGAATATATAATCAATTACATTTAATTGATGGTAAATTGTATATGAAGGATAAGGAAAATGGAAATATGAGAATTTGTGTACCGGAAAGAGATATACGTACAGTTATTGCGACTGTACATGTACATCCTTTATCAGCGCATCCTGGAATGACAAAGTCAAAATTATTAGCTAAACAATATTTCTATTGGACAAATATGGATAGAAATATTGAGGATGAAATAAAAGGTTGCGAAGTCTGTGTTTGTGCAAAGGAAAGGAGACAAAGACCATTGGAAAAAATGGGACAAACTTCTACAGCCATCAATGAAAGATTCCTTGTATTTTATATGGATTTGATGGGTCCAATGTACAACGGTTATGCCAGTGATCCTAAGTATTTAATGACAATCACTGATGCATGTACTAAATTTCCAGAAGCGTTCCCCTTGAAGGAACCTACAGTTGAAAATATTTGTAAGATATTATTAACTGAATTCTTCCCAAGGTATGGAACGGGTATGAAATTAGTAACAGACAGGGGTTCACAATTTATTTCCAAATTAATGCGACAGGTGTGCGATGAGTTAGGAGTCATTAAAGCAGAAACTCAAGCTTATCAACCTCATACTAACCCGGTTGAAAGATTAAATAGGGATATTGGACAAGCTATTAGAACATTAATGGTCCAAGAAAATATCCCTGATAATAAATGGCATAAATGCCTAGGGGAGCCTTGGCTCAAATAAGGTTCCTAATTGTACCGAGGTTAGGGTATTCTCCATTTTTCTTAGTAACTGGAGCACATCCAGTGGTTCCTGCAGTTCAATTAGATTCAAATATGCAAAATGCTCCTACATCAGTTAATGAACTGGTAAATACAGTTACTGATGCTTTAGAAAAAGTTAGAGTCCAACAATTTGAAAGTCATTTAAAGAATAGAGAGGCTTATAATAAAAAAGTAGTCCAACAGGTAATTAATGTTGACGATGAGGTGTTTTTGTGGGCACCACAAACTGACAAGAATCGTAAATTGGCTACTTATCAAAACGGACCATTTAAGGTTCTAAAGGTAATAAACGACAGAATGGTTGAGATTAGAACAAACAAGGGTCCTAAAAAAGTAGCTAAGGACAGACTACGGGTAATATCGGGAAAAGATATTTCTAAAGAATTGATTCCCTTTAATACACCTCTCTATAGAACAGAAAGAACCTTCAGACTCTAGACTAATGGAAGAGAACGAAAGTAATAATTTAGATCGAGTAATTCAATTTTCATATCCTGATTATCCTGAAATTCAAACAATTCCTAAGATTTCTACATCCATAAGTAATAAAGATATAGAAGATCTTCCAAAAAAAAGGGATGATGAGGAGGAGAATGGAAAACAAGAGGATAAAAATGAAAATGGTAATATAGATGAACTCGAGGAGGCATATATAAGTGAAGCAGGAGCGGAAGAAATAAGAAAAGAAGTAAAGAATATGGAAGAATCGCCCAATAAGATGCAAGGATCTGTTGAGAAGAAGAATAAAAAACGAAAAGCAACGCCTGAATATAAACAGAAGTCAAAGAAATTATTAAGTGCCGCCTTTGATGAACTAGCTGCATTGCTAGATGGGAAAACACGCCCTAAGTCATATAAAAGGAAACCAGTCAGCCCCCACGCACAAGGTAAAAAGGAATCGCGTATAGAGTCAAGTGAAGAGAGCAAGCTGGACTGGAGTGAAGGAGAGGAACACACTGAAAGAGAACTAGAAGATACAATTAATTTATCTTCTACAGATGTTCCACAGGAGAAAGAGGGCGAGGAAAATAGTTTTCCTTAAAAAGGAATAAGTAATAAATATTTAATTGTGATTTGAACTTAAAAAAGAAAAGAATTAAATATAATTAAATATGAAGTTACTTATTTTATTATTATCACTTACTTTTGTGTTTGAAGTTCTTCAAGTTAATTCAGAAAATGAAATTATAATGGAAAGGAAGAACTTGTCAATTCTATTCGAGGAAATGGGTAGAGTGGGAACTTCAGTACAATTGATAGAGGTCAGGACGGAATTACCAATGGTTAAAATCAACAGAAGAATTGAAAACGTCCTGGGGAGTATGCATGCTACAATTAAGTATATGAACATTGTGCGTATTCCCAAGTCATTGACGAATGCTCTACAACAAAGAATAGAATATATCCGCACACATATGAATGAAGTAATGATGTTATGTGGGTATAAGAATGACGGAAAAACGAAAAGGCAAGTGATAGTGGGCCTCGGAGTATTGGGAGGCTGGATGCTTAAGGGGTTGTTCACAAAGTTATTCTCAAGTGATGATCACTCAAGGTATGAATCAGAGATATTGGATACCTTGGCACAGCAAGAAGAAGAACTAAGGGCAATCCGTGGAGCAATAAGAAACTTAGCCACAAAGTATGATATCCTTAAGAATGTCACAATGATGCTTCACAATCCGCTACAAGAAGTAGAAAGGGTTGAAACAATGATAATGGTGTTGACAACAATCTCAGAACAGATCAACAAATGGATCAGGGGAATACAGGCTGGTATGACCGGGAGATTAACACCAGACTTGTTATCAATCAATGATGTGGGGAAGATCTTGGATATGGTAAAAGAAAGGAATCATGATGGATCAATCAGTCCAGTTGAAAGTGAGAGTATTGGGAATTTTTACTCTCTGCCTGTGCAACTGGAAAGAACGGCAAACGGATTAGATGTGGCGGTTCGATTACCCTTATATTACAAACATAATCTATACGAGTTATATAAGTATAAGGAACTCCCGATGACAATAGAAGAAGGAGTTCGGATGTCATATCGATCACTAATAGGAAAATATTTAGTGATTGATGACATAAAGGGTATTTATAAGGAAATTGAAACAGATGAATTAGTGGATTGTATTCATATTGAAGATATTTGTCTGTGTCCACATTTAAGGTTGTTCAGAATTGGACAAAATGGTTGTTTGCCTGCATTGATTCATGGTAACTTTAAATTGGCTAAGGGATTATGTGACATAATGTTACATAAATCGGATGACGTGTTTGTGTCGCAAATCAACGATGGAAAAATATTCGTGGATGTGCAGAAGACACAAATGATCAAAGTGTCATGTACAAGTGGCTCTGGTAGGACAACAAAACGTCGAGAAACACTTGGGTCCGGACAATGGATGATCACATTGCGGAATGATTGCAATGTGAGGATTGGTGATTACTTGATTGGAGAAAGACCAGTGACAAGTAAGATCAAGGTGAGGGTCGTGGAAATGATGATTCTGGATGAGGTGGAAGATGTTATTGCGGATTTAAACCTCCATGAAAGCTGGAAAGATTGTATATATATATTTCTCAGATTTAAGCTATCTTGAGTTATTGTTATTTTGATATTATGTTTGGTGATAAATGATGTGTTGAGAGGTTTATTGCTGAGTTGTGTGTCTGGATATGATATGCGTATGATGGTAATCACCAAGGCCAAACATCACATGCTGGGAGCAGGTGATGAGGTGAATTGGATAGTTCTAGAACAACTAGCATTAGTCCCCAAACGTCTATAAATATATGTTATGATGTATGTAGGGGAATCAATCGCCAGATTATCTCCGAAGAACTAAGTAATAAATAAGGCAGTGTGCAAACGTACTACGTGATTCTTATTATCAACCCTAAACTCCAAAACAACAACTTAAGATAGGCCTAATAGTTATCCCATTGATCACAGCGGTGTTCTCATTTGACTCCCACTAAATTGTATCCTGAGAAGGAATGCTTATCAAATATTGATCTTATATTAATCCAAACTAAAAAATATAAGTAAACTTTGTAGTAGCCTTTTCCACGATTGCTAGAAAAGGACACTACACTATATATAATCAGAGTCAATAGTAGCAAATAAGGATTTTAGGCGAATAAATAGCAAATATTAACAATACATATTATAAAAATTAGTTATGTAGAAAGTCAATTTATCCTAAAATATTTAACAAACTAACTCCTTCCCCACATCAATGTCGACTGATGATTCTATTTTTTTATCCATCTTCAGTTAATATAAGGGTAAAACCGTGAGTGTATAATCATGGACATCTCTAGCTGTCTGGACTACATAGAGAAGAATAAAAAAGCGCACCAGTTCCAATACATGGCTTATTTTTAGTCATTGTTTTCATTAGTGAAAGATACTTATAGCTTCAAGATTCCGATCGTGACTTTTAAGTTTAAGGTGATGGGGTGGAAGTGCTGTGCCCCGGATACCGTCAAGGTTATGACATCACCCCTAAGACCATATTCCATAGTTTTCCTGGGTTCATTCTCCTAATCTGGAACTTGAATCCAAATGGGAGGGGACTGTTCTAAGACTGAAAGTGGATCTCAAAGTGAATTCATAAATATAGACAATTACTAAGAATTCATGACTGGGCAGCCCCCATTTCCCAAAACTGAATTACATTACCCATTCTGTAAACCAAAGACAGGAAGTGGTTGTCCATTTAATCGGCAACTTGAACTTAGTTAGGGCACTTCTTGGCCACAAGCTCAAAAACAGGTTCCAGCTTTAGGTAAAAGGCAAAGTAACTTTTAAATGAAAGATATAGAACTAATTCAAGGATTGACCTATGTATTTAATTGAATTATTTAACTTTACAGGAGACTGAAAAAGGATGCTGTGTGCCTTGAGTGTGGCCAAACCTTCCGCTCTACTTATATCCACCCGAACATCCACTAGTTTCCTATTACTCCAGCTTGTGAAACGAGGGTCAGGAAGCCTTGGAGCTCAAAATGTTTGGGGAAGAAGAGGCGCTAACCATTAACGAGCTTTATGATAAGTTGTTATTTGAAATATTACCGTTGGGATTTATACTAATGAAATCCTCCGAATTAGCCCTTGTTAAGTTGGAAGTGACTGAAGGAAGGGGCCTTGATATTAAGGCTAGCCTCGAAATTCAAGAATACCTTACCTTTCGAATTTTTCATGGACATCATATTCTAAGTAACAGTTCAGTATCCCACCGTCTTACAGCAAATGCTAATGTCATCAAATCGGTAACTGAAGTAATGATCATTGCTCCGTATTTAACATGAAAAAAAAAAAAGTTTTTGAGTAATGAAGATACTCGTAAAATCATCATTGAAAAAACTACTTGTATCCCCATTTATGGAACACATAACATTACTCTTTAAAAAAAACAAAAAACCTTTACCTTGTCTTCTCTCTGTTTGTCTTCTGTGGCAAAGTGTCAGTACGGCCTACTATGATTAAATCAACATGTCGATTTGCCTTACAGTTCATGTCCCAAATATTTTACAACTCTGTCTACTTCAGTTACTGTAGAGACTGCACTACCATCATCCATAGTTAAATATTTTGGAACAAGGATGAAACACCTTAACAGCAGAGAGTGTAATGTCAATCTTATAATCGATGAGGTCTACTCTGCAGGAAGGTTCGAGTTTGTTAGAGGTAGCAAACAACTAAAACTGTCCTTAAATATATGATCAAATCCGTTAGAGGAAACTACATGGATGTGATAGCACTTATACCGGGTACCAAATTAAACGGTGAATTCCTTTATTCAAATATGCTATAATTATGAAAACCTTCCATCAAATTGGATTTATCGTTCCATTAAAAAAAAAAAAAATTTTAAATATTTATAATTGCTTCGAAAGGGAAGAATACTTCATCATTCCCCTGAAACCCTCTAGGAGTTAAATCATCATTATACCCTAACTTTGTAAAATGGGCTAAAAGTGAACATTTTGAAAACTTGCAAAATTGCAAAAGTTAGCTAACACATAAATAAAACTTATTTACAGTTATAAATTTATCCAGTTTATTACTGTAAAGATGGTATTTCGTTTTTGCCGTCCCTGTTTTAATAGAACTGGTTTCTTCAGACCTTCAACTAAGATTTGAAGAAAAAAATTTACTCCTTTTCATGTTCTACAACTTTTATTTTATGAACTATATGCGTACACCTGCTAGTTTTGGCGTCTATCGACGCACAACTAACACACGTTTTCTAAAACAGTAACAGATTTAATATTATTATACAACATATATACACGACTAGCAGCCAATAATGGGCTCTGTGCCCAATTCGGACATTTCAATAATTAAATTAATTTAGCATTAACATTCTAAAGTTAATTTAACACGAAGAACTGACCATGACTAATTATAACTTTTTTTAAAGGTTTTCTCCAGACCTTGGCATAAGGTTTTGAAAAAAAAAATAGTAGAAGACGTAGACTTTTATTTTATAGACTATAAGAATACAACTGTCTATTTCTATTACAAAATTTGTTTCAAATAAGCGTAATTAAAAAGTGGGATAGTTAAAACACAAAATTTTGACACTTTTTTTTACAGTCAAAGGTTGAATAAATGAGCACAGGTAATTTTCCTACTTTTTTGTAACGGATATATCAAGATCTTAGCAGAACATATCTAATAAAAAAAGTTAGTCTAATTAATTCATCTTTCTATGGTCTACAAATTTTATTATATGAACTATAGTCGAAACTCTTCTGGTTTTGGAGTCTATAAGCCACAAACTTAGACTACGATTTCTAACAGACGTAACGACAATATTTTTATTATATGTAGGACTAGCAGCCAATTAGGGGATCCATGCCAGATTCGCACAAGGAAAAAAAATTGCAATCCTAAATTAATTTAGTCAAAAATGTATAAATCAAAAGTTAATTTAACTACATATAATCAGAGTCAATAGCAGTCAAAAGGATGGGGAAAAAAGGAAAAAGATTTTTTAGACAGGCACACACAATGCCGGCTTTTTCCTCTCTTTAAAATTCTAGGATGTTTTTATGCTGATATCATATTATAACATGAAACACTTCACTGTCTTTTTTTAAATGCAAATGAAGATATACATACAAAGGAATATACATTTTTAAAATAAGAGAATAAAGGTGTACAACTTTGACATCAACCAAAAAACAGGTTTATTTTTCAACCAATTTTTGATATCCGACAGGATAAAATTTATGTCGCTTTTTGAATGATAAATCTGATTTGGTTATCAGATCTGCTTGGTCAAAGTTACATAACCTAAATAATAAAAAAATAGTTAGATATTTAGGATATTCAACTTTGATTAAAACATTTCATGTTGATTTTTTTTTAAATTTTAAAATTTTAAGCCTTTGAAGTTTGGACCAAAACATGTAAATTTCTTGGTTATTATTAAATTATGGAGGTGATAAAAATAATAATATATATGTGTCTTACAAAGTTAACGCTATCATATTTTATTCCATTGAAGAGGTTTGTTTTTTTTAAGTTGAGAAAAAAATAATAAAACCTGTTTTTTGAAAATTATCCAAGTGACACCAGTGTATTTTTTTTGTCATCACAATTGTAGTAAAATATATTTCAAGTTGGTTTGTGAAGAAATTTTAGAATTAACTTGATATTTGCATAAGTTATTTAATGAAATAATTTCTAATATTAATATTGTATTAAGCGCATAAGATAAAAACATGGAATACAAGGAGAAATAGAAATTATATAATTTATTTTTCTTATTTCATATTTCTCTTTTTCTTTTCATATTCTCTTACTCCTCCCTACTAAGTTGCTTTTATTGTTAAATACATAGATGAATAGGACTGATTATGTGATAATCAATGATATTTTTTTTATTTGATCAAAATAGCTAGAACGATATACATAATAATTGAAGAAAAATCCTCAATTTGATTGGAGTTTCGTTATTTTTCTTTTTAGCTGGAGTGTTGGTGGTGTTCTTTTCAACTTTATTTCGCACTTAATCATTTTTGAAAGATACAAAATTCTTAATCATAAAATTTAAAAACGTATGCCCAATTTTTGCAATAAAGGAAGAAAAACAATGGTCAGATTTACAATTATTAGAAAATATTTAACAAGACAGAGAACAAGACATTTTAATTTGCTCTAAACATACATTTAAAACTTATTGAGGGGACAGACTCGATAACAAAAGATCAAGAGACGATGATTTACTTTCAAAAATCTCATTTTGAAGCGTTAACCTGCTCAAGCAGACAAGATGTACCAAATCGGAAAAATAGATGAGGACCATTAAATGTTTCTTTGCTCAACCCTTTGGTTTAACAGTCTCCCATTTCATTACCAAAGACTTGAACTTTTCTTTAAAAAATCCACCAATGACATATCTCCAAGTGTAATAGCTTTTCTTCGTTCGTCTCAATGTCCCTTAGAAGATTCAATAGTCTTATAATTTTCAGTATTCCAAAAATTCATAATTAATTAAAGAAACTCGGCTGTTTGTTTCTAGTCTGGGTTTTTGGTTAAAAAATGAATTAATCTGTTGATAGTTTAATCATGAAATAATGCACCTGCTAGTAGTATATTTGGCCTTTCTATTGACTTAAGAGATAAGACTTTGGAGCTTAAATTGTTTGCATATCTGACTAGTCATGTGCACTCCAGCTTCTAAAATGATTTGATATAGATTAATTGAGCAGATATTACCGAGGCATCAAAATTGGGACTTATAAATGTTTATCTGTCTTTGTCCTCTATTTTCAGCCGTAGATAAAGCGCTTGTCCTATGACTTTTTATTGCCCTCTTTGAGATGGTATAGATGTTTTCTTTAAAATTATTTTTTTTATTATGATATTACTCCATTGCAACTCTGTTTCAAAGTCGGATGATAAAAAGTAAAAGAGCATACTACTCACTTTAATATGTACGTTGATTTTCATTCTGCAAATACAACAAGAAATATACAGGGTTCGGAAGTAAAATGTGGACCGAATTACGGATTTTAGAAAAATGTCAATAGTTTTATTTTTTGGAAAATCATTTTGAAATTTTTTGTAACAAAATTTTGAGACACGACCATTGTGAACATGTTCATTCAATATGGCCGCCCTCAGCAGCAATCACATGCCCCACACGACGGCGGAAAGTCTTGCACCAGTTGGTTATGAATTTTTGGGACAAGTTGTTCCACTCTTTCACAATAGTCGCCTTCAGGGAGTCCACGTTCGGATGAAATGTCCAGTTAGTCTCCTTCTCCAAAGTACTCAACGCAGCAAAGTCCAACGGGTTCAAATCCGGCGAAGATGATTGCCACATGTCCTTGGGCCAAAACTCAGCTACGTTGTCGGCGCAGAACTTCTGGAATTGGGCCGATGTGTGTGAGGGGGCACCATCTTGGTTCCAAATATAGTTGTCCTCTGAGTAAGTGGCCTTGAGCCATGGTAGTATGGTGAATCTCAGCACCATGTAGTAGGCCTCCTGGCCGATTTTCTTCCCATTCTTAAAAAAAAGGGAGGCATCTTCTTGCTGTTGGACACCACGATCTCCATGACTATTTTTTGGGACAGATGTTTTGTACGGAATACCCCCTTGACTTCCTCTGGTGATCCCCCAAGCCAACAGTCGTTCCGACGGTTGTATTCCTGGCCCACGTTGAAAATGTCCTCGTAAGATAAAATGTTTACAATACATTTGCCTTGATCCACGCACGAACTTACTTGCACCTCTCTCCTCTTCAGAGTGTCTGTCAATAGGTGGCATGGTGTCCTTGTATAAGAGGACAACCCCAAGTCCTCATACACAGCCTTCCTGATTGTTCCCTCGTCTACTTGAAACTCGTTAGAGAGGTGTTTCACGGATTTTGTGGGCCTTGATCCATGCACGAACTTTCTTGCACTTCTGCAGTCTCCTTTCTTTCAGAGTGTCTGTTAAAAGGTGGCGTGGTGTCCTTGTGTAAAAGGAAAATCCCAATTCCTAATACACAGCCTTCCTGATTGTTTCCTCGTCCACTTCAAACTCGTTAGAGAGGTGATTCACGGATTTTGTGGGGTCCTCCTTGATCTTCTTCTTCAGGTCCCCCAGAAACTCAGAATCCCTTTTCAAGTTGTGTCCCTAGTCCCTTCTTTTCTTGAGAGGTATTTTCTATCCTTTTTCATCTTGCCACCTTGAAAATGAGGCTCCTTGAGCACTTCACTATGTCCATAGTCTCTGCCACCTCAATTTTGACATCCGGAAGGTCTAAGACCCTCTGCCTTTTTGCTTCTTGCTCACTCATGATGAAAAGATTTGATAAATGTTTATAATTGTTTACTTATGCAGAAAGGACAGGAGATTCGGAATATGCAGGAAAAAAATTACAAAAATTTTCTATTTCAATTACATAATTAGCATTTATTAACAGTCCATGTTTGTCTTCCGAGCCCTGTACATATTCATATTATCAATGAATATATATTATTAATTAATATGATCATTTTCAATGCGATGCATTTACAGAAATATTTTTCAATGTAAATATAAATATAAATAAAATTTAAAAAAAATAAATATACTAACAGATATCTATTCCTTCGGAACAGCAGCCTTTACGTAATTCTTTAAGGGGTCAGATTTTTTGGAAACTTAGGTAGAGAATAATTAGTTGATTATTTAACGAACATAAAACCAATTGTCCACACAGCCAAGTAATGCAGGAAAAGTTTCTCATATCACAATATCCAAAATACTATTTCAATTTCCATGGGGGTTATAGTGTCCTTCTTATCCATATCCCTTAACCACAAATGTGACATATATATAGCTTGAATAGTAACTTTCTGTTCTGTTCTGCTGTTCAAGTAAAATGGGAGGGTCTCATTGTCCTATTAAGCCCAATAAATTTTGGAGAAAAGGGTTGAGGAAGAAATTGCAAACATTACATAAAGAGATTCTTAAGGGATAGGGCAAGTTATAGAATGATTTTTGCTTTAAGAATAGAGACCAGCACTCTAGTACAGTCCATCTTTTCTTAATCCTTGTGCATTCGATTCCAAATACTTCTGAGTCAGAGACAAATCTATGAAATTAAAAACATTCGAATCAGGACTCGACTCTTATAGCTTTGCTATAGACTAAGAGCCTTTGACGAAAAAATAGGGATAGCAGCCTTCCTAATTTCCATACAAGCGATAGTAATTCCTGAAATCCTACTGTGACGTCAATATTAAAAGCGTGGTGTAAGTCAAACATAAGTCTTACGCGCGTTATGGTATAACCTTGTATTTCTATTAACATTAGGTTCACTTCTGAAGTGTTTACGCATTCATTTCGAACGCAAAATTTCCCCCTTCTTATTAATATTATTGCAATTAATTTCATGATTTTTTTTTAAACATTAAAAAGTTACTAAATAAGGATTATAACAATAAAAAAAGAATAAAAATGTAATAAGCAATCAAGCATAGCTAAATGAGGCAACAAGACCCTCTGATTTAACCTTCTAATTTTATGAGAAATATGTGAATCACATAGATTCCATTTTGTTCAGTTTTTGTGAACAAGTATTACCATACAGATAAATCCCTAACTTTGCATCCGAAAGCAGCATTGTTTTAATTATTGAAAAAATAAGGATACAAAGTATATTAAGAATTTACGTCAACTAATAATACAGAACTCTTTGTAAAGATTTTTCTTATATTGTTGCTTATACATTAAATATGTTTTTAGACAAAAAAGGGAACAGTTTTCAATACGGATTCCTCAAAAACATCAATTTTACCATACATACCCTTGCAATGAGAAATGTGACATTAATGACAATCGTCTTTGCTGAAACATTCAATACTCTGTCCATAAAGCACTAGATATATAGATGAGTGGAAGTTTAAAAGTCAACGAATTCTCAGAAGCTCACATTTTTCCATAAATAATAACAAAGGACAACTATGTAAACCCTTCAGTAGTTATTCATAAAAACATTGATGACTGATATAAATAAATAACTGTATTTGAATTTTTAAACAGGGAGTGAGCAACCAGTCTTAAATTGAAATATTTTGGATTTAAAAAATTAATGTAAATTTATTAAATTAATAATAGGGGAAGTAAAAAGTTCTGAGTGTCTTTTCGCTTTATTTTCAGAATAAATATAACATATTTAGAATTTCCCGATTTAGATCCAATATGTGCCTTCGAATCGTTGGAACCACCGCTTTGATGGTGCATTCGATACTGTATTAGGTCCATAAACAGGAAAAAAAATTGGACGCCTGCTCCGCTTTTTCACCTTGGTCGTAATGATACTGAAGTATGTATAGAATTTGTCACTTTTTTCCCCCATTTTGGAACCATGTAACATAATTGGCTTCACCAAACACAAAACTGTGCATTAACTTTTTTAAATTTACGCTTAAGGTTCAGGCATACTTTAACTTTTTATATGCAATGTATCAATAGTGAAATGTAGCTAGGGATATTTCAAACATGATGTATTTTTATGAAAACTTGTGATTATATGTTTTTTTGGGTACTGATTCAGAATTTGAATTTAAAAAATTGAAATTTCGTGGTTGTGGTACTGTTTTGCGCCATTCACTTTCCACGAAAAGCTCAATTTTTGAGCTTTAGGAAACATGAGAAAGTTTTTTTTTTTTTTTGTGAAAAATGTCAGTAATTATGTTTTGACCCCAGTGGGTGGTCTCACGTCCCTAATTATGGTAAATACGCCGCACGCCCAGATTAATTAGTGTACTTTGCAGCAAGGTCTTAAATGACATAATTTGTTATTTTTTTCTTTCGAAATAAGCTTATTCTCAACATCAACTAACAACAAATTAATATATACAGTCTTGGTGCTTCTTTGTTTTTTATATTCATTTTTTCTTTTTCGTGTTTATATATGTTAAATACACGCGCCCCAAAAAACATTGCCTTCATTATTCGGCAAAAAGAACACTTTTAGACACGTCTAGACTTTTAATTTTTTAAACAGAGAAAATTAAGAGTTCAAATTTGGAAATAAAACAAAAAGATTGCTGGGAAGACATTGGGCTCATGCTCAAACATTCAAATAACTCCAATAGCATCTCCTAAAACTTCCTAAGAGTTTTAAATGTCATCATTCTTATTCAATTTTCTGAATCAGTATTCCAAAAAAACATATAAATTTCATGAATTTTATGAGTTTTAAGCTTCTTGTTCTGGAAGCTTAAATGCTCATAAACGCACTCGTGCTCCTGTAAGAATGCTTAGATGTAGCTAACTAAAGACATCTAGCGAAAAACGCTAAGAATTTTTTACTTCACCTATTACAAATATAACCAAGCCTGTCACAATGATGGGTGGGCACATATAATAAATCCCCCCTAAGACAGACTAAGCTTGGGCCATGGTTCTGACTATAAGTTTATGTCTAAATATTATAAACAAATTATTATAATTTTTTTATAATAACAATATGAAACCAACTTCTTTGATTTTAAAAGTTATATTATACGAATATATTTCTTTTTAAATTAAAAAAAAACTCACTCATCCATTTGTAGTAATAGTTTTCAAATTGAAAATTAGTTAATTCTCAAAAGAAACTTATATGTTCCGTTTATTGCACCGACGAATTTTTTTTGGACTGAATATTTCTTTCTTATGTTTGTTTTTATATGGAAGGTTGCGTCATACAATAAAGATAACGACTTTTTTAATTTACAAAAAAAATTATGCTGATGGAATAATAAAAGGTTATAAATATAACAAAAAATACAATAAACGAAAATAACCACAAGAAGCGAGACCGATAAGCAATATATTGCGGTGTCAGTTTGACTTTGCTGGTTCCGGTTCTAGTGGTTCAAGAACCGAAACCACTTGAGCTGGTACAGCCGCTAGACCGATAGGGTACAACCTTGTATATATATATATCATTTTTCTACGAATGTCTTAAGTGTTCCTTGGTGAAATTTCCGTTCGGCAAATTGTCCTTCGTCAAAATATCCTTCAGCAATAATGTTTTCACAATAAAATAGACTATTGTATATTTTATACAACTCTTTGTATCAGTTTTTAAAATTGCATATTACATAATCATGCTTACTGGCCAGTAAGTCGGGTTTTGTATTCAAGGTGCATGAGTATAGGTCATTGCAAGTTACCAGATGCAAATCCCAGAGTCATTCGAAATTTTTTATAACTAACAATATAAAATATAGATTCAAATCCAAAAAAAAGATCTACATTTTGTTTGTCATCAACAAATAATTTTACGAATATTATGTAGATATTCTTTTTGTTGCTTGTGATAGAGTTAGCTTAAGGGTAACTTGTATAAATAACTTTTAAGTTGATATATTTTTTTCATTTCCTTTCATGTTTTTGATTCGTTTTTGTTAGAGTAAGTAAAAGTTTCTTGTGGATACATAAAGCTCGTGATATGTGCATCACAATATTAATTACATTACATTCTATTGGTTTGCCCTGAAACAATAATAGTACAGGTTCTCTCTAAAAAACTAAAAAGACTGCAATTCTATTAGTCTGTTCCTAATAAAATGTGTAATTCCTGGTGCGGGTCCTTATGGGTCTTTTATGGTAACTAACGTAGCTAATGCCATATATTTACTAAATATATTATTTAAACTTTTGAAGTTTTGACATTACCTCTTTCAAACAGACAAGATACCAGAAATTTGAATTAGGAGTTATGTGACAAATATCTATATACTCTCATTATTTATTTTATTCGTTTTATTGCTGAAAGGGGAGGGATACGGATTCAGAAATCAGTCCTATTCAACACTACATAATATAGAAAAAGATATTTGACACTTGAAATTGCATACATTCATTGTTTGGGGACTCTGATGAAAACAATTGGGATTTTGAAGATTCAATAAGTTGACCAGAATACTTCACGGTTACTTTATATTTGTGAATTGTTCCGATATGTTTTGTTTTGTCGTGTGTATTTCAGTGTTTTTGGATTCTTTATTTCTTTAACATTGAATTTTGGGTAAAATGCTGTCGTTGAACATTTTAAGTCGCTTGAAAGAGAGATTTGAGTATGGCTTAAAAACTTATCACGACTTATTTGATATCTCTGCCTTTTGTATTGAAGATTATTTGTTTTTGCTCACATGTTTGGAAGAAGATCATGAAAATCTTAATAATTACTATTTGAAGAGACCTTAGATGGGAAGGATGGGCTTGAAATGTTGTATTAACAATTTGATACTAAAGACAGGTATTTCTAAGAACTTAGCATAATATAATTTTCACCCATCAAGAATTCTCCCTTTCAAAATAAAGATGTTCTGTGATTTAGAATGTACCATGTTTGGGGGTTAGAAAATACCAGTTTAGTAATTTTTATTCTTCCAAAATTAAATTATCACTATATTTTTACTCCTATCATAGGACAAAAAACTAGGGATGAATCAGCAAATACAATAGTCGTCATAATAAGCATAGCTCCACCCAAGGATAATATAAATACAAAGTTATACCATAACTAAATTACATATACTAAAATTGATGTTTTACTTCCACTGTGCTTTTTAATAGTGATGTCAAAAGGTATAGTCTATTAATTTTAATGATATAATTTCTAGTATTATGCACTGTTAATATACCATTTTTATACTCTATGACTTCCAAATATGTCTGTTTTTCCTAGCAGTCAGTACGGTACATCAAATTGAAAATTATTACAACCCCGTTAACATGATGGTATTTCCGTACATTTCTATTAATCTTAAAAATAAATCAATAAATCATATAATTTTTTCAAAATTAGGATACATTGAAACTTTTCCAAAAATAAGATCATTAACAAGATTGATAATTGTTACCTTAATATACAAATATCAATTAATCAAAAACTTTACAATACAACATTAATAGAAACTATTTTATTAAATAATATTAGACCCATCTTTAATATAATAAATAATATATAGTTAAATGTTCCGTTAATTGGTCAAATGGAGTTGCACTGATTAAGTAAAAGAAAACATAATAGTATTATATTTTCTCTATCTGGCCGTTCATTGTCCATTGAGCTACGTCATTTCATAAAATGTATAATGTATTATTCAATTTTGATATGTTTCTTTGATATATAATAAAACCTATCTTATTGATGTTTTTCCGCTATTAGTTTGCTAAACATGATTCCTCTTTTCTCTAACAAAATTTCACATGAAGGTAACATTTTTCAAGCGATTATGTTTGTTTAATTACTTAAGCAACACTTAAATCTGCATTCTTTATTGATACTATATTTATTAAGTCGTCCACCTCGATTTGTTGAGTAGTGGCAGCAGCAAATAAAGATTGATTGCTTCCTGAATCTATAATTAATTTCCGGAGGATATTGTTTTCCCAAATGGTTTAATATTTACAAATGAATTACTGTGCGTAACATATCTGATTATGCTGTGTGGCTACCCACTTTTGTTATATATTTTAAGGAATTCAGCATCATAAATTTCTTAGTATTTGAAGGACAAGAGTAGTTGGTCCTCTATCTATTTCTTTCTCTTTGATATTCGATGGAAACTTATGTGAACGTCATATATTTCAAAACCAGAATGACTTATTTTATATACCAGGACAATACATCGATCTTGTATTCCTACAAATTTAACTTTAACAGTGAAACAGCTCTAAAAAATTATATATACTAACTTATTAATTCAAATTACATTAATATACTCAGTTTTCTGAGCGGAATCCAAATTGAACAGCGTTCCATGGAGTTCAATAAACGAAAGGATTTTTTTTTTAACGTTGAACGCTAAATATGAGATTTGAGCGTTCCGTTCCAATTAATTAATTAAGAAAAGATAACCCCTTGGGAGACCTATTTTGCGGAAGAGGCACAAGTGGCCTGAAGGGCACTTTTTGAAGGGTCATATTGAACATGAAATTTTTTAGTACTATACATTAACTCAAAAATATGAACTTGACCAGTTCAATAATTCTGAATCATGGGGCCGTAGCTCATCATTTGCCATGAATGTAAGAAAATGGCCAACTAAAAATAACAAATACTGCTCTTGTGTCTTGCCAAGGACGCATTATCGTTTCTCACTAATTAGTGTTTATAATAGCAATGGCGGTGGAAGTTATTTTAATTGAAGAGAGCTGAATAACAGTAGTAATTGAGAAATATGATTTTTTCTTTCCTACGAAAGCGAGTTGTAGCTATTTCGAGGTTGGGATATGGTCCCAACATTTTTTGTTCTAGTAAGATAAGGGGGTTGCCTATAGGAGTCCTAGCATTTCCAATTCTTGAACTGTTAGAATTGGATCCTATGCAATAAAAGTAATATACCGATTAATTTTTTTGTCAGTCTAAGTTGTCAATTCCCCATACTCTAATTTCAACTATGAATGAGTTGTAAATCTACATTTTTTATCAGTCTCATAGAAAAAATAATACTAAATAAATAGGACCCGACGCATTTGGACACGAAATACTGGTGGTGTTGTTATAGTCAATGTTTTTGTCTGTCAAATGATTTTAAAAATTTGAATAAATAATGTAATTTATTATTTATGTTTGTTTATTTAAATCAAATGTAAAAGTACTTAATTTATTCAAGAGAATAATTAAAACACCCCAAAACCCAAATATATTTATCAGTAAAAACCAAATTAAAAATTTTGCATGGTGGCTTCATGTGTCTGATAAAAAAAAAGTTCTTCATAACTATTTCTTAACGGTTATTGTGTACGGCGATACTCCCACAAATATCCTTGCTTTGAAGATGACCCAACACTCACACATGAACCAATTTAAAAATGAAAATGCCAAGATACAAATTGCTTAAGTTCGATAATCAAATTATCAGTGACAGTAAACATAAAACAATCAACAGATTTTTATGTAACAATCCTCTCAATATGAAGCTAAACCAAGTGTATGATTAATATTGTTTTTGATTTTTTAGTTTATGTTTTTTCTTCATCTAAAAAGTTTATTATATTAACTTTTGTAAAATTGTAAATAAATCCCTGTTCAACGCCATGTAAATATATTAACTTACTCCTAACTTGCCTAAAGTGAAGATTGCTTAATACATGCACAAACTACAAAACAACTTTAAATTACTTTATTTCCTAATAAATTAGTATCCTGAGTAATAGCCAATGCTTCAATGGAATGCTTATGGGTACTTCATAATATTAGTTATACTATGTCACTTTTTTCTTTATTGAAAAGATTAAATCATCATAAATGTTCGTTTGAATGGCAACAATAAGTATTCATTTGAATTGCAGCAATACGTGTTCATTTGAATTACAGCAATAAGTGTTCATTTGAATTGCAGCAATACGTGTTCATTTGAATTACAGCAATCCAATAAGAATTCACTAGCTTGTACAATCTCCCTTCATGTTACTACCTAAAAAATTATTGAACAGATTGAATTCTCATAAGTGTTTATCCAAGATGAATAAACTGGCTCATACAATCGTCCCTTCGCATCTTATTTTTTATAGTAGATAGAGCTAGAAGAAAACAAAAATTGTTACAAGGCACCAAAAACGAAGGAGGAACATAGATATGTTTATTTTTTATATATAAGATGATTTTTTACATTACTATGGAAATATTAATGAATAAATAATCATTATTGACCTTATTAATAATCTTATCTTGCGAAAAGTTTTCAAAATATCAAAATTTGGAAGAAACATTATTTTAGTGGGTGTAGTTAAGATTAATAGTAATACAAGTTAACACCATCATATAAATGGGCTTGCAAGAATTTTCAATTGGATGTACTGTACCGACTGCTTGTTATAAAATTGTGTAAGACAGACAAATTTTTAAGTCAAAAAGTATAACAACGGTACTCTAACAGTAACAGTAAATACTCTTTGACGTCACTATTAAAAAGCATGACGGAAGTCAAACATCAGTGGGAAACACCTTATGGTATAACCTTGTATTTCTATTGATCTAGGTCATAACTATGTTTATTATTACGACTAGTGTATTTTTATATTTTTGCTGTTTCTTCCTTAGTTATTGTATCCTATGATTGGTGTGAAAATACCAAGATAATTTAATTTTGGAAGAATGGAAATTACTAACGTGGCATTTTCTAACACCCAAACATGACACATCCTAAATCACATAACATTTTTATTTTGAAAGGGACTGTTGTTTAGGTATGAAGATTATAATGTGCAAAGTTCTTCGAAATAACAATAATAATTGTTAATACAATATTTCAAGTCAATCCTTCTCATCTATTTAAAAAAAAATTAATTACAAAGTTTTTCATGATCCTCTTCCAAACATTTGAGCGACTACAAATAATCTTCAATATCAAAGACAAAGGTATCAAATACCTTCTGAGAAGTTTCGAAGACACACTCATACCTCTACTTCAAGTGATTCAAAATATTCAACGACAGCATTTTAGCCCTAGTGCATATAAAAAAAACGAATCCAACAAGCTAAAATACACATGAGGAAGCAAAATGACTCGGAGCAATTTACAAATATAACCAAATCTCAAAGTATTCTGGTCAACTTATTGAATCTTAAAAAATCAAATTATTTCCATCAGATTCACCGACTTGATGTAAGACTTACTGGATTCGGTTTTTGTCCTTCGTCTCATCTGCCTTCCTTGGATTTAATTCTTTTCACTGTACGTGATCGGATTTTAATTTCCCCTTTTTCCCTTCTTCTTCAAAAAAATATTAGCGTGTTTATTCCTGCTAGTAGGGTAATCTACGCAAAGAAGGTATAATATATATATATATTCATTTATAATCATATATAATTTATCCCTTGAAATGGAAGAAAATGCCAATGTCCGCCCGCAGAGTAAATTTCATGAAAATAATGGCAAGATCATTTCTTATGCGAGAGTCCTTTCTAAGAGAGAGGGAAATGTCAAAAGGCATTAAGACACTAGGGCAAGTTTCCGGTTGGAAACTTTTTTATAGCCTTAATAGAGTCAGAAAGCCAACGCACTTTCAACAATGTAAATATGAACCAGTTACGCGGCTAAAAAGCAGCTATAAATTATGGTTTAACAAAAGAAAATCACTAACGCACACGCCCAATATGGATTTGCATACTCTTACTTTTACATGCATCTATGGACATTCTTCCATGTCTGGAGAGACTAAAAAAGGTTACAAAACCGACGTAATTGGATCTAAGGGTGAAATTGTGACCATTGATATGAAAATTAAAAACATTGCCAATTTTATATTAGATAAGAAGAAAAACTTCAGGATTACTGCAGTGAATACTTGAAAAAAAAGTCAACGAAAACAGACTGAAATAACTTGTAAGTAAATTTGTTGACTCCTACCCAGAACAAAATCCTGGAGACTCAGAAGCGGAGGAATGCTTCAAGGATTACAAAATGAAATGGATGACCTCAAATTATATTTTTAAGGTGGTAGATGGATCCTTGAATATCCCCAAAATAATGCCTGTCATGAAAGTCTTGTTAATCTCCGAATTCCCGGAGTTAGACTACATTGCCAAAGATGTTTTAGATTTTGACAACCTTGGCTGAATTGCACCGAAAAAAGACTACAAATAAGCAATAAGCGAATACAAACAAGTTGTGAAAGAAAACAATTATAATTATTAATGGAGATAAATCGAATAAAACTTCTGAACTCATTTCTCCAATTGATTAGGTACGTTCGAGCGCAGAAAAACCAAGAGAAGAATTTTACATTGCACAAACTTTAAAAAACACCTTAGACACCCAACGGTGAAAGAAAAAATTCCAATTGTCACTAATAAAACGGATGTACAAAATCGTCCACCTCTGAAGTGGAACAAGGGCCACTTGGGAAGGGAAATCTACTCTAAGAAGAGTAGACAGAGAACAACACATTTTTACTTCCGAGACTAAGAGGAGGGAGGGTAGGTCCCAAAAATAAATCTTAGGACTGCCAAAAACTGACTCCCCAGCAAACTTTACAAATGCTCTTTCTAAGAAAAACATTTTGCCCCTTAGGTCTAGATCTGGATCCAACCAGTTCGTCTTCAAAACTACAAAAGAAGAACAATCCTGCATGTGAACCAGAACTCCACCATGAAGGCTCTTGTGGGGTGTCTAGTTTTCATGGAAATAATAAAGTCGATGGAAATTGATCGTATAGTACAATGAAAAAATAGAAATCATAACGTTTTTAACACTCAAATGTAATTCACTGATAAATTTGGAGAGAAAGTACAATTTATTGAGACTTCTACGACATCTTGATTACCCTGACATTGTAACACTGTCCGATACTAGGTGTTGTTTAGAAAAACATTTTTGTGCTCCTGACTTTTATCTAACTTTCAGTGCCTTCGATAAGCAACTTTCAAATCCGAAACGTGGAGTCACACTGCTGATCAACAAGAATTTCAAACCAACAATTCAATTTTGAGAATTGGATGGGAACCTTATAAGGTATCCTGCAACCTTTGAGGAATTACTTTCGATATTCTGGGAATTTATGACCCAAATTCGGACAATCCTGATTTTTAAAGTGAAAAACTTCTACTAATTTCGACTAATAGGCCAACAATTATGAATGGGCATTTTAATATAAAATTGGACACTAACAGGGACTTTACAAATCCTAACGGAAACACTAATGCCCGTACAAAGAAAATACTTTGCTCCATAAATAAATCATATAATCTCCATGAAGCAAGTGAAACCGTAAAGATGATAGCCATACTTTCTTGCCTTCTGAAAAATCCTTCATACCAGCGTCCTCAAGAATTGACCTATTTCTATTCATGGGTACTCAAAAGCAATCTGTTGTGTCATATAAAGTATTCGATACCAAAATATCCGAACATAATAGACTGTACATTAATATTAATTTGATACATTTCCCAATCATAGAGATAAAAAAGGTAGGAAACTCAATTCATCGCTATTAGATATACCCATAGTCAATGATGAGATCATGGAAATAATTGAGACCACGAGATACAATATAAAACGGAATGCGAAGTCTTCTATGAACTACAAAAGATGCTATCAAAGATCAAAACTATATTCAGACAGGCTGGAGCCCGAGAAGCCGCCAATAAGAATAGGACATTTAATATCATTTAAAATATAAATAAAGAGGACATTTTGGATCGTGGAAAGAAATTCAAACTGGATCAAATATTTAGTAATTCTGACCTAGCATTTAGAACCAGATTAAAAATGAAGAACATCAAAAACTTATCTGTAATGTATTTCATATTTCCTTTTTCCTTGTTCTTATAAGTACTGTATTTTACATAGTATAAATAGTCGTGTATTTTGTAAATAAATTAGAGTAGGTTTTTGTATTATAAAGAATACACATGATCTTATAAATAAGTGTTATATTATTCCTCCACGTGATTTCTTCTCCTCATGTCTCTCGGTCATCCTGGATCTCTCCAACTATAAATAAGTTTGTGTCTCTCCCTCGTCAAGACACAACATTGGCGACAAGGATGGGATCAGGATCATGTGATCTCCCTGCTGTGGGATTGTCGGCGAAGCTAGCCCTGTTGGAGTTGGGTAGCCCTTTTTCGTCGATAGGGAGAACGCTCGTTCGTCTGCGGAAGGCGGAGCAATATGGACTGTGCCTCAGTTTGGGTCTCGTGGAGGAAGGAAGAGAACCTTGGTCACTTACAAGAAGTGAAGTGTGTGTCTGGGGCAGGGACCACATAATTATAAGTAGATTTAGTCCTACGCAGTTTTAGTTCTTTGCTCTTCCTACTCTCCCGTTCACATAATTGGATAATGGATGTGCAACGGTCTCTCCTCTGGATCATCCTGAGTTGGATGAGGGTACATCGAGCAAGATTGATATGTCTCCCAGGGACGAAGAGGGTGCTCGGGTCCCTAAAACCTCTATAAGAGTGAAGGTTATGTCTCCCAGGGACGAACAGGGTGCTCGTGTCTCTAAAACCTTGTTAAGGGTGAATGTTATTTCTCCCTGGGACGAGCAGGGTGCTCGGGTCCTTAAAACCTCTATGAGGAGTATTGTTCTCCATTCTCAGGTGCGCGTGCTGAGAGCACGGCACGTCTATGTAGATACAAATTTGCTGTACAAGAAAGAACGGTTTGTCTGCGCCTGGACATGGATGGAGCGGATCTATAAGCTGCTATTCATGGAGCGGAACCTGAGTAAGCACTGTCATGGATTTGGTGCTTGGGGGGGTGATGTAATGTATTTCATATTTCCTTTCCCCTTGTTCTTATAAGTACTGTATTTTACATTGTATAAATAGTCGTGTATTTTGTAAATAAATTAGAGTATGGTTTTGTATTATAAAGAATACACATGATCTTATAAATAAGTGTTATATTATTCCTCCACGTGATTTCTTCTCCTCATGTCTCTCGGTCATCCTGGATCTCTCCAACTATAAATAAGTTTGTGTTTCTCCCTCGTCAAGACACAACATTATCCAAATCAAGACTACAATGTCGTATGATGTAGAAAAAAAAGAAACAAAAGCAAGGATTTGTCAATCATTTGTAGAAATATCTGAAGATCCTACAGAAATATGTAAACAAATTAAAATCTTCTTCTCCGAGCTGTATCAGTACTTCGATTGTACAGCACTTAAGAAATGTTCTAGATGTACCCATCAATCTGCATACTTCTGCGAAGAACTGAGATGTAATGTGGACCGTAAATTAACAATTCCTGCAGATGATAATAATTTCATCGAGAAACATTTAACGATACAAGAAATCATAACTGCTGTGAGAGAAAACGCTATATCTAATGAAAATCCTTGAGCATTTAGTTTTACTTTTGAATGTTACTAATAATATATACATTATACGGCTCCTATTTTATTACAATTTTACGATAAGATAATACGCGTCGGATATTTTCCTGAATATGCGTCTGATGGAAATATCATACTGAAGCCTAGAGAAAATAAAGATGCAAAATTTATAACATTTAAGGCCTCTTACTTTGCAAACCCTTCTTGTCCTTTCAAGATTTTTACATACATTATTTTAAATAGTATAAACAACGTCTTGGATACAATTTTACATGAATCTCAGTATTGCTTCTTAAAACATAAGCTAATGAACTGGATTTCTTTCACTCTACAAACATGTATAGAAAGTTATCAAGAGCTGACGTTAATGGCTGTGAAATTTGCGAAGGCCAGTGATACTTAATCACACGAATACATTATCAAAACGCTTTTCAGAAAAGGTTTTGGAGAATATAACATTGGAATAGTCGGCATAACCTTAGCAAGAAATAAAACAGGCATAAGGTATAGAAACCAGAGCAGTTATTTTGAGAATAAAAGGGGCGTCCACCAGGGGAATCCACTGTATGTAACAAGTTTCATCCTATGCTTAGACAAACTTATTCACGATGAACATAACTATAAAAATGTCTGTGCTACGCTATGGTGTTTTCAGGAAGTGCTATTAAAAAAAACTAAAATCAATTAAAACATTAATTCAAATACTTAAAAGTTTTTCCGACATATCTGGTCTTTCTGTGGATCAAGAGAAAATCTAATTTTTATGTCCTTATGGCTCCCTAATATACAAAGAGTGGACACAATTTAGTTTTGGATAAAATCTCAAATTATTAGGGTCTGAATAATAAAGAAATCGTCTCAAGGATAAAAATAGCTTTAAGCCACTACGCTTACCTAAATTCATGCACATGGGATAGAATAAGCTCATGGAACGCGTATTTTATGGCCAAAATCACCCACTTGCTGCAAATATCTTCATTCTGTCCAAATATAGCTTCTGAGATTGTTATAATTGAAGATTATTTCCTTAAAATCTTAAAGAAGAAAAATATATCCACTCAAACAATACACAATCCAATAAAATGTGGTGCTTAAGCGTGATATAATTTGCTATTTTTTGAAAATGCCACAACTCCTATTAGATCAGGAAATTGTGGGATACATAACACTTTTGGAGTGTCCAATTGAACCACTTTCTAGTTACAAAAGGATTAAAATATACCTACTGCCCTTACTTGGGCTTATCCAAAGTCTTTTAAACACTGGGCGGATTCTCGGCTCTGCTCAAACGATTTTGTGATGGGCCTGGGGAAGTAATAAAAGAGTTTGAAGTCTCCTGGGGAGGAGAAATGCCTCTGAAAAATCACATGAGCTACAATTTTACTGGTGATTTTACATTGGAAGTAGCTGCAGATTTAAAAGAGTCAAACGTTCTTGTAAATCAGATGGCTTTTTCCTTCTATAGGTCAGTCGTAGGACATTTTTTAGAAGTACAGCACCCAATACTTCCTTTTAGAATCAAGGTCATTACTTTTTCCACCTGGTACCTGAGAAGAAGTCTAACACAACCTATATTTACTCCTTTCTTTGCTTATTTAAGCCGTTTCAAAATCCCAAGAACTTCTCAATAAAACATCAAAGCTATTAAAAATAATTATTTAACCGCTCCGGAGAAATTGTTTAAGCACAGAGTACTTTAAGGTACAAAGACAGGCGAGCAGATAGTTTCTTCACATTGAAGAGGGATTTGCCCTCCAACTTTAGAAAAATGATTTTTTATCTCAGCAAACGACGAAAAAATCGACGCAATAATTACAAAGGCACAGTGTGTAATATACAAATTGCGCACTACTAGAGATGATAACTTTGATGGTATTTTACCTATATTAAGATTGTATTTCAGGACCTTGAATCGGATTATTTGAAAAATATTATTTTATTGTCATGCAACTATCAACAGTTTTTGATGATTGAAAAGTAGATTCACATTTTATTACATGATTACCAATGGTGGTTAGAGTGAGCGCGTACTATTTTTTTTATTTTATATTTTGCTTTTTACATTATTATATCAATGTAATCTATATTAGAAAACTGTTGCCAACAAAAAAAATATTAGAAATTTAATTTTGAATTTTTTTTCTGATTGAATGAATTTTTGAAAGCTTATGAATAGCTTTGAATTTTTTTCCAAAAAAATTAATTTTAACGATTGTTTTCCAAAAAGCAAGCATATATACATATATATAATCCTGCAGATGCCTCCACGTCATTCAATTATTTGTCTTACGATCAAACGAAATTAATTTTGTTAGCTTCAAAAATGTTATGTACTTGTGCACATCCTACAATGTAGTTAAAAGTAAATACTATTTGGGATTCGATCCTTGATTTATATACCTAGGACATGGCTAAGTTATTAATTTATTCCAAACCAAATTATTCATCAAAATGATGTGTCATTGTACCGTCCAAAGTTCCAGAAACTTGTAGAAAACCTTCAATTTATTAAATTTTTAATTCCCAGAAATCTCAAGAAGAAGAAAATGGATATCAAATCCGAAATATCTTTCTAATTGGAAACCTGTTGTACAATTTGTAGTATTTGGAATCATTTATTACAAGACATTTTTTCGAGAGAATATCACCAAAGGCCAAAAAGTATCGAAAGACGGATGATGTTCCAAACGTAAACAATTACTTTAAACTGATATTTTAATTTGAACGGGGAAAAGCTAATACCCTATAGACAACCTTTTTTTTTTTTTTGGCTTGCCGATAAAGTAGTGTCGAAAATCTTATTAAAATAGAGCAATACATTTCCAAAAGATATGATACACGATGTATCAACATTGGGAATTATTGCAATAACTACTTATACAAAATTAAAGAGCAAAATAGTATTATTACTTCACTTAAAGAAACTATTAAAATAATGAAAAAAGAGATAAATAATTTACAAATCAAAGTAAATTGCAGGTAAAAAATAATCATAATGATGGCCTAAAAAATTTTATGATAATGTTCTCGAAAATAGAGCTTTTACTAATGAATCAATGAAAAATATTTTCAAATTAAGGATACCATGAGATTAATCTGGATATGAATCATTAAGAGAATATTTACCTTTACCAAAAAGTAAGAACCCTTGAAAAAAAAAAAAAGTTTTTTTATGTTCAATAAAGGAATTTTCCCGGAAATTTTTTCTATGTTAAAAGTCAAGGTTATAATTCTGACATTGTTGAATCTGAAAGCTTCTTTGACTTTAGATAAATGCTCAATTAAAGTTTCTATCGATTATGACGGAAAAATGGGCGTCATAAAGGGAGAATCAAGTTTTCCAAATGCCAAAGATGATGCAAACAAGGTTTTAGCTTTTACGCTCCCTGGGTCTTTTACTATGAGGTAGAAACAAGTTGTTGCTATTTTATCCCAAATGTGTATGATGGAAAAGAGGGCCAATAATTACCATCTTAATAATAAAGTCAAGAGAGGTCAGAATTGATGTTATAGTATTTCTACTAATATACCAGGGGCGTCCGAAGGGGTGGGCTGGAGGTGCTGTAGACCCCCCCCAAATTATGGAATTTTTGATTTTTAATATAATATTTGTAATTTTTTCTTAACAGATTTTTGAACTTTTTTTCCAAAAACAATAATTTTTTGTGAGTAGCTATCGATTTTGGAGATAATTTGGTCTGAATTATGAAGATAAATCTCAATTTAATAATTGAACTAATAATCCATAAAGTCAAAATGAAAAAAATCACTTTCTAGCTCATCCTTCCCATGTTAAAATTGGATAAATCTTATCTTTGCTTGCCTCATCCTCGACGTCCATATTACCAAAATAGAATTGTTGGAACCACCACTTTATTGTTGCATTCGACACTTATGGGGTCCCAAAATAGCACCTTTTTTTTTGTGCGCCTGCGCCGTCTTTTCATCTCGGTTGTAGTGTTACTGAAGTATGTATCGAATTTTATCTTTTTTTAATTCCATTTTGGAACGCTGTAAGCAACAACTGGTTTCACCAAACACAAAACTGTAAGTGAACTTTTTTTCAGTGGTGGCTTAATAATTAAGCACAGTTCAAGCTTTTTTTTGTTATGCAATGTATTAATTGTGAGATGTAGCTCAATAAATACATCTAGCTAGAGACGCTCACAACTTAATATTTAGCCTAATATAGTATAACTTAAGGTTCGACCAGTTTTAAACTTTTGATCTCATGATGTAAGTGAGTTAATTCAATAAATAGCCCAAAAAATAAATGTGATAAGAACCTTCTAGTCACTGATTGGTATATTGATACAAAATGGTATAATTTAAAAAGCAAGTGATGCAATAATTAAAAACTTTCACCAAAAACCACTTTGTCACAACATAAGATAAAGTAATTAATAGATTCATTAGATTAAGATTAGTAATATTTTCAAACACTTAAAAAATATATAAATAATGGTAAAGATAATGGTCAACATAGTTTGAAAAGTATGTCCATGATATTGCCCATTAATAAAATAAAAACACAAAATAATTACCTTTATAATGTTGAGTTAAATCAATTTATTCTTAATGTTGGGATACTAAAATAATTTAAAAAAATATGAGCTGGTGGCTATATTTTTAACGTGACAAATAAATAAGAAATTGTATAATCTATTTATATAACTTAATTTGCAGGCAACTACTATTGTTGTGCATGCAATCACTCTTCTCTTGTATAGCATTGATGTTATGCACAATCATTGATTTCAAGGTTAATTTGAATAAGAGTTCTTGGATGCCATGAAAAGAACTTATTTATCTGTGGTGTGATGGAACTCTTTGTCCATGACTATTATCCTTCTTAAAGAAAACGCGCAGAAGGTCAGAGATATTGCCGCTAAATTCCACCTGAGGGGTAAGTGTGTCAGCCAAGACCTTAAACAAATAACTAACTTGTTGCTTCGAGACCTTCAACAAAAAACTAGCATGTCAGTCCAAAACATTCAATAAGGAACTCCGTTTTAGCATATTCTTCCGCCTTTTCATTGTAGACCCCGTAAAAATGTGGAGTTTACCTGGATTTGGATATTGCTTACGCAATCTAATTTTGATGGAACTATTTGGAACATTCATATCCACGTTTATGGGGTTTGGTTTGTTGGTCTAGTTGAAGGAAGCCTGAATGCATCGCATCACTATTAAAGTGTAAGTAGTTTTTTGCAGTTCAAAATATAATTAATATTATTAATGCTCCCATTGTCTACCATATAACATCTTGATGTAGTATCAAGTTTTCACATTTAATTTTATTAGTAGTGTGTACGAAGTTTCCCTTATAGGCTACATATAAATAATTTTTTCAGATAAAATAGACCTTTAATGCACTTTTATACAGGGAACTCGTAATACTTACGTCGAAAGATATAATTTCCTTACAACAGCGAGCCAAGGAATACTCTATACTCCATGGTTGTATAGAGTGTTACCTTGTAACGGCTATAATTGGAGCCTAAATACAAGATTAAGTTATTCTTGTTGATAAATAACATGTCAAACTGCTATGTTTCCGAAAAATTCAGGAAATATAACTTTAATTTTTAGTTATTTTTATATATTTAAAGATTTCTTCTTTTGAAAAAGTAATTATAATTGAAAATATGGAGTTTAAAAATACTTCCAATTATATTATCCTTTATAAATTTGATTGTAAGAAATTATGACAAGCCAATTTTCTATTATTTTTAGAAAGTATGAAGAAGAAAAAATTAGGATGATTACATTATATGTGGAAAGTAAAGTTCGTCGGATTGGGATCTTTCCGGTGCATTATTGGTTGTCAAACTCCACACGACTCTTTTAAAAGTGATAATCTGTCTTTATTAAAACTTGTATTCACCCTTTTATATTGATTTTATCGTGGCAGTTTGTTTTTTTACCCCTTTTTCAATTTTATCTAGTTTCACTAAGATCCCAATGTTTTTTGGATTTGTTTTATTATATCATATTTTTTTTTGTTACTTCATATATAATCTATCCATAATAATAGTTTTATTTTTTCCTTAAACAACAATGAAATAAAGTCCCACATAAGGGCAAAACATAAAAAACAATATAACATAAAATCATATTTGTGTTGTCTATATATCTCAGAAAATAACGTATAAAAAAATCAGTACAATGTATCATTGAAGAAAAATCTACTATTAATGATGAAAATAAATATATATTTGTTGTATAAAAACTTACTTGTATAAAACTGATAGTTGACTTTCTCCACGACTCAATTTCATTATATTACTGGAAAATAAGTAAAATTACTAACAAATTTGTATATTCTGTTTAATGAAGGAGCGCGTATAGTATAGAACTATACTATAGTATTTATATTTTTAACATGTACGTATGAACATTTGAAGGGTTGTTGATAATCGTTCAATGTGATAATCGTACATTGTTCAAAAAATCGTTAATGAACGATGAACGAATTAAAAAAATAAACAATGAAAGGCCAAAAATAGACTTTTAAATTGTTCACCATTTATTTTGAATAAATTAATTTAGATCTCTATTTCTTTCAATATCCTCTATAATCCAATTGAATATTTTTTCATATACATGGATGAGTATTCATGAATTAACTTGTGATATTCCGAAGTAATTTACACGTCTCAATACTGTAATAATTTGTATAAAGTATAAACATGGTGCCAGCTCTGTATATAAAGGGAGAGTTTGAATAACGAAAAGGAAGGGCGATGAAAAGATTTTAATTTGAAATTACATGGAAATTTGATTTTACATGGACATCCAGGGGAAGGGGGCATAGTTATCAATTCCAAGCTTATTTCTTTAATAGAAAAACTTCCCAATTGTTCACCTCACTGAATGAGAGTATACTCATGATTCATTACCTAATTACATCATCAGGTAATTTAGTATTTAATTATTTTAATAATTCATCATTGTAATAAATACATACTATCGAAATTTAATTATTTAATGAGTTCGAACAGATACAAAACAGTTAAAAAAACTAGTATAATATATTTTTTTTTAAAAGCACACAACGATTTGGAGCGGAAGAAGTGCTAATCACTATATTTTATTAGTTATTGTTAGACATGAAGGATTATTTATGCCAGAAAAGACTCATGGATTGACAAACAAGCCTAATACCAGGAAAAAGGGTGATTCTCTCATTAGTCCAACAACAGAAAAAAAAATATTTAATGTGTTTTATATTAATACACATTACATACTTTGATTGAAAAAATTAATTTCAGCAAAACAACAAAAAACAAAACATGAACAACGTATAAACCTTATTTATAAATATTTAAAGAGAAATATCCTTGAATCAAAATGGTTTATGGAGAAATCTGTTGATTCAACTAGAAATGACGCTTGTGTAAAAATCAAGTTATTGAGAAATACCCCTTTAATGAATTTATTTAATAAATATTAACGGCCAAATAGTTTATGGATGTATTTGTTCCGTTATTGTATTTATGTTCAAATTTGAGGGATGGGATGAGATACTCACGAATATTAGCTCTAATTTAAAGCCTTCTATTAATTAATGTGACAGTAATTGGCCTTTACATTTTATTCTCAACAATTTTTTTGATGTTAGCCAAATGAGATGAAGATATTATTGTGCCGCCACACTGATGAAAAATTGGTTATAATTTTTAATTTTTCAGCGAATTTTGAACATAACTCTATTTGCCATTGTAAAAAATATAAAAATAAAAGTCCTGAAATCTTTTTTTATTGTAGAGAAAGGATCACCTGTGTGAGACATTCTAAAGAGCAAAGCAGGCAAAGGAAGGAGATATCTCCTGGAAAAGTAGCAAATTATTTTTATTGCGTTCTATAGAACTCCATAATTATGTCAGTGGATCAAAAACATTCTTAATAAATAGAAATATAGGATCCAAACAGGAACGCTTAAATCTAAATTTTAACAGTGAATAATTTAGTGTGGTTGTAATATTGTATGATGCAAAGGTGTATGATGATAAAAGGTAGATACTACCTAGCACCATTAGAAACAATTAGTGACAATTGATTCACCACTTCTGATATTATTGTGTAATGTATGTCAATTTTGCCATTAAAACACCATTTTATAATAAATATGAATCTAAAATGCATAAATTCAACCAAATAATTAATATTTTTGTCAAATACTTTAACTTTTATATTCATATTTTATCATTACTATTAAATCATTTTGGGAGACCGTATGAAAAGCACTAATGGGCCACCTTTTGAGAATCCTTGATCTTGTGCCCTTCCATTGTGAAAAAAAACCAAAAACTTAAGGTTTTAGGAAAATTGTTGCGTTAAGACGGGAGAATGGAGAGGTAACTTAAGTACAACAGATATTACAAAAAAAGTATTCTCACTTTATTCAAATATCTATAGGTGTAGTGACTATAAATAGCAGTGTACCTTGTCCTTTTTATTCATTTGAAAAAATGCGGACAAGGGTTCTAACTGAAGAATTAAGATAACGTTGGTATTGATCGTGAGAAAAAAAATGACCATAGCAGCCTCAATTTTCCCATGTCATCCTTAGAAAGTCAAAAATATATAAGGAATTATAGGGACAAAACTAGATCGCACGGGCTATTGTTTTGCTTTTTGAATTTTATAAGAGATTTGCGAAAAAATTATGTCCATCTTAGAAGATTCTTACTAAAAGATTTGAAACATAACTAAAATTCCAAACTTTATGAGTGAAGGAGGTTTAACTCTGAAACTAAAGCAGGGGAAATACAAACTGAATATTGCAAATTATAGACTGATAACTGTTCTCAATATCTATTACAAAATTGAAACAGGAATAATAAACAATAGATTTCCAGGTACTTCCTTCCATTATTCTGGAATCATAGAAAGGCTTGACGAGAGGAAGACGCACAGAAAACATACAAAGATCAATCCAAATTGATATTGATAAGGCGAGAGGGGGGAAAGTGTTCTATTTAGGGATTCAGATCGATTTTCAGAAAGCCTTTGACTCTATTTTGCATAAATATATACTTCCTCAGCTTAAAAAATTTGGATTTTCCTAAAAATGATAAATAATGAGATAAACTTTCTCAAACTTAGCTCTTTATGTGTCGGGCCATTATTTCAAGATCTCTGGGGAATGCAAGCAATGATATCCATGAATCCAACCCTCATCATTATAGGATTGCACTATTTACAAATCTCCACAAATGAAATGCCAACTATAGTCACTTTTATGTGGATCACTTAACTGTATAATGCACTAATATTGTATAAGAGAAAACTTCGTAAATGAGAGCAGTGTTTGAGACTTTGTAATCATTTTCAGAGTGATTGAGTTTTGTGAACAATACCAGCAAGACACAAGTCTTATATTTACTAGAAGAACCTCGGAAAATATGTTTTCTGTTATTGAAGTTCTCCCGTAGACCAACTCTCCTTGAAATCTTAGTAACACAAGATGATAAAGTTATCTGCATCACCACAAACTAAGAAACAGTTATAGAATCTATCGCCAATACTACCTCATGATATGGTAAGTACCACATAAATATTTTAGGTAGGGTAAAAATATGGAATTCGGTTGCAATTACCAAAGTAGCACAACTCCTTATGTATACTCGCTATTGAGAGAAATTAAAGAGAAAATACGGATTATTCAACAAAAATTTGTATGGGGTTCAAAACAAGTTTACTTTTCAAAGAGCCACCAGGATACTTTTTATTTTCTTTATTGTGGAACATAGGTATAAAAAGTATAAAAACTTTGTGGAAATCTTTAAAATTCACATGGTTGATTAGACTCAGAAGTAGTTCGGATTTCTTGGCCAAATACTTGAAAGATAATTTTAAAAGGAATACAGGGTTTCCATTTCACGAAATAATTTTAATTGGTCCTGCGGAGCTATTTAAGTCTTCCAATAATGTTACTGCATACTGGAAGCAAATTACTAAATCATGGAAATTAATTCTTGACTTCATTGTTCCTAAACTGGGCGTAGACGAGCAATTTAACTTCAATCATAGATTAAACACTAGAGGTGAATTCTTCAAGAAATCATGACTTTCAGCAATGATACAACTGCAAAACGAGATCCCAGTAACTATACCAACGACCTTCTTGCTTATCAATAAAACTAAAAAAAAAAATTAGGCTTAATAAAAAGTTTTATGCCCCCTCCCCCATCAATCCTACTTGGTTTTGGAAGCCATACTTCATTCAACTATCTTCAAGAAAGCTATTGCAAGCCAAATTTTAGGATTTTCCTGCTTATTCGGTATGTAAACGCTTCCTTCGTTTAGATTGTAAGCCGACTTTACTTACAAACTAAAAAAAATCTACAATCCTCTCATGGACTAAAAATAAACTAGTTCCGGGTTAGAACAGATACTTGAACTCTTTCTACGAATAAATTAAGATTTGAAGATACAAAAGAAGAATGCGCATTCGGTTAAGTCTTTTCTAAGACTTCTAGACATCTTTTCTACGATTGTTCAAATGTGCCTGACTATGCAACACATCATATATAAGTTTACAGCGAATAATTTTTTCCGAACTTAATTAAAACTAGTTTGTGAAGGCATTGATTTATAAGTGAAATCGACATTTTTTTAATATAAAAATATAGTTTCCCTCGGCCTCAATGACGGCCTTTTTTTTGAAGGATGCAAAAACCTTACAGGTGTAGTTTTCTGACAAGTCAGCCCATGAAACATTGACGGAGTACACCAAAGATCTCACAGACTCCTGTGGACGAAGGAGGTCAAACGATCTTTGCCTAGATGGAATAATCCAAAGAGTTATGATTAGGAAAACTGGGAGGCCACATGATCTTGGAACAATAAGACTCGAGGTTAAATTAAATAAATTTTTGGGTTTTTTTGTTCGTGTGGCAGGGAGCCACAGTTTCTTCAAACACTATTCGAACCACATTCTTGATCCAATGAACTATTTCTTTCCAAAGCAGCGTGACCTTGAGAGATAACCTTCTCGTTATTTTGAATGAAAAGGGGAGAACACTTCTTCCCATTGGACACGAAGACGCCCAAAGTTTTCAGCAAATTTAGGGGATAGATAAGTATGTATAGTCGCCAATCGAAGGAGTAAAAGAGATGCCAAATGTTACTCCTTCTTCTTAACTCATGATAACTAGTCACATAAATATTTCATTCCTGTGATAAGAAGATGGATACCAAGAGAAAATGGTTAATTTGGATTTGAGAGTGTATAGAACTTTAAATCGACTGGATTCAATTTTTTTATGGATTTTTTTTTTTATTAGACAAATTATTTATGCTTAAATGCTTGTTTTTATTAGTTTGTTCAATCCGCCTATAAAATCTTTTAAATAGAACTCGCTTTATGATCCGGAAAAAAAGAATGAAAAATGCTAGACGGACTTAGTCAGAGGTATGGAGTTGGATTCGAATATTTTTAATCAAACGTTTAACTCCACCTAGTCAGAGTTACTAAATTATCAATATCCAGAGGCACGGATCTTTAAATTGTTGCTGTAAGAGTGTTAATGAATAAGATGGATAAACCTTGTTTTCATTTTCATTGCTCTACAAGTACAAAAGTAATACGTATGTAGGTGCAGGTATTATTTTATCATTCATCAACATTTATTTAAGTTTCCAAATTTTCCTCATTACTGTTTTGATTCAATAAATATATAAATGTATCTTTTTATCGTCAATTACTTATAAATAAATATAATTTTACTTAAAAGGTGATTAATCGCCCTGGACATGAAATATGCCTTAAAATTGTGTGGTTCATTGTTGACACATTGGTAAAATATCTGGTCGAAAGCTCAATGATAATAAAATATGAACTTCTTTGTATTAATCCATTTTAAACCTGATTATTTTGAAAAAAAAACAACAACAACTAAATAGACAAATGGAGAAATAAAAAGACGTATCTTCGGAAAAAGGTCTATGACATCTTTAGAATTAAAAGCAGAAGTGAGAATTAACAAAGGACTACTATAATGTCAATTGCTGAGGTGAAGGGTAAACGGACAGTAATGAAATAGAATTAAGGGCGAAATCTTTTTGAGAAAAGATGGTATTTCAAATTCATCGGAGCTCTAAAAAAAATTTGATACCAATTGTGTATGAACTAAAATAAGAGTAGATTGGATGAAAGATCAAGTTCAATTTCTGTTCGTAATAAAATCAGATATTTATTTTAAAAGTGATAATAACAAGGTTGCGTTTCTTTTGTCTATCCAGATTTTAAGTAATGTATGGCTAAAGTATACCTGTAAAAAAACCCAGTTCGAATTCATTATAATAAGAAACAACATTTAGTTCACATGAATTACTTCAAAATGCCTTAATTTCATAATTAATTACAAAGTACTTCAAGTAAAGAAAGACCATAACTTATAAGTGGAAGATACATTTATGCTATAATATATGTATGAAGGCGAAACTTCTGCGGGGGGAAACTTCCCAAGGTGAAACTGCAGAGGGAATAACTTCCGGTCATCAAATTTGAACAATTAGGACTTGCTTAAGATCTTATCGAATATTAAGTCTTTCTGTGCATGGATTAGATTTAGAATGAGAAATTGGAACTTCAATATCCAAGATATTTTTTTGGGAAATATAAGGAAATGATTTTCACAGTGTATATTATATAACTTATGATATGAATACCAAATTTGGAGTGCATTTTTTGCAAATAGATTACTTAAATACCATACAACCCCTATAAAGTTACAACCAGAGGCAAATGAAATAAGTTATTTAACCCAATTGATAAAAAAAAAATTTATATTCTAAATATATTAAAAAATATTAGAAATACAACGAAGAAATAATCAAATATATTGTAAATATACAATTAGTGTATATTATGTACTTCATAGAATCATTTCTGTACGATCAAGTTTTCAAGTTTACGGTAAAGAAAGTCAAAATTGAGAATCACGAACAAATAATATTACAGGCTGTGTATGGGCTAATAGGTTTATAAGCGAATCAAGGTTTTCATTTTACGTTAAGCCGTGATTTTTATTAATTTTGTTAAGTTAATATGGAAAAAGTCTTCTGATATATATAAGTTAAGCCAAATGATATGGGTAAATCGAAAGCTGCTTTAACCAGCTGTGAATACTCATTCATCAAAGAAATTTAGAATTGGTCAAGTGTTTTAGAGTGAAAATCTGTTTTAAGTATTTGGTCATATGAAAGTTTGATACGCGCATCTTCCATGTCAAACGACCGATGATTAGCTGTACCGATAAAAGGGGGCTATCCGATATGTTTTTGTAGAGCGATATCTTCTAGGTCCTAGAATCTAGGAAATACTTTTTTTAAATGATCCAGAAGAGACTCCTAAAAATATGTACATTCATCATTATAGAAGTTTTGATGGCACAATTTAAGTTGTATTTTTTTTTTGGGGTGGGGGGAAATCATATCGCGAACTCTTCGTTTTTTCCCGCCACCTCACAGGAGTTGCGACCCTCATTTTGGAAGCCAATGATATTGAGCACTCCTTTCTATGTATTTTTTTTTTTAATTTATTGATTAGGCATGTGATTTATATAATAGGGAAACAAAATCTTTTTACTTACGAAAAAAAAATTGACTTATGATGTCTATATCTGAATAATGACGAATTTTAAAACATACTCATATAATTTGCATTCATTTATTAGTTAACCAGACTATTTAATGTATACAAATTTATGGAGCTAAATAAATGTTCCCTACTTTGCTATTTCATTTATCATATTAAACTTTCTTATATTTTTGTTCCCAAAATTTAAAAAAAATTATCATGGAGCTTCTGTTTTATTGTTCAAAAAATTGCGACTGTTCAAGTTAAAATAACAACCAGTTGCATTTCTTGAGATGGGTAAATGATGTTCGGTAATTATTTTTTTTTAAAATCATTTATATAAGAAATCTACATCATTCTTGTCGCTTAATCTTAGGCTCATTAATGGTTGTATCCGTTTCTAACCAAATATTTCAAGAAATATTGGAATTATCAGCATTACTTTTCTTAATGTACTTTATTTTAATTATTATAAAATTGTTTTCATTGTAGAGAAATCAAAAATAACGTCTACGTAGAAATACTAAAGATGATTATTTATGTTTATAAGATTTATATACATTACGTCACAGAATCGGGGTGTTTATTTATTAAATCTTCATGAAAATAGCCTTGTCTTGGATTAAACTAGATTAAAAACCAATCCACGACAACAAAAAGATAGTCTCATTCTATTAATATATATATCAACACAGCCTTGACGCTATTTTTTTTTTTTTTTTACTTGGATCATTATTCTGACAAATCAATGTATTTATTCAGGTTATGTAAAAAAAAAAGTAACTATTTTTTTCTATTGTAGAATTACTAACTTTTTCTTTTTAAACAAAAAATATATCTAACACAACCACATTTATAAAAGATGCACCATTTTAGGTTGCACTTTATTTTCAAGGCTATGTTAGCCTCTTAATGCCAAACTGTCCACTACAAATAGTTTTTATTACTTCTTTATAATTATTTTGTCTATTAAGATAACATTAAAAAAATAAAAATATTGTTCAGTGGATTTCTACTAGTACCATTAAATCATAAAGCTAATCAAAATTCAACTTACCCTTAATACATTTTTGTTTATTTGAAGAGAGAAGGAGTAACTAATTCGATTTGAAATTTGAAGTATTATATATTATTTTTATCTTTTGTAATTCGACACGTATATTAAATTAATGTATTTATTTTTCTAGTATTTTATCTTCTATATAGTTAGACATTATCATCAGCTTCTTCAAAATATGTAGTTGAACAAAAAGTTAGAAACTTTATTCTACAGACGGTGTTTCCTCGTTAACACAAAAAACCTTATATATTTTGTTGTCAGCTGTGGATTCCCTACTCTTACATGATACGTCATGGTAGCCTTCGACACAAAATGTGTTCTTCCTTTGGATTGCTGGAGTAACCTAATCTCCACTTTGGAGAAAATATGTAGCAGGCACGACTTTCGTAGAAAATACAATATTATGGTCAATGTTTTGCAAAATAAATTATTTCTTTGCAAAAGTTAATTCAATAATTTAAGGGTCAATTTTTCTAATTCAAAAACTGAGGAACTCTTAGTGAGTAGCCCATGCTTGCATCATGAACTAATTACGAAGGTTCTTAATGCCCTTAAAGAAAATGGTTTAAGTTACAAACAAAATAAAAACAGAAATAAAATTGACTGTTTGGGTACGAAACCCAAACGGTCAATTTCTTGGTATTTACTATTTCTAGGAAGGGAACAAGTCCTATTAACAAGAAAATATTTATTTTGAAGGACTTCAATATTACCGAAAAGGTTAAATAACTAAATAAATTTATTAGAATCGGTTCATTCCCTAACTAGGAGAATTTTTGAGTTCCCTCTGTGATATTATAAAAAATAAAAAAAAAGCAATGCCACTTGGTCATTTGAATTAGATCGAGCCTGTTTTTAGATTTAAAAATGGTCTGAATAAAGTTACAACCCAAGCAAATTTTACTCCTGTGCTGGAGATACGACTATGTATAGATGTATTAGATAAAGGGGTCGATGGTGTGCGTGAACAGGGGAAAATATGCATGTAATATTCATTAGGTTTCTTTAGTAGAGCTTTAAATAAAAGAGAACAACATTATCCAGCATTTGCTTGAGAATTACCTGCGGTATGCGATATTACTAGACATTTCAGTGACATTATTGAAAGCCAAGAAATAATTTGCTTTACTCATCATAAATCTTTCGCTTTTCCTCAATTTGAAAAAAAACCAAAGTGACATTTTCGCCACTTTCGTCCGGATAAAAAGTTCTATCACATCAATATCAACTTAGTTGGGCCATTCCATAAATCAAATGGAAAATAAATGGCTCTTACAGCAATATATAGAAGAACCAAATTAAGTCACTATCACATACATTGAAGTGAAGTTCAATCTGCACAATGACCGATCCTTCCACAAAAGAGGATTGAATTACAAAAAATAGAAATATGTCGAGTTCAGAAGAGGATCAAGAACCAGTAAAAAAAAATTATTATAAAGACCTTTTTACTTCAATTTTATTGATCGTACTTCAATTTGGTATTATTTCGCTCATGAAAAATGTCTCTTAATCATAATAGCCTCAAATTAATATAATCTCAAATATTTCTGAAACTTGACGACCCAAAGAAAAACTGAGAATTGTTTTGAATTTTGCCCTCAAAGATTAATTATATTCTTGGCTTTATTTCATGTTTGAAAATGTTGTATTATTTCGCTCATGAAAAATGTCTCTGAATCATAATAGTCTCAAATTTTATTGAAACGAATCTTCCAACAAATTTTTACAAACTTTATTTTTCTACGAATCCAATATTTCCATAAAAGTTCATTTTTGGCACCTAAAATTAAGAAATTGCAATTTTAAGCGATTTCTTTGTTTGCCAATAGCTTTTTAGATTTTGAATAAATTTAGAAGACATACTTATTTCTATAGTTGTTTTTGAGACGTCAGTCCCTTTTTGATTAATAACTCAACCCCTTATCTAGTCTCCTTGAATTTCAAAAAACAGTTTTTGTTTTGGGTATAGAATAAACCCCACTTATATGACCCCTCCTGAAAGGGCTCCACTAAAAATCCCTACATTTCCCTGCCCCTACATTACTTCATTAATGTGCTTGTTTATTGATGACGTAGAAAAAAAAATTAGGTCAAATATTTAAATT
This sequence comes from Lepeophtheirus salmonis, assembly GCF_016086655.4. NCBI lineage: Eukaryota > Metazoa > Arthropoda > Copepoda > Siphonostomatoida > Caligidae > Lepeophtheirus > Lepeophtheirus salmonis. The sequence continues at coordinate 1,098,960 of NC_052142.2, read as the reverse complement.
ACGCCCACACGTATTTAAACAGAAACTGTTATATTTTTATATCCCAATATTTAGATTATATTGTTAAATACCACGGAATTCTAAGTGAATGGAAGACTTATTTTCCGGAAAATAGAAAAATTACAGTTTTTCATGAGAGTAAGTGAGAGTAATTTTGGTTACGAAACTGATTCCACGAATCTCTTCAAATCACTTTATTCTTTCCTCAAGGACGAATATTCCAAAAGTTCCTGACTAAGAGTTATTCTTAGACGACAAAGTACCTTATGATAATTCAATGGCTTGCTCACTCCTTTTTGAGCATGGTGATTTTGTCTGTGAGAATATTGACAAATGAAGGGATTTCGAAAGCCACAGAGGATGGGGAACAAACTTCAAAACGTCTGTTGTTTTTCATAGCAAATCTTCCTAAATATATCTCCATTCAGTCACGGAAACGACAAAAATACACTTCTAAAGCCACTATGTCTGATAGGATATCAAGTGAAAATGAAGCCATATTTCTAATAGACCAAGCTTTTTGTCCTAGCGGACTATGTCATCGGTTTCAATATCTGTTGCTCAAATTGTCAATTAAACGCTTCCGAGTAACATTCGTTCAAAAATAAAACTGAAGACTTACTTTAATTTTATTACCTGTTAGAATTAGCTCTAGAATTCCTTCCAAACTTCTTCTTCTTTTTTTTCTTTTTTTTGTCAATGTTAAAAAGGATCTGTTCTTCGTATCATAAGAATGTCAAAGTAAACCTCATGCTTATCTTGATATTATAACAGAAAACAAAAGCCGAAAATTTACCGAGAAGATATTTTCACTACTAATAAGATTATATATATAGTATGAAGAAGTTACTTTTACTGAAATTTCCATTGTGTTCGTCGTTTCTGGTTATGTAGCTAAATCACGCTTCTCGATACTAAAATGTCACTTCCGATAAATACAGGTCGTGGCTTCAAAAATTTTCACCTCAACTAGTAAAAAAACAAAAAAACATTCCAAATCTAAACTACATAACAAGATTAATGGTAGCGTTATTTATAGTAACTGACTCTACTTTTTATAAAGTTGTGTAAATAAACGTAATATATAACCTTATAATGAGGTTATCAAATTATTTCTTTATTACTTTTTGTCTACTTCCAAAATTTTTCAATTAGTAATGTTTAAAACACGAAGGTAAATTTAAAACTGCATTAATTGTTATATAGAAGTCAGATATATAATATATAAATCCATATATTTTATTGTATAAACATTTAAACATAAAGAAATTTCAAAAACCAAATAAAGAAATTTAAAGAAATCTATTATTCTAATTTAGACTAGAAGAAATAGAAAATATAAAGGAATAAAGAGTATTTAACCTATTAATATACCTACGATGAATATTCTAAGTACTCTGTGTGAATTATTTAAATTTCAAGATTAAAAATTATAGATACTTTTATAAACATTATAAACTACTAGAAACAGCTACTTTAATTAACTAAAAAGAAAGAATCTAAAGGGATTGAAAGGGTGGGAGTTAATTGTTAAGGTGAGCTTAGGGAATTAATGTCTCAGGATTCAATAGGTGGAGGATGGATGTCCTGAGAAGTAAAATGTTAGGGTTAGTTTTTCCAAACTAAAAGATAGTTTTCATATAATATTTTTAATTAGTATTATTAAAAATAGCAAAAGTAGGAGATAGTCCCTATATTGGAAATATAAAAAGATCAGGAGTAAGGGGTGTATTGATTTTTGAGAAAGGTTAGAAGTCACTATCACGATATTAATTTGTATCTTCATAAAATAAATAATGTTTCCATTATTGAAGATGATATCCAATGACGTAGCCATGATATCTTCCTCCTGCCTCCTGTTCATCAAGGAGGCGAGTGTCTAGAATATACAATTGAAAAGTAATGAATTCATTAGAACAATGAGTGGATGCAAACACCTATATTCTAATTTACCGAAGAAGAAATACATCTAAATCAGGGATAAACTAGATTTCCCAAGTAATTCAATTCAAACTCCTCCCTCTAGTATGACTTGTATTTACTTTAAACATTTAGCCATCTAAATGAAATTGATACCACTTATCAATGTGTCAGAGATGAGTAATTTGTTTGTTATGTACATTATGGAAACACCAGGGCTCCTTCAAAAGAGTAGATCACAAAATAGAGGGTAATTTAGGATTAATGTATTTAGGATTTTCAATTAAGTAGGTGTGAATAGAGGAAGAGGACTCCCTCGGTTCCTTATCAGGTCTACTATTTGACTATTCTTGGTCTATATCTAAATTCATTAGTATAAGACGATTCCATAAAAAACCTTGAGCGACTGATGTATTTTTGAAGTGATTTTCTACGAAATTGGGAGTCTTTATATCGGGAATTTATGTTAAAATTTATCTCCACCATAAATGATCCACCCGTTAAAGGAGATGAGAATTCCTAGGATATTATAAAGAAAAGATATGGATTCATTGAAACAATGGGTGGATAAAGATCTATTATAAGAATATTCTGTCTTACATATCCATATAAAAAACGAAGCCCCCCAAAAAAAAAAAAAAATATATATATATATATATTCAATCATGTGAACACCTAACTATTTATTTCATCCTTTTTGTGGATATTAAAGTAAATAAAGACCTTGCAGAAAATAGAGGGGGGAAATTTTTATGTATGAATTTAACAAAATGGATAAGTTCGATTAATTTTGTTTAATCTATAATAACAAGTACCAACATAATTTGTTAATAACTAAAGATATATATTTTAAACATCGGCAAGTATTAACAAAATTAGACAAATGTTGCTGTTTATAAACGTCTGAGATCTTAAAGATACAATTTGAAAATAAACCAGAAAATAGAAGTTTCAGACACTAAGTTGGAATAAAGTAGGAATTATTTACAAACATATGTACAATTAACAATTCTAGAGAAATGTCCAAAATATGATATAATTTATAGGAAAACTAGAACGATCGACTTGGATTTTTTTTCTCTCCCAAAAAAACAATAAATTCCAAGATATTTCCAATAAAGTTGTCAGGCATCCTCTTCGTTACAACCTTCTTCTTCATCACCAACACGTTCCTTATAAAATATTTCTTCCGACTCTCTGTCACAAATTAGGAGAATTACAGATAGAAATAATAAAATTGCTGATGCCCATGAGGCACCATATGCAAAGCCAAATGACCAAACTCTGGGATCTCCTAAATTCAAAATAATTAAATTATGTAGAAAAATAATATTTATAAATTTAAAGATTCATTAATGTATAAAAAATTTAATATATGACTGGAGTGTTAAAAGGTTATATGTATATTATAGATGGTGTAATTAATAATATAGTTTTTGTTAAAATAGTAATTACTTTTTTCATCATAATAACATATAAATATTTTTTATGGAATTAAACAATTAATTTTGAAATGTCCACTGGTTCTGACAGCCTCACATTAAATTGTTGAATTATTATTTTTTTCAAAATTATCGTGTATAAGTAGAAATTGCACACATATATATAGTAGTGCAATCCTGTCTATAATGAGCATGTTAAAAAAAAAGAAACCAAATATTAACATTGTAGCCCTGACAATTTGGGAAAATGTTTTTGAAGAGAGAAGGAATAATGCTTATGATCTTTCATTAAATCAATTAGAATCAGCGTAGGAAGGAAATAAATAAGAACAATTACTAGAATTACTCCGATGTCTATCCCCAAATCTACTCTTAGTCCAACAAGGACTTACAATTATAACTCTGCGAAAAACTCTCAGGATTACGCTCCGTCTTTTCTGAATTCCAAAAAACGGGTCAGCTAAAAAATCATAGGATTTATATCATTGTATAAGACATCTATAAGAAATCTTAAAAATGAAGAAGGAACACTTTGCATTACCTTGATTCATTTGAACAAAATCAGTATCAACGAAAACTGATCGTATGAATCTTAAATAATATATGGAGGCATTAATTTTTGCAATATTATTAATTTGTTCCTACATTTTTGAACGCATTCTCACCCACATTATAAAAATCATTCTCTCCACCTATAAATTATGATTTTAATTTTGTAATATTTTTCACATTTTTAGAGGCCAAAATAATTTATAGTTATAAAGATTAACAAAGACCATAACTAAATTTTCAAATATAGTTTTCAGTTATATTTGGGAGTAAATGTTTTTATTTTTCATAGGGCAGATATTTTTTTTTTGTTAGAGAATATTTTTCGCTAACATAGTATGTATAAATGCGGTTTTTTTTTCATGAATAAAAAATAAACTCTGATATTTCTAAAAAATCAACAACTTCTATGTATTTTATTGTGAACTGTCGATTTTTTGCTCTCTAGCTTTTTCAACTTTGTTACTTTTTATTGGATCAAACAACCTTTTTCCAAAAAGAAAGAGAATATAAGGCCGAAAATCTTTTGGTAGTTAGCCAATTTTTCCAAATTATGAAATAGTTAGACAATAATCGTTAAGAAATGTTCAAAGCTTAACAAGAGCTAATTCAATTTCAATCAGTCAATATTTATAACAAGTGATGAAGATTCTATGTACAATTGGCATTACGGTGCATCAAACGTCCTTATGTTGTTTTATTTTCTTGTCTATTTCCCAAAATGTGAGACTTCGTAAAAAAACATATGTGAAAAAAAAAAATCAGCATAATCGGAAGTTGTCCTGGGTGCCCACCGAGTCTTTGAAGTTTTCAAACTAAGCTGCAGTATACTAAAAATTCCGTATTTCACTTTTCCCTGACATTACCTTGCATATTGTTTTTTATATAATTCTTGTAAAAAATACGTTGATATAAATGACCATTGATACATCTCTGTTGCGACTGGTTTGGATATCAGTCATGCTCAACAGGCTGCACTCTTAAACCAATGGTATTGCAAGTCATCAGTTGTAAATATATGTTTCGATGTAACAGCTTCCAATACTAGATATATTACAGCTGCTTCAATTTCTATTCAAATTAAACTGGAGAACTCTTGGGTTCAGAATGTTGTCATCATGTTGGGGAGATGATTTTAAGTAATGTATTTTAATGTCTTGAAATTGAATCCTCAATACCACCTGAAATCTCCGTATTTAAAAGGCTCCAAAAGAATTGGAAACTTCTTTGTTGTGAGGAGCATAGAAAATTGTCAAAAGTTGACATGGAAAAATACAATGCCAATGACAAAAAATAATTTTATCTTACAAAATGTGTCTAGGATTAATTACAAACTGTAACCTAATATTGTAAGGATTATTATAAGGAAATGGCACAACTAAGCAATGTTGTTCTCACTAGCATAGTGACAACAAAAGAAGAGCTTCATAAACCAGGAGAAATGCATAAAGCCAGATGGATGTCTAAAATTATCTGTCAAAAAGTTTTGTCTACATGCAGAGCAAATTTCTTGAAACTGAGGTGTAGAGAAGCAATTATCATCAATAAAACTCAAGTATCTTGAAGTTTTTGTATCTTAGGTTTCATGTGGTTGGTGGTTCACAATACAATCAGCGTGTTTTGCTCCTTGGTCGGATTTTGTCTGTACAAGACTCTGCTGAAATACAAAAAAAGTCAATGCTGCAGTTTCAACAACTGTTTTGAAAGCTTTTAATAGACATTTACGGTACTTAACGCCAGAAATGGTTGTTTTTTGCATTCTTTGGCAATAAACTACCAATTTTAGAAGATTAGGCCCTTGCAGATGCTTTAATAGCTATTAATACAAAAAGTTGCCGTGCGCTCCAATTCACCAATATGGGTCTGGCCATTGAAGACCTTTATTACAAAAATAACATCAAAGCAACAAAAACTCGATTTTCTACCAAAATACCCATGTTTTGAAACACGTTATATTGCACAATCACATGACCAGCAGCTTCTTGATATTGACTAAATCAAGGTCCAATTTGTCACAAAACAACTACATGTTCTAAAACCATAGGTGTTTGACTAATTTATTCATTTGTAGAACTTAAAAATGCTGAAGAGATATTTTTATTTCTGTCAAATTAGAGATATCTTTACAAAAATGAGTATATCTAAAAAACCATAGCATATTTTGGCTTTGAAACTTGATATTTCTCCAATTTTGGCAGTGAAACTGTCGTCAAATCTCAAACTATGTCCTCTATTAATTTGTCTGATTTGTTTTTTACAAATTAGTCCATTAAATTTGTATAATACATATGATTTTTTGTTATAATAGCGGTAAATAGTTTAATAATTTAGTTACATACCCATAGTTATACTAAAAAAATATAAAGAGCTATCCTATTTTGTAAAAATATGTCTTCTTTCTCTAAAGTTTATATTTTTCATTCATTTTAAGCCATAATTATTAAAATCTGAACTTTCTATGAAAGAAAAAGCGCCCGTCTGAATTTAAAAAAAGAAAACATTTAAAAACGCTTTAACATTAATCTTACTAAAAATTTAAAAAAAACAGGTTATCCTCTAGTCAAGCATACTAAAATGAATAGAGTTTTTTAAAATATTAACTCTATGTATACTAAAAAAAAGATAACGCAAATGAATATGGTAATTGTAACAATTTGAAAAATATTCTGGGGGAGAAAAGCTAAGATCGCATTAAGTTTTATTATATCATCTACAATCAGCTGTTAGAGGAAGGAAATAAACACAAATCCTACTCCTTACCTAGCCAGAACATAGGCAGAAATTACCTCGATGTTCATCTTTATTTCTACCCCGATTCCAAAATGATTTACACTTATAAATCTCCAGAAAATCCTAAGTTTTACTCTCCATCATTCGAACTAATGATTACTGTATACATAGATGTTTCTTCCTCAAGAATTAAAGAATAATGATAGCAGCTTTGAAAAATAAAAATAAAAACCTGTTCAGGTTGCAACTACAAAAAAAAAAAGTATTTGTTCTATGTAATATTGTATACAGCTACAAAAAAAAATATGGAACGATAACTTTTTTTGGTATATACTTATTTTGACTGAAGCCAAAACCAATTGTCTCATTTTTATAGTAAATGCAATCAAATTGAAATTTTCCCAGCTCATATCTTACCCATTTGAAAAAGGATAATTTTTAAAACAGAAATTTAACGATTAAACAATTATCATTTAAATGACATGGATTATGTGATAAATATTTTAATTGAATCCAATCTTATAATGACCACATATATTATGTACAATATACACTTTAACATTGAAGATAAAATGGAGGTAATTCACAATTCAATCTAACTTATGGAGAAAAAAAATGATGTTGAAGAAGGTTTTGAAACAATTTTCCTTTTTTAGTATAATAAAATTGGATGTTGTTTTCAGATAGAGTTGAACCAATTAGGTAAAAGTAGGAATGGACAAAACGAAAAGGAAAAAAACAGTTTTGATTCTAGAAAAATTATATTTCATTTTTTTTTCTTATTTAATAGATAGTCGTGACGTGTATATATCTCTCTTTTTAATGAATTCCCTCTTACTTGGTGTATTTCTTTTTAAATGAATAAAAACATAAATGTTTAAATATATTTATACGATATTTTCCCCTCACTTATGCTAAATTATGAAGGTTTTTCTATTTATAGCAGTAATACATTTTCTCCCCCCTAAATCCTATATCAGGCACATAATGTTGAAAAGAGTCTTAATTCAGTAGTATTATAAGTTTTGCTCCCACCTTCAAGTTGCACTCTATGAAATACGTATCCGTGAGTATTAATAAAGGTGGTTCACCCCTTTTATCATTTGTATCTGTGCAATAATGTAATTTTATGAACTTCTGATATGATAATCTTCAAACCTCAATAATTCTCCCTTTTAATGTAAAGAGGATCTGTGATTAAAATGTGTCTTGTTTGTAAGAGAAAAAACAATAACTTAAATTTTGGATGCACATAATTACGAACGTGGCATTTTTTCTCCCGAAAACAAAGAAAGTTGAGAACCTCTTCATTTTAAACAGAACAATTTTGAGGTTTGAGGATTTTAATATGCAAAGTTATTTTAATTAAATGGTATCCTCCAAAATCATTACAGATGGCAAGAAATGACATCTATTAATCTGATGGAATAAAAGACAGGTGATTTTCTCCATATAATTCTTTGCAAAGTTGCCTAGTACATGGAGTACATTGCTACTGCATCGTTGGAATAATATGTACCAAATATCAACATTTGATTTCATAGTAAGATTAAGAAAATATTTCAATTAATCCATAGCATAAAGCTTTCCATTGTACATTCACTCTTAAAAGTAATATTTCCCCTCTTTCTTGTTGAGCTTTTTTTTTTGTAAAATATAAGGTTAATAGAAATACAAAATTAGTGCATCATGTAATTGGGCTTGCTAGAATTTTCAATTTGATATAACTTGTCGACTCCTAGCAAAACAGACAGATTTTGATGTTACATAGTATTACTATAACAGTAACAGTCAAGGAAAGCGATACATACCTACTCTTGGTAACAGTTATACTCTATGACGTCACTATTAAAAAACATGGTGGAAATCGAACATAAGTTGAAGAGGCGTTAAAACTAAAAGCTCCTACTTTTAACTTGAAGTGTTTGTCTCATTGAAAGAGATTATGAATTATGATGAAACTTCAGCGACTCAAAGGACGTAGTTACTAGTAACTACGTAATTTGATTTGTTGTAGCTTAAGTAAATATCGTTATGGACATGTCTCAGAACTGGAAAGTTTTATTACGACCGAACTGCAATCTTTTTTTAGACCGATCCAATACTTATTAGAACTAAAAAATCCATCTGTAAACTACAAAAGAAATGTTTTTGTTAAAAATGTCTATTTTTGTGATTATTTATAGAAAAGCAAAAATTAAGTGACCTTCTTAACCCGATCGTCAATATTCTGTTACATAAAAGGTAGTTTCATTTCAGGATAATCTCCTAAATCTCTATATTTCAATCACCAATTAAGTTTTGACTTAATAATAAGATTAAAAAGTATCTCAATTAATTAATTAGAATAAAGCTTACCATCCTACAATGGTAGTGCTTAACATTGTACATTCACTTTAAAAGGGATATTTCCTTATTGAAGTTAATTATTGTAAAATATACGATACATCAGGTGCCTTTGCTTGCGTTTATCCCCCCTTCCCCCTTTACCCAAAAAAAAAAATCATGAATTTTTGCTTTATAGAATAAATAATTACCTCTATATATTTATTAAAAATAATTGGGAAAAAATAATTTTTTCAAGGTTTCCTTTACTGATAAAGATCATTTGATCAAACTCAGAGACAAAAGAAAAACTTTAATCCAACTCCCCTCAAAAAAAAAAAAAAAATTGCGGACGCCCCTGAACTTGTTTACATATATATATATATTAGGTTAAGTAAATGATGTCTTTAGTGAACTATGTCTCACAATATATGCAATGCTTAAAGAACTCAAAGCATGCTTAAAGGTAAGAGTAAGCTTAAAAAAGAAATGTACAGTTTTGTATTTGGTGAAGTCAGTTGTGTCCAAAGAAAAAAAATCTATAAATTCCTCAGTATCACTACGACTAAGGTATAAAGGAGCAGGCGACCAGCAAAAATTGTATTGCTTATGGACCTGAAACAGTATGAAATGCAAAATCAAGGTGGTGGTTCCGGCAATTCTATTATGGTAATATGCACGTCGAAGAGGACGCTGGCTCTGGTAGGCCAATCCTTGACAATGTCGATAAAATTATAGAAGTCGTCGAAATTTGAAATTTTAAAAATGAAATGGTCTTCAAAATAGACAAAATTTATCCAACATAGCGGTGCATATCACATCTAAATCAGTTAATCCTAACTATGTTAATTTTATTGTCAAAATAAAGCGAAGAAACACACATAACGTTTTACTTCTCCTTATATGATTATATATATATTAATACCAGAAGTATCCTCGTCATCGGGAATTCCATCGTTATCGTCATCGTTATCTTCTGAATCAATAATTCCATCATTATCATCATCTTGATCTTCTAAATCAGGTATTCCATCTTTGTCTGTATCTAAACTACCTTGTCTGTCTTTTTTTATCTCTAATTCCTCTTCTTCGTCTGGCACCCCATCATTATCATCATCCCTATCAAGGATATCAGGTTCACCATCACCGTCTGAATCCTCTTCAAGCACATCAGGAATATTATCATTATCATCATCCTTGTCAACCGAATCAGGGATTCCATCATTATCATCATCGCTATCTTCTGAATCTAATTGTCCATCACCGTCATCATCATCATCAATATCATTGGGAATGCCATCTCCATCCAGATCTATATTTTTTTCCTCAAGAGAATCTGGTATACCATCATTATCGTCATCCATATCAAGTGTGTCAAGAATGCCATCATTATCGTCATCGTCGTCTATCGTATCTGGTTTTCCATCATTATCATCGTCAAGATCTAGATGATCCGGGATTCCATCGTTATCGAAATCTAAATCTCCGATATGTTTTTCAAATGTAACTATTTTTCCACCATCCAACGGTTTAACTAAGATTTTGATAAAAATAATCAGTTGAATTGTAATATAAAAGTTTACCTGTTGGTATTTCTTTTGAAAGGGAGACTGGATAAATGATGAGAGCTAACAACAAAGCCAGAACTGAAAGAAAAAAAGAAGATTTTAATTTTTAATATACAAATATGTCTCAGTCGCTCAGTAAACGAAACAAATATAGTGTTTCATTTCATCACTAAATCTCAATCTCATTGTTTACAAGATACGAATAAAGATAAACAAACAAATTCATCGATTTAACGTTATCTGTAGATATTTAAGCAATTAGTCCATTTATTTGCTTTTGAAAAATTTAGAATGAGAACATTGTAACAGTTTGGTGCCAGTATTGCCCAATTTAAATGGACTCCAGGATAGTTCCCAATTATGGTAACTAACTTATTTCCATTCTTTTTAATATTTCTTAAATTACTTTCTCGTGACAAGCTTTCCTCATTAACACGTAGTAATTGTGCCTCCAACATTTTTATAAGTTGGAAATAAGAATTGTTAAAGTTTTTTTTCATACTAACATAGGCTTACCCGGCGTTTCTCAGACCAAAGAGGGAGCAAAAATCACATTGGCAATATTAAATTTTGTTTCTCCTTAATATTTAGAAACTTTTATTTAAATATTTGTTTTATTATGAATTTTTTAAAAAAATAGCGTTAAAATAGTGTAAACTTCAGCTAACATATCCACATATATGAATGAAAAAGTTTTGTTTAGATGAGAAGTCCTTTTTTTTATTTTTGTCAAAAAATTGCAGAAATAAAACTTGGGAAGATAATTAGAAAATACTTTTTTGTACTAATTTTGCAAAAAAAAAATGATAGGAAATAACATTTATTGGAATTGTAAAGTGGAACACAAACCTACTAAAAAAATTAGTACTTGCAAAAACAAAAAAGTAATGGAGAACAATGATTTCGAAATTATAACTCCCATTAACTGGCTCATATTTGCAAACATTGCAAAAATTATCTCATAAAAGGTTCTAAAATTGAAAATACTTTTTTGTTATGTTATAGTCTTAAATATTATGTACAAAATTTACAGTTTTGTGGTATTAATTGACGTTTGATGAAAAACAGAGAAAAATAAAAATCGAAAAATATTCAGAAAAGGACAGATATTTCAAATAAAAATCATTTTTTATTGTAAAAATTTATATCCAAACGAATCTTTATATATATATTTACAAAAAATTTTATATAAGAATCCAATATTTTATTGGAAATCTATTTTTTTGTACGGGAAAAAAAAATGCAATTTTCAAACTATGAAATTGTCTATTGGTTTGGGCACGTATAAAGGACACACACAGAAACAAAGTCTATTAAATATACATATTATACATACACAAAATTATAAGCCATTTTGATTTTGCGGAAATAAATTTATTTATTTTATAAAACAATATCATTCTTGACTGGGCCTTGAGTCTATCTTTTAAGACTTGCGATTCAACTCGATTTCCCCATGAAAGACGAGATACTTAAATTGGACTCCGTAGCTAAGTCTCACTACGTAACATGGACTCCAAAGCTAGAGTATTGTTAACTCAAGAAAAGCCTTAAGATAATTGAGATTATATTATAGTTATGGACTTGAAATGAGCTTGAATTAAATATAAGTACTTGATAAAAATATTCAAGGACTTGGAAATGAATTGAAATTTCACTTGGACTTGTAGTGTAAGGAGTTTTTCCATACTCCAATCAATGTTGTGTCGTAAGATGCAGGAATGAAACTGACACTTCAAAATTTCCACCTCTCCGCCATAAAAAGGAATCTAAAATCTTCTATCATCCTTGCCTTGAGAGGGAAATCGTTGGAGGCTGTGGATTAAGGATATCTGTAAAATTGATTATACCTCTTCTAAAATTCAAGTGTAGACAATGACATATTTGAATAAGGATTTTGAGGAAGACCTATCGAATAAAAAATCCTGCTGTTCTATAAGTCATGGCCTATTAAAAGAAGCAAACGAAAGAAAATATGGTTATATCAATTTTTATACAAGAAACACACACATTAATCTTAGAAAAATTGAAAAAATACGAATGGGGAATCTTCTAAGACAAGATGCAGTGAATAATTGTAGTTATAAAATAAAGAAATATAGGTGTTTTACTCCTCCAATCAACTCAACAGTTTATCAGATATCCCATTCAGGATAATTTTAGAATAAGAGCTTACTTTTTTCCGTATTAAAATCAAAGGAAACTTCCAGTACTAAAGGTTGAGTATAATGTGAGCTGATATAATGTTAATATTGTTGATGCAATTCATAAAATCAAAGCTTACTCGAAAGTTATTGTATTATAAGTATATGAAGCAAAAGACTATTATGTGGAACTAAAAGAGATGATTACGAGAATTGAGAAACTAATTTTCTCTAATGCTCTTATTTTAAAATATTAAAATACGAAATTTTGCTCTTGTCACTATCATTAAGGAAAGAAAAAAACTAATATGGTAACGGGTCTATAAATTATAATACACTTTTTGAATAAAAACTGTCTATAATTTTTTTTTCTTTTCATGAAAATTTTTACAGTCTATGGGCTGTTATCGAACTAAATTTTTTTTGTGTTTACATAAAAAAATCAATAGTTATTATTTTATAAAAATAAACAGAAATTTTTGATAAACCATTTTTGGAGGCATTCAAACAGACTGTACCACGAAAAGCACTAAAGTTAGGAATAGTTTTTAGTTTGACCTTTAAATGATCAAAACTCAATTTAAAAAATAAAAAACATGTTCATAATTTTTTTTTAAATTGGTTAATGTATTTGAAAATTGTATACTTTAGATATTTGGCAACTAAGTATGTATTTTTATAATTAAGCCTGTAAGGATACATTTAATTGGTTTGATTAAAAAATGAATGCCGAAATATATTTATAATAGGAGAAAAAAATTATGTATGAAAATTGTGATAATAGCAACAAAATAAAAAGATGATGAAGACATCCGAATTGAAAGATAAATATAGTAATCTAATCAAGAAGGGCAGCAAGAATAAAAGTACTTTATTACTTAACATTTACCGTTGCCCGAAGGGGCTACGTGGCAAAGCCCAGGTAACAAGGTAAGGTTTTGGAGGTAAATTCTAGATCTGATACCGTTATGAGTTTTTTTGGACAGAACTAATTCGGTCCTTTAAAAAAAATTGGTTTAGATCGGTCTCATAGAAAAATTATGTTTACATCGGTCCAAAGGTAAAATTCGGTAAATATTGTTGCAAAAAAAAACATCGGTAAAAACTTGTGCAAAGAAAAAAATCGGTCTAATTTAAATTAGCCAAGCCAAGAATAAGGCTGCCACTTACAGGCCCTAGTTGGTGGAGCCCAGCTAATATAGTAATACTTAAACTGGAAACAGTAAAAGTCCTCATGATACATTAATTGAAATGGATTATGAGGTACAAACATGAATTGGATTGACATTACATAAATATGAAAATGTAAAACATGTGCTGCAAGATTATATAAAAATTGCATTTACATCTTCAATCTTCATATTGTACTATTGATTAAAGTTATGGTTTGAGATGATAGAATATCAAGTGACTCTGCAATAGAAATGAGAATCACTAGAACAGATAATTTTAGTTATCGATTTACTAAGTATTTAATGGTTTAGTAGAGCTCACTGGACCACTATTGGAAAAATTTAACAATGTTTGCTGTGCAGTTCCACTCTATATCGTCGTAACAGATATCCTCAAGGAAAGGGATGCATACTTTGCTTCAGAAGCAATAAAAAATTTCATCAGAGAGTGAATGCTTATTAAACACTCAGAAGTAAATTAGCTAGCTATAAATTCTTTAGTACAAACTAAAGCATTAAAATAAAGTAATAACAAGTAAATAAAAGAACACAATTCTGTTTCTGGATTACATGACAAATCAATTATTATTTTCTTACGTATTTTGGCAGACAATGACTTAATTGCACTAGCCCTCCTCCAAGTTATCCAACGTAGTCGCTAAATAAAGCACTGGATGAATCAACTTTACGTTATACATTTTGGCACGCGTCTGCAAATTCAGTCTTCTGCACTCATCTAGCCTAAGGCTTATAAACTTTTCTAAAAAGTTTTAATTTGAACAAACTCTATATATGTTTTCCAATGAATTTCAAAAACCTTAAATATATACTGAACCGAGGATTTATGAACTTCTTAATCTTTCTTGGAATCCCAATGCCCCGCTAGGAGGATTGGAGTTTCCTTTTTATTGATTTCCAAACCTGATATTTTCTCATACTTAGCGAAGAACGAACGTAAATATCAATCTTCGTCCTCAATCGTGATTCTGAGTTCCCTTTTACAGGCATTGTTATATCATCGGTATATATGACTTAAAGATATTTGTACTTTCCAAAATTAATTCCAAGCCCAGAGTATTTGTGCCTTTTATTCTGAGCAAATGTATCCATCGCCGTAATAAAAATAAGGGGAGCTATCGGACATCCCTATATGAAAGTTCCGTTTATTTTAAAGAAATTTCTTTCTAAATCAATTGCAATAATTGCACCAAACCTAATATTCAAAGCTAATGATTCTATCAAATATTGTATGTTACGTGGTATATCCAAATCTTTCTGTTTTTCAAGTAGCCTTTCTAATGGCCTCCTATCCTTTTGTTGTGAATTGGCTCTATTTCCTTGACAATAATACCCGAACAGACGCAATGCAATTCGTTTAACAAGGATATGGGTCTCCAACTGACATCAACAAATCCAATATTTCTCGAATAGATATGCCAATTACAAAAAAAAAGGGTATAATTTCTCCTCCAAAAGTTTAGAAGAATAAACCTTCAATCCAATCGTTACCTGAGGCTTTATTAACCTTGAAAACTTTTGTAATATGTTCATTTATATTAGTAGTTATAAAAACTGCAGTTTATTTTTTATATTTTCTTATCAGAATTTTCACACCTCCTTATACAAATAAGGATTAGAAACAATCGTAGTAGGCATTTAGGATGTCTGTTGTTTTAATTTGATAAACCTTAGATGATTCCCAAAGAAGAAGAATATAATTTTAATTTTGGCACAAAACATAAATAAAGATAAATATACACATTTTTTATAAATCTTTTATGGATCATGTTAAAAAGTATTTTCTAGAAGAAAGTGCTCCACAAAACTTAACTAGATACTCCCTTTTTACGTCCAAAGATTAAAAGTTAAAATTTCATTTGAACAAACACTAAAAAAAAGATTTTTATTATAAAACAAATGACGAATTCTGGATTTCTTTTATGAATGAGTGTCCACTACTGGCTAAAACAAATCTATATTTTCTTATACCATTTTGCTCAGCTTATTTATGTGAGAAGACTTTTGTTGTTGTTAACTTATATCCAAAATAAATATAAATCGGGCTTAAATAGAAGAATGATCTTCGAATTGCTGTGTCCAAAATTAAACCTAGAATAGACCTGCTTTCCTCAATATACAGTGCAATCTGCCAAATTAAAAACTTGATTCGTTTATAAAACTATATGCACATCCTTACAAATGTAATGTTATTTGATTAGGATTCTAAATTTTGACTTTCTTTACCGCAAAAAAGATAGTATTGAAATTATTCCAAATAGTACATATATAACACATTTTATATTTACAATATATTCGATTATTTATCTTCGTATTTCAAATTTTTTCTTATATTTCTCACTATATGTAGAATTAAAATCTTCATTTCCAACAATATTTTCAAATAACTTATATTATAAGCTTTCATAGGGTAGATATGGCCCTTGAATAATGTACTTGTATAAAATGCACTCCCAAATTTTATATTCATCTCTTAATGGGGGTATATTGGTGATACATTGTCTAGCCACATATTTTAACTGTCAAACTCAAAAAAGTTTGGAAATCACTCTTCTAGGGAACAGTTTCCTCGAAAGATGTGACCCCCATAATATGTAGTAAGTTAAGTTGCCAGATAAGTTTATTTAGTATGTCCTAGTTTAGTTATTTTACATCCTCCTTGTCCTGATCCACATTCAAGTCGGCAATTAGTAGTTGAAACATGGGAGAAAAAAAGTTTTTTAAATAAATTATCTTATTGTAAATTAAACATAAATACTAAAGACAAAATGCCTTTTTATCTGAATAACAGCAATATAATTTAATACTCGATAAATAAATAAATGATACAAAAATAAGGAAAATGTGTTTCCCAATAGAAACCCTAGAAGCCCATAGTAAAAAGCAATTATATAATATATTTTTTCTTCTCCCCCCTCTTCAAAGAGGATCACAAACAAGAAAATCTTTTACTAATTTTTCTCAGAGATAGAGAAGAATACAAAACAAACAATGCTTCTTGGATGGACACAATTTGTCAACAATGTGATTTAAAAAGTATATGTTATGTCTGTAGTGGTGCGCCTCCACCCGAGAAGAAGTCCATGATATTAATTAATTTGGACATGCAGCTTCGGATTCCGAGTGGAATACTTCAACTTCAAATGGGTTTGGTCTTTGAAGTCTTTCGAAAAAAAAGTAATGATTTTAGAGTATAACTATGATTCAGTGCCATATTTTGACATGAAAGATCTATATAGATGAAAATCAAAGTAAAAACAAATTTATACTGTAGTGTGATTGTACATATTATTATTTAAGAATTCATAGTACCTTGTGCGTATTACAAACGAATAAATGAATACAGACTCATTCTTATATGTACTATCAAAGTAACAAGACACATTATATATCATAATCTTGAAGAATTATTTAGGGCTACGTATTTGTAATTATAAGTATCAAACATGGCACAGTCGGATCTCTTGAAATATATCCATTGTTTTTAAGAAGATTAAAATACTGTCTGATTTCGAAAAAAGATTAGATATTTTAGAAAATGAAGGTGACGCAAAGAATATGTGGATTAAACATTAATATATACTTTTTGATGCATTGTTGCCACGAAGAATTACAAATTGAGACAAGAATATATCAAGGCAGGGGGAGATTTAACAAGAAAGCCTTAGAAGAAAATTAATAAATTTTACGAAGCAAGAGGAATTAATAAAAGGGATGTGAAATCACAAGGTATTCAAGACGCTATTAATGCTGTTAGACGAGGAAGAACATTTGAAAATAAGTCAGTGATCTAAAAAGGTTAAATTAATAGATTTGGTGATTTAAAAGGAGATCGACGATATACCAACAACCGAAAAAATACAAGTAGTGCATCTATGTCAAAAGGTTGTACTCATTTTGGAGTGTTAGAACACAGACTTGAGTATTGCTATTATAGTTTTAATGTTATTTGTTCGAATTGCAACAAAAAGGGGCATATTATGAAAGTATGTCGTATACCTAGAAGGGACAAGAAGATTAGTTCAGCTTTTATTGTGATAAATTAAACCTATGACAGGTCCTCCAATGAAAATTGTACTCGATTGGAGTGCTAAAGAATATACACCGTTGAAGATGACTATTGTGAAACAGTTCCCTCTTTATGAAGGAGATCAATCAGAAGTATTAACTAAAATACAAAACTTACTCATCATTGAGCCAGAACAAGGTGTTACGGAATGGTGTTCAATGATGGTTCCAAAACCAAATGGTAGAGGAATGAGACTTGAACTGATTTTAGACGTTTAAACCGATATTTCAGGAATCCAATTCATCCTTTTCCATCTGTTAAAGATATTATTCAATCAGTTCCTTATGAAAGTAAAGTATTCTATACATTAGACTGTAAAATGAGTTATTTTCAGATATCTTTGTACGATGAAAGTAGAGTTTTAACAAGATTTAACGCACCTTGAGGACCATTTCGATATTGTCGATATTCAATGGTTTTTTGTAGTTCTAACAAGGAATTTTGCTCAAGGAAAAATGCAGTTTTATAAGGAATCAAGAATGTAAGGAAAATTGTGGATGATATTTTGATATTAGGCGAAAATGAAGATGAAGTTTTACAAAAGGTGGAAGAAATACTCAAACGTCGTGAGAAGAACAAAATTACTTATCAAAGGATGAAATTCAATATGGATCAAAAGTAAAATTTACAAGTATGATCATACCTGGCGAAGGTATCAAACCAGATACCGAAAAAAATGATGGAATTCGGAAGTTCCCAGACCCAAGAAATCTTATTAAATTAAGATCATTTATTGGACTAGACAATTTCATTCATACGATACAAAAGTTACAGTAACATTAAGAGAACTATTAAAGAAGCATTTTGAATATCAATCGTAAAAAGAACAACAAAAAGCTTTCGGTGAATTAAAAAGAATTATGAGCTCAGCATCAGTTTTTGCTCCTTTTGATTTAAAAAAATATTATAAAGTTGGTTACTGACACGAGTAAACTTAATGGTATTGGTCTTGCTCTCATTCAACTTGATAAAAGGAGTGAATGTGACATAAAATATTTAATTTAATGTGGTTTTCGAACAATATCTCCACCCAAAAAAAACAATATTCAGCTATGGAACTTGAATGTTTAGCAATTGACTGGAGTATGGAAAAATGTTAGTACTATTAAAAAGGTGCTAATATTTATGTCAAAACAGATCATAAACCATTGTAATGGATATTCAAACGAGTTGATACATTAAATCCACGATTTATAAGATTTTTAAAGGGCACACCACCTTCTAACATCAAAATTAAATAGGTTTAAGGAAAAAAGATATTCTTGCAGATGCATAATCACAATTTTCTAGGTCAGATCGACCTCAAAAGAAAATTCCTAGTCTGATCCTAAACTAAAAGAACTTGATAAATTTGCAAGTGAAGATATAAATTATCAAGGAATCATAATAGCGATTTTGGAAGGATAATAAATTAATTATATATCGAAGACTTATCCATTACGTTCTTACGAGTTAATTGTAATAATATTTCAATGAAAAACAAACTACTAATCATGAATGGAGAAAAATTTTAAATCAAGTAGTTCTGTTAGTTTATTTTGAAGAAATAACATATATATCTCATCCCGGTATGGTTAGAGACCAAAAGTTAGCCTGAGATACTTGATCGATACTTTTTGCCTTGTATGAACAATTCAATTAAGACAATTATTAAATCATGTAAAAAATGTATAGAAATTCATCCCGGTCAACCAAAACCGACAGAACATAATAAAACGATCGCAAGTCAACCTATGGAACAAGTATCCCTCGACTTATTTCACCAGGATTTTTTATTGATGGTCTATAGATTTACTTGGATTGCACCATTGAAAAATACTACGACAACAAAGGTAACTAATATTCTACTTAATTGATTTTATGACTTGGGGTTCCCAAAACATGTAAGAAGTGATGGTGGTCCTGAATTTAAAAGTAAATAATTTAAAAAGTTATCTAATTTTAACGACATTATCAACGAAATTTAATCAGCCTATTACGCTGAGTCAAATAGAAATGCTGAATCATCAGTTAAAAATATGAAATATTTAATGGAAAAAGTATATTATCATGTAAACAAGACGTTATTAATTCGTTTTAATCCCCTTACAATTAAATTATAAATAAAAAAGGAAAAACTCAGAAGGGGAACCGAGAAGATCACACTTATAATCACTTATTTGTAAACAAATCTAAATGAAAAAGACTAAACAACCATAAAATAATTTAAAATTAAGAGACAAGAGACGGAGCTCCTTGACCACTTGATATTTATATTCACCCGCTAGGACTAATTTTATTTATAGTCATTTAATAAATTGTACCTTTTATTACGGGAGGGCGGAAATTTTTTAGACATCTGTATATTTTTTTAATTTCACAATGAATCATTGATGTCCACTCCTTCCATGGTAAGCATCTTTTAAATTGGCAGAATCAAAATAAATACTCAAAATTTCCCAAAGCTAATCTCCCTTCCTAATTGTGCATTTATGTAGAAAAATCACGTGAAACAGGAATACATGTTTTAGTGTAGACTGCGTTCTTTCTTTTTTGAATTTAGACCACTTTGTAATATTATGAAAAAAAATGATAAATTAAAGCTTTCTATAAAATTTGAACAACAATTAAGTGGAAAGATTTCTTTAAATTTTCGAAAAAGGTATTTAATTAACTCTATTAACTCTAAATTATATTATAAGGACTGATTTTTAACAACGAGGGTGTAGCAAAAGCTTTATATATATATGTATATAGGTATATAAAAGAAAGATAATATAATATTTTGAGACGGTCATTCATATCATTACTAGTCAAATTAGGAGGGAGATTTGTAATGCTGGATATAATTGGTTTATTTTACATCATTTTAGATATATTATGTTGACAAGTATCAGTACCGGGATAAGTATGAAATTAAATTATATCTTAATCGTAAGAATAAAAATAATTTTATCCATTTTTTCCTCAGTAGTGGGTGTAGTTAATCAGTATGTGTAAATAAGGAAAAAGATGCATTGTTTTACAGGATTTTCATAAAATTATTGCTAGAGACAAACCAAAAGGACTAAATGGGGGAAAAATTTAAAATTAATCATCTGTGTCATAGTTTGTTTCCTGTATTTATAAGAACATAATTACTCGTAATTATATGTCATAATTTATTATAAATTTAAGGTTAAGCTCGGCTAACTTAAAGGAAACATACATAGTATCCAATATTATCACGAATTTATGCGTTTTATTCTTGTTAATCCAACTTAAAAATCTTCCTAAGTAAAAAATATAGATAGCGAAGTTATTTACGTTCCTTTCACCTTTGACTCTTATATAATAAAGTATACATATATTCAGGATTGTGAACAGAACACAAAATTGAACAGCGTTACATGGACCGTGGGTTCAATGAACAGAAAGCTGAAGGGAATGGATATTTTTTTAACGCTGAACGTTGAATGCTAAAAATTAGATTTTAGCATTCCGTTCCATTAGTACTTACAAAAGTTCAAGAAATCAAAGTATATATTTTTTTCTTTTTTAAATATGATTTAAAGAGCTGATAATGTAAAGATGAAAGCTTCGGAGATTTATTTTGAAAGCAGTAGCACAGAAGGTTGAGCAGGCACTCCTTGAAGGCTCCAATCGATCAGGAAAGTTACTAGTACTCTGCCTGAACTAGAATCAATGAGCTTTACTAGTACTATAGTTCTTAATCATAGAGACAAGGCTTATTAATTGGCCAGAATGTAGAAAAATTATCCTCGAAAATTTTTTAAGTGGTACTGGCATTGTGCCTCGGGGTAGAGTCCTGCTGGAACACATAGTTTCCCTCTGGATAGTTGGACTTTATCCACTGTATGGCCATCTCTTTGAGAACGTCTTGGTACTTTTTGGCCGACTTTCAGGTCTTTCATGAACCAATACGTTGTCATTCCCTTCTCGTCTGAAGATTATAGTGGAGGTTGTGAACTTAGTCTGATTAACTGATGAAGCTTCATCCATCATGTAGGTGAGGAAGCGGTTGTTCCTGGAGTGTCCCAACTAGTCCATAGTCCAGTTTTTCTTGTGTTGTGGTGGTGCTGGTGAGTGAATCTAATCTGCTATAATTTGCGTTTTGGGCTCGATCTCGACAATAAATGAACCGATTTTAGTGAGTTGTATCTCCTTTGAACACAAATATTCTCTGGATGAATGTTTAAAAAAAGTTTGATACCTAGTTCTCAAATTAGGCCTCCCTGACAAAATCAAAGGGAAGCTGCGATTGGCTGTGGTACAGAGTATATGGTTCTATTTTATGATTGTAACGCAGAATGGAAATAATAACTGAAGGCTGAACGAGAGAAAATAATTGACCAGAACACCCAAATAGCTCAACACTTACAAGCCTCCATATACTTTCTATGTCTTTTAAAGCCATACTCACCCACACAATCCTTTACTGCCTCAAGATTTATGTCTTCAAAAATGTTTTTGGCTCTCATCTATTCTGTGACACAGCCACTTACACTGTGTCTCTAGAGACTTTGCTCAATTTTCTTCAAAATACTTTCATATAAGATTGCTGACATGCTGTATTCCAAATATGATGTCATACCAAACAACCGTGGATATACTTAAGTAGAACAACTCCACCTCCTCAGAGAAAACTCGAGCCGATGATTTATTGCAGGGCCTTTGATCTTGTCTCACATCTTAATAAAAACCTCTCACATTGTAGCTTCTTGGTACCTTACGGGATTGATGGTCTTGATCTTGCTCTCCCACTTTGTTTATGTCAACAATTTATATACTTAAAATAATGTATACATGGTTCTTCAGTCAGATAGTTTTTCAAACCAAATCCCTTCGCACCATTACACAAACCTAACTTAATCTATGTGTCGCATATGTCAGGAACAAGGCTCGGGGATTTTCTAAGAACCTGATTTGAACTCCCTTATTTTTGCCTGTAATTGTTGTTATGTTATATATATATATATGTATATATTGTACAACTTAGTTTGCTTAGTGAACTGTCTCCTGTGTCTCTTCACTTTATTTTCTCACATACATTTTTGTTTTGTTGTCCAAAAAGCACCAATTTTTCCAACACAGTAACATGACAAATTATTGAAAACTGTTTTAGAGGCATATGCCCCTCAAGATCTCAGAGCCAACCCCATGTGTCATGAAAAAAATATCAACTGGCCAACTGCCCCTTTTATTATTGTCTAAGAGCGCCACTGATGGAATTTTAGAAGATAAAGATGAAACATTCGCAGATGATAATATACTTTGTACTCATGTACAGCAAATCAAATCAACGAATCTATAGTTCCAACTCCAAGAGTGATTTTGTCCTTCTAAAATTTACCTGGTCTGCTTATAAATATGAAGAAAACAAATATTAACACAAATATGAATCTTTTTATTTAAACAAGGACAAGTGAACGTCTTTTAAAATTTCCCATCTCTACTTATCATCTCTAGAGATGATCATTTCCGGAATCCTAGTGATCGTAAAAACAAGGCTTGATGATATTTTATAAAAATGTGATAACTCTGAAGACAACATAATACGATGGTAGAGATCTTATGAGTCAGTAACCTACAAAGATATTTTCTACTCTAGAACGCAAAAAAAACTTGAGATCCTATTTTTTTTGTAATCAACACAAAGTGCTGGTATAGAATATGTTTTTGTCTAAACTGCCGTATTTTTGTATTTATTGGAATCAAGCATATATTATTTATTTATTTCTCTTATGAGACTGCCTATTGTCACTTGTGTTTTTTTAAATTCTCATGGTTTAATATATTATTTTTGACATCATTCAGAGGGAGATTTCCTTATATACCACGAATCCTTTCAAACAGTAATTATAGGAAGGAAAAGAAAACATCTCCCACTCTTTATCTATCAAGGACATATGCAACAATTACCCAGTTGTCAAAAAAACAGTTTTACTTTGAGTCAAACGGAGACTTACAATTATAACTCCTAACAAATCCTCAGTGTTACTCTCCGTCCTTCATGAGCACAAATACTAATAGCTAAAGTTTATACTTGGGTGTTTTCTTCTCAATAATGAAAGAATAATGATAACAGCTTGAACAAAATTTATAAAAACGCCTGTTAAGATTGCCAACAACTAAAAAAATATAAGGTAAATCATGCTTAGGATTAACAACTCTAACAGTTCGTCCCACTTAAAACTCAATTATTAAAAAAAGAGTATCATAATTTTATTAATACTTCATTTTAAATTATAAATGCGTACAGTATTCATTAAAAAAAAAAGAGTATTTTTTACTAAAAGTAGTTTGTTTACATATCCAAGATTAGCAGTGTCGTCTAGCGGCTAAGAGATTTATAAAAAATACATAATCTGAGGTGTTTTTGTTTATTTGTAAATATTTTACATATTAATTGTTACTACAGCTAAGCACTGTGACTGAACCTTGTTGATAATATTTACTTTTTTATTTTTTCAAGCCCCATTACTATAATATTTCCATGTTTTTGTGGTAGCTTATATAATATATAGTACATATAGTAAAAAAAACCTTTTTCTTACTTACGTGCAATAATTAAGGAATAAATGGCAACACGATAATATTTATATTTTTTGTTTGGATCAGTACTTCTCAATCCCAAACCAGTTAGAAGAGTACCAAAAAAGTCTGTGAAAACAACAATTATAATTAATGCAGCGACACCACGCAAGTATCCAGCATCATGGGCTTTCTGACAACCCAGAACCTCATCTCCCCCAAAAGGTAATGGAGTAAGAGCACCCTTGTCTACACATTGTTGAAATAAACCTTCATGCCAACCTTCAGAAACAACCCAATCTGTTGTAGAGCAGGCTGCAATCATAAGGAAGGTTGTGATGAAGGTGCAAACAAAAGCAATGACCTAAAATTAGATATTGGAAATGAAATGATTATATTTGTTAATTATTTTTTAATACATAACTCATAATTCATACTGGATTAAATTCAGGCACATATTACTAATAATAAAAGCCCAAATCATATCAATATTATGCATAAACAAACATATTTATGTAGGCAAACCAAACAGAGATTAATCGCTCTATATTAGAAATTCATTCAAATAAATATTTCTGATAATCGATACAGTTCGGTAGGAATATTTAGTGAGTATTATAAGAAGCTTTATCAGATAAGGGCACACTTTATATTCTTCTTTAATCAACCATGGGAAGTAGATATTCTTAAATATAATTGGTAATCAAATCTATCAATTAACCCCACAATAATCTTTCGAGTAGACTTTCAAAGCGGTAAAATATATATTATTTTTATACTTTACATACCCCATGGGTTGGAGTTAAAGGAAAAGTTACTCAAATATATAAAAATGTAATAATTACAAAGACAAATATTTTTGAAGGGACACTGGATGTCTCTTGTAAATTTATTCGACTACAAAAGTCGATAGTAGAGTATAAATAATTGAGATTTTGTTAAATAATGATAACTTTTTACTTTAATGAATATGAGAAAAAATTACATTTATCTTCTCTCTTGGGATCTTTTGTGCAAAACTAAACTGAACTCCATGCATACTAAATCTCTGAATTAGGAATGAAAAAACCCAGTCGTATATATTCATTTAGGCTAAATTACTACTTTTTCAGATCCTACCTAAACAAAACAAGTCAACAAAATTTTACTTCATCAAAATTGTATGGAATTAACAAATTAAAATAACTGAAGATACAAAATTTATTGATTGATTGAAAGAAAAAAAATGAACACTTTCACTGAATTTTAACCATTTTTGAAAAAAGAAAGCGTTATTAATCACTCAATAAATTCTTGAAGTAAAATTTTTACGAACATTTGGTGATCTTTTATGAAATATACTAAAATTACAATTTCTATAAAGTAAGGCAATTTTGTTATCATATAAAGCTTTTTTTATTGGAATCATCAAATAATTTATGATGTTCTATTGAATAAACTTTTCCTCCAACTCCTATTGTGGAAATAATTTGTTTTCTTAGATTTTAAATTGACAAAGTTTCCTACATATATTGTATTATTGGGGGGAAATGTATATTTGATAATAACATTGGTCTGATTATTTAAAAACATATATATTCTTCATTGCAAAACAAGATAACATAATTATTCTTAGTAGTGTCTTAATAGATATGTAAGCAAATCTGTTAGTTAGCAAAGTCATCTTCCTAAACTCGAGGGAGGGGGGCGGGAGGGGAGAAAGAACACATATTCAATAATGTGTACAATGGATGTTTAAAAAATGAAACCAAAAAGCACTATGAAAATTTGACAATTTGAAGAATGTTTTCGAGAAAAGAAATAATAATGCTCATGACCTTTCATTGGATCAGCTACAATCAGCTGTGAGAAGGGAGGAAGGAGAAAAGGATATAAAGAAAGACATTGGCTAGAATTACTCCTATGTCGATGCCCAGTTGTTATCTTAGGGATTACACTCTGTCTTTTATGAGTAAACACGAATATTCAATCAGGTTTTGAATATAATTGAATCTATTTAGGAAAGCAAGTTTACTTCTCATCATTAAAATAATCATAAAAACTGCTAATGGAAATATAATTCATTCTTCAGATTACCAGCTCCAAAAAAACGGCCCAGCTAAAAAATGACATCACTGCACATATTACTGAAGCATATTCTTTCCCTTTAACCGGATTTCATTTGCCTCCAAGATACTAAAAGGATAGCGTTTTCTAACTGTAACTCAAAATGTTCTCTTTGCTTTCACAAAAAATTATATCATATTTTTACTAGATCAGATTCAAACTGACGAGTTTTAACTATGTTTCAAAGAAAATTATAATTATATACTTTCCCAAAGAGTATTCTGTGAAGAGTTATAGCCACAAAATTCGTATTTTAAATAAAGTTTTTGGTAGAGTAACAGACAAAGTAGAAATATGTCTCAGTGCCCTACAAAACCTTCCCAATTGTCGGTATCGTTTGTCGTTGAGTCTTTGGGTCGATTTTAGGTGAAGTATCGGGCAAACAGGCAGAGCAGAACTATGTGTTGTTTTACTTATTAAAAACTAATGGCCTCAATGAAAAATCCTTTTATTTCTTAAAAGTTATTTTATATCACAAAACCTCTTCTTCTTTTTTCTTTTTTTTTGTATAGGTTAATTTTTGAGGTTTGAAGGTTATAAATTTATAATTCTTAGAAATAAATGGTCCTTTCGAAACACATCGTAACATGAACTCGTCCAATACATGTGACAATTTACATAAAATATAGAAAATCAATTTATAAATAATTAACTTACTTATTATAGAACAAACATGCAAAATAGTATGAAGCCATGAATAGATAAAAAATATTTTAATTATTAATTAAGAGGTGTTGTGATTATTACTTACTTTGTGTAAATTATATTTCCTCTTTCTCTCCTTTAAAATAATCCAAGACCAACTGTAATAAGGATTACTACTTTTGCTTAGGTAAGAAAGCACGCTTGCAATTGTTATCTGGTTTGTTACATTCTATAAACGACTTTTCATTGGCAATATATAATACTCATACAACTGATACTCGTACCAAGAATATTTTTCTTTCTTTCCTTAAGCACAACTTTTCTCAACAAAAGTTACAAACGTAAATAATTTGTGAAGGGAAAATGAGCGCCGTAATTTTGTAAAAATTAAGTCCTCCTCTATATTAATTATCTGGGTTTTTAAACGATACATGTTTAAAGGTTTTTTCATACGTTTAAAAAAATGCTCAATATTCTTTCTTTAATTATAATGTAACTATTTTCTCAAATCCTCGATCACAAACAATACCACTTACAAAAAGTGAAAAAATATATAAAAGTGACAATACATTTGAAATTTACGTTGAAAGGTATAGACAAAACACTTGGGGAAAAAAGAAAATACACACGTTTTTGTTTGTCGGATAGAAAATTCCACAAAAAAAGGAACTCATAAACACGTTTGGAACTTTTGTGCTTTCAAAAAATAATTATCATGGCATTTTCAATCAACCATACGAGAAACTTTTTAAATTATAAAAACTTATCATTTAAAAAAAAGAATTGGGTTTGAATATGCAAAGTTCTTTGTAACAAACTGTAGTAGAGTTGTAAAATTAAACCAAGTTGGTATGGTAAGCAATGGATTCTTATTATTATAAATTTATTTATTTTGGGTCGGGGCTTGGTTTTTGGAATTATGCTAAATAATATTTTTTTGAAAAAAATATCAAAATTCAATAGTTATTAACAAAATATTTCAAAAATCCACAACTGTTGACAAAAAATTACAAAAATTACATTTTAAATATAAGGTTTTATTTTGATAAATTTACCTAAAATCTGATGCTATTCAAAAAAAAATTAAACTTTTTTGACAAAAATACCTAAAATCTACAGCTATTCAGAAAACAGCTAAATTTTTTGAAACAATTTTTAGAAATTATATTTCTAAAATTTAAAATTAAATTTCGAATATTAAATATTTTACTATGCTCCTTAAATGACCTTTTTTTAAGATACGAAATCTTAAAAAAAAAAATTTTACCACTATTTCAAATCTTTTTCATCCTGACCAAAAACAATTTCTAGTAAAAAGAAAACAATCCTTAATTTGGGGGTAGATACAGCCCCTACACCCCCCTGTGGACGCTTCTGAATGCAATTAATGCAAATACATATGGCCTATAATTATAGGGGGATCCCTTTCCCCGTCTTCCTATAACTCGAATGTCCACGTATGCATCGGAAGGTCAAAAGAACAATAGATTTGTGAATTTCCATTTAGACTCTTGCCCTTTTTTCAATGTCATATTTCTTACTCGTTCACTTACAATATGTTCTATTTTATAAACAAGAAGTTTTGTGATTATGTAAGTTATTTCATTTTATAAAAAATTCCTTCTTGTGGTGTTTCCATCCATATAAAAATTAACTTTTCTGATGGCAAAACAATTTTTTTTTCCGAATAAATATTGTTGATGTACGATCACGATACGATATGAGGTACTCAAATTTGTACAATGGCAATAGTTAGACTAAAATAATCCATTATTTATGAATCAGTCTTTTTTTCACATTTCAGACTTTAAAAAAAACAACATTTTAACAGTCCTAATTAGTTAGTAATAACTACGTCATTTCAGCTGTTGTAGATTCCATAAAAGACCAATTAGGACCGGTCCTAGGGCTGAAAGTTTCTATTAAGACTGAACTAATAGGACTGTAGTTTTTTTTTTTTTTAGACCGATCTAATTTTAAGTATTATAGAACGGAAGTCTTATTAGGAGGGAGGGGATTATTGAGAAATAATCGTAGGTAGGATTTTATGGTATTAGACAGAATAGATATTTGCATTATCTTAGTCCATTCAAATATTTAAATGAATTTGTAGAGGAAGGGAGAGCTAATAAAATATTTCCAAATTAATAAATACACACTTGTCTTTACCTTGGTTTATCAGATTTCATTTTTATGTATCTCGGGGAAAAATATCCAAAATTCGAAATAAGAAAATACTTTATTTAACGATCAATAAAAAATTAAAAAAAATAGAAAGTTTCAATACTCTTATATATAATCGAGGGGTGTCCGCAGGATTATGATTATATGAATGTTTGTTGTTGTTTTTTTGTTTTTTGGGAGAAAGGGCTTAGTTTTTTGAATTTTTTATAAAAAAATTCAAAAGTGAACATTTTTCCAAAACAGCATAATTTGATGGAATGAGCTCCTTTTTTTTAGAAAATAAATCCTCAAAAAAAACAAAAACTCTCATGTTTTCTTTAATTTTTTAAATTCTCCAGCAATAGTTTTTTGAAAATCCTTGATGTTGAGAGGGTGCTACAGTCCCTCCATCCCCTTGTGGTTGCCCCTGTAGTTATTTCATAAATTTTGTATTATAAATATTTCCAATTAATCAACATTGAAAAAATAAAAAAACGCTTGATGTCAGTTTTGCTAATTAAAATTTCTATAACATGCCTTTAATTTCATCAAAATGATTCAACTCACATAATTACATTCATATATTTTAAAAATAATATATAATTTATCATTGATCCAAAAATAATAATATACGTATAAATAGCAACGAACATAAATAATGAATTCAATTATTACCTTCATAGGCCGTGTGACAGTAATGGTCTCAATGGTAATTGTACCAACCATTTTTGAGTCTTGCAACTAAAATATATTCAATGCAAATAAATAATTTAAATAATAATAACAAAAAGGCTCATAGGTGAATTAGTTTTTTCAGAGATTACAAAAGTAAAGACTAGTAAGACAGGTTCATGATAATGTGAATAGCTTAATTATTGTCATATATTCATGAATTTAAACAATAAATTTTAAGAAAAATTATAAGTAAGATAAAAGATAAATTAATAATTTAATAGCAACTGAATGACATTATTTATAATTTTTTATAACTACAAAACTATTACTTACTATTAAAAAAAAAAAAAATTAATAATAATAAAATGTTATAAATTGAAACAATATTCAACTTTTCTTGAATTCATGCAAGGAGTCACTAAAAAAATTGTAGAAAGTAAAATAAGAATATGTGATAAGCTTTCATTAACCTATGTAAGTGTATGCAAAAGAAAGCTTATTCAAGTATATATAAATATACTTTAGAAAATAAACATGATGTACTAAAGTATTTGCAATAATATTTTGGCGGTCCAAACAATTTTCTTAATAAGAAAGAAATAAACATATAGTTAAAACTATCAAATTATAAATTATATTAAATTTGTCTATCACTATCATTTCATAAAGAAATATTTCGACAAAAATATATATTTATATCAATATTTAATACTAATACTATATGTGCATAGAAGTGGGAAAACTAATATTTGATTTATAAATATATTTACGAAAAATATTGGGATCATTACAAGCCAAAAACAACACTATCTTTGATTTTTTTTAAAGTTAAAAATCTAAAATTTCAGTCTTTTTTTGTCCTCCGGCTTAGAATTTTCGATGGATTGTTTTATTGTTCTGTTGTATTTTATTGTATAAACAACAAAATGAGTTTTTACCCATAAGGTCGCAGGTTAATATTTTGGCCTACAAAATAAAACATATCAATTTTCAATTTTTATTAATCTATAGTTGAGTGATTTTCAAAGATTAAGTTTCACATATTTAATTTTTCATCCTGAACAAAAAAAAAATTATATTAAAAAGCAATAATTCCTTGACTTGGGGGGGAGGGGGAGGCTAAAGTGGACGCCCTTGTATCAACTACTATTTAATACTTCTACTTTAAGACTGTTCTATTAGTTTTTATTAATTACTTATGTAAATTCTGAAAGGAATTATAATAACAGTTTATTTGAAGTTCTTTATTATATCATTATTTATGTTCAAAATGATAAAAATACACTTTTTTAAATTAATCAAATTATTTCAATTGGAATGACCCATTGGTTAAATGATGTTTTAAAAATTCATAGAATCATTCAGAATTAAAAAGTCAAAAATTCAAAGTTGGATAACCACTTAAAACCACTAATTACACTGCTCAACAGCAAAAATGGTACATAACAGTAGATGCTCTATTTAATAGAGTTTGATTCCCTGATTCCAAATATGGCCTTATTTTTTCTCTCATAGCCTCATGGCCTTCAGAAAAAGGCTATACTCTTTTTGTTATTTTGCCTATTTTTAAGGTTCAAAACTGTTTTAGGCTCTCCGTGTTGAAGATAAAGTTTATCTTTATCTTCAACTTATGTGGATATATTTTAAAGCCTAATCCTAAAAAATTCTAAAACCATTTTAAAAATGTCTGCATCTGGAAATTGACAACGATATAGAATGTTTTTCAAAGCTCAATTTTTAAAATCAAAGTTCTTCCTTTCAGCTATTCTATGAGATCCTTTTAAACTTTGGGAAGCTATTCATCTTGAAACTATGTACCACTTAATATAAAGCACCTATTTTCCACTTTAAACAAAGAGAATTCGAGTTAAAAGTATGATGCAGACATTTTAAAATTTTTTTTAATATTTTGCTTTAAAATATATTCATATAATTTATCACTATCATCAACACTGAGGGCTTAAAATAGCTTTGAACCTTAAAAAAATAAAAAAAATGTTTGTCCTTTTTCTGAAGGCCACGAGGCTATGAGAGAAGAAATAAGGCCAAATTTGGAGAATGGGGATCAAATTGTACTAAGTTGTCATAAGCTGTTCTTTTGCATAAAAAAGTGGCATTTTGTTAGAAATAAAACAATTCTTCTTTTTCTCAACAATCTTCCAGGTATTCTCTTGGTATCTTCTTTGTCACACCGTTTGTTGTTGACTTTGTTATTCAAAATCGATTCCCTCACTTTACCCAAGATTCTGTTAATAAGTCGTCATGTTTCAACAGAAAACGTCTGTTCCTTTTAGTGAAGCGTCGAGAACTATGCCTTCTAACTTCCCCAACTTTACCCAACCTATTCTATCCAGTGGGCCGAGGTCCATGCTGGTTCTGGATAATCACACGGTCTTCTCAAAGGTTCCCTGCTCTTAAATCCCGCGACTAAGCCTCCATAAACCCTTAAGGCCCTCGCTCTCATCACTTTTTCTATATATCCCACAATGCTCGCCATTTGGGGGCAACTTTGAAATTGTTATTTTTTGTTTCTTATCTAATCGAGGTAAACAGTCTTTTATATTAAAACCTAAAATTATTCTTCGTTGGAAAATTCCTATTTCAGGGTCTAGCGTGTTTCTTACAGTAAAGTTAGCCTTAACAAATTCATCATTGTTCAACATTCCATTCAGACCCATGTTGTCTTGCAGCATTCTCTAGAATTTCTGAATTGCTAATTTAGTCTGTTTGTAGACACGTCACTTTTTTAGGTCAAAAATCCAAGCACCATGTTCCATTTTTTTATCATTATTTGACGTTGACATAACTTAAAACATAGTTTGTGTACAGGGTTATATATATATATATATTATTATTTATTTGATTAAATAATTATTTTTCGTACCTCCCCCCACAACCGGGGGTGCTGCAGGGAAACAAAAAAACCTGTCATCAGATTTAGGGTCGAGATAACAAATACAACACTTCATATTAGAAATAAAACAATCGTAAAAAGAAAACGAAAGGAGGGAGAAGAAAAAAAAAAAAACCCTACAAAACATAATAAAACATAGGAGGGTTCATTATATCCTTGGTAATTACATCATTTATGATGTTAAGCCCCAACTTCTCTCTCATCTTATAAGGAAGAGCTATTTTTACCTCTGGGTTTCCAACTAGAAGGCCATTCGCCGCACTGACCTCTAACACACCTTGAGGATGTTGTTGGATGGTTTTAATTCCTTCCATGGAGATTATGTCCATGTATTCGTGATGGTCCCCCTGCATGCTTCTATGTATAGTGCTTTCCAAGGATAATCAACAAGATGTGCCCTCTTGTACCAAGAAAAATCAAAACTTCCCACAGCAAATCTAGGTTCATCATTCCAAGTCCCCACTAGCCTTTGGTAAGAAGAGTATCGGATGACTGATTGATTTAGGAGTGCCTACAAACTCTATTATATTTCTCTTCCAATCTCGGGCCTTCAATTGGTCAAAAGGGGTGCAACCAAGAATGTGATTAATTACTGAGAGTGTTATCATATTCAAACATTTTATTGTATCAAGAACCCCAAGATTTCTATTATTGAGTGAGATATTTTCTCATCTACCTGACGTATTTCTGGGATCTCCAGTCTTCCATTGAATACACATTGCCAAGGACCAACGCTTTTTGAACATGATAAGTAGCGCTAATCATATTTATTTTTTCCTTAGAGTTTGTCAATATCTGTGTTTTCTTATCTTTATATACTAAACCAGACTCTCTTCTATATTCTTTCAGGAGCATATCCATGCTAGCTTTTTTTCTTCGAATTTCCCGTTTTTCTTGACACTGACAACGTTTTTGACTCTGATAGTATCCCATTCTTCCAATGGACAAGTCTGCTGTTAGTCATGTCACTTTTTTTAGGTCCAAAATCTCAGCACCATGTTCTATTTTTTTTAAATTATTTGAAGTCGACAATACTTAAAACCTAGTCTGTACACAGTTATTGTTCAGCAACTCTATTGGTCCGAGTCTCAGTTCTTTTATTTAAGCTATGTCGTTCTTGGTTCAGCTTATTCGCTCTCGATTCTTTTTTAGAAAGCCTCAGTTTGGTAACAGACACTTACAAAAAGAGGCATCGCTGGAAAATTCGGACTCAGAAAATGATATTGGATACAAACAGGGCCGAAGCTACATTATAACCAAAGTGCATTGCCCCCCAAGTTACCAGCAGGGGCTCCGAAAACTAAGGTTACTTAAGACAATGGTTTTCAAAGTGAGGTCCATGAGGGGAGGCTAGGGTGGCACAGGAAGATTGAACATTGAAAATTGCTATCAGTTTACAGAAACACAGTACACATATTTCGTAAAAAAGGGGACTCAGCTAAAAATGTATTAGTGTAGAAGGGTCTTACCACAGTAATGTTTGGGAAATCCTAGCTAAAGAAATTTTATAATTATCAAATTATAGGAGCAAGTCAAGCTCAGTAGCAGACATAGATCCATAATCTAACCCACCCCTTCCTCCTCCTATTTACAGCGTCTGTTTCCCAATACACCTTTTAACTTTTACGGATCTAAAAAAAGGCCGTTGCTATTTGGACCTCAGATACATCTGTATCACACTGGAGACGTAGAAAGTTATTAGAAAACGTTGCAATTGCACATACAAAACTCAGAAAATTGACTTATTGAATTAAGCTATTTTTTTTTTTAATAATAGATAAATATTGTATTATCTTGATATATTCTTTATAGAAACAAAAGCACAAGAACCGAGACCGATAAGCAATATATTGCAGTCTCGGTTCGAATTTGTCGTTTACGGTTCTAGCAGTTCAAGAACCCGAACCGCTTTAACCTCTAGACCGATAAAGTCACAACCTTGTTTAAAACATAAAATACGAACATTACTATAATAAAATAACTTAACTTAAAACAAAGCAGAAAAATAAGATTTATGTTAAAATAAACACGTTATAAAATAAAATAAAAATAGTAGGTAAAGTCATCACTGAAAAGATAAATGTGTTAGCTTTTTCAGAATTTTTTTATTGCCATAATTTCATTCTTTATAAGGGTAAGTATACTAGTGGGAAGGGAAATTATGTTGCATCTCAGCGAATATATTTAAGTCTGGGCTTTTGAAATGATTGTTTATGTTTCCCTTCTGTTAAGATAGTTGGCTTCCATTGAGCCAAAGGAATATCTTTTTTGGAGATGAAATTTTCTTAGTTTTCTGCAACTATTGCATTCACGCAAAAAATTAGAGGGGTGACGAAGGAACATGAGAATAATAGGTGCTATGAAGTTTCAACAACCTCCTCACAGAATAGCATAAAGCAGAATCAGAAACCAATTTATTTATGAAAATGGAAGATGGGGCCATTTTTCAGCCATTGTGGATATAGGGTGTTTGTGAATCACCTCCAACCTAACTATATTAAGTTGAGCTTCAAATCTCTAACATCTTTTCTGAACTATTTTAGAAGGAGAGTTTTAAATTTTGTTTGCCACCAATATTTCCCTAAGCAGGCTTGAAAGCACACCACTCAGAGCAATAAAGAAGGGAATTAGGGCCCAACTGTTAGCTTTGATGACATCCGTTTAATTGCATTTCAGAGAACGAAGTTCTTGATAGATGTGGATGGCCATAACTCCCAGACTGAAATAATATTAAACTTTTTAAAAAGGTCTTCACCCGAGAAGAAACGTGGATTAAAATTAAGGGTGACTACCAGGATCTTGATATTTTTGCCCCATAAAAATCAACTTTTTGATTAAGTTAACGAGCTCTGTTGGGGCTGTGAATATCCTGTCGCCAAATATTTTCCCTTTTGGCTAGTCAAGGCATACCCGAGCAACATTGCCCAGGTGTATTTACTCCCAATTTACCTCTTTAGCCTGCACATAATAAACGATGTTCACATAGATTGGGCGTCTATCCATCCAAGTACCAGTGATTTTTTTACTCTAACATCATATTTTCTTAAATATACCTTCTTATGCAGCTTCAAACAAAAGAATTTTTCACGGAAACAATTTCATCGTTGATTCCTCTATCAAATGGTACATTTCTTAAAATATATATTGCACGTGGGAGGATAAGTTTACCCCATATTTTAAGCCTCTCTAGCCTATATACCATGAAGGAGTTGTATACTCTGATCCCTCCCCCCTTCGAAGGTGGAAATGACTTCTTTATAGTTTTTCCCCTAAGGGCTGAGCCTTACTCAATGAGAACATGTTGACCCCTAGAAGGTTGGATGATTCAACATACTTGAAAGACAGCAATCATTTTAAAAGGATATCTTGGATTGGGCTGAGTATTTCTTATTGTTCAAATGGACTTTGAGGCCAGACTTTTTAATAAACTTTTCCAACTTTACTTAGAGCTTCAGTAATTTCTTATGTTGTGCTGGTAGTAAATAGAGATACATTATCTGCATAGAGTAACACTTTTACCGATCTATTTCCTATTTTTAGAAACTTAATGTTCGTGATAGAAATAGAAAAAAAATTGTTTCTTTTTTGCAATCTTTTGTATATAAGAAACATACCCCAAGAAAAATAATTATTTTTTTCTTAGAAAAATTTTTAGAAAATAATTACTACAAAAAAAAAATATATATTTTAACATTCTATAATCAATATTCGTTTTATTTAATATGAAATTAAATTTCATAAAATACAATTTTTATAATTACTCTAGTAATTAATAATTTATTTACAATTTCATAGACATAATTATATAAAGGTTATTGAAACTGAAGCGATTGAAACTATCGTGTAACAGGTAAACTCCATTTTTTCCGATGCTGAAGTAAATTAATATTTATACATATTAACACAATAATTCTTGCAGGTCATCCTTTTTTTTCATAATAGAGACTGTTTTCTGAAGTATTGCTCCTGGGCAATATTATGAGAGAAAGGGTAAATACTATTGTAAAGATGGTTTATGGATATCAAAAATAAAAACGGAGCCAGTAATCTCCTTGTTTACAGCCCTTCTCTACAGAAAAGATACCAATCCCTCTAGGCAGATCTAACCTGGAGAAGGATTTGTAGAGAATACATTTTATCATGCCAATAAAATGAGGAGGAAGGCCATTATAAATGAGCTGATATATAATAAAGGCGTGACTGATAGAGTCAAATACTTTTTGGAATTCCATTAGCATCATTACAAATCTCTTTTTCATTTATTCTACTCTTTCCATGGAATGGTGCCATGACCTTCAAATTTCCATATTCAATCGGTCATTCATGAAGCCCTTTAGCGACGTGGTTATCATATGTGGAAGTTATTCTGGAGTTAAGGACTCCTATTAAAATTTTTGTAAGAAGTGTCGAGTAGAGTAATAGGCCTATAATTATTGATTGACAAGTTATATCTTCCCTTTTTTTCGAGCAGAGTGATAACTACTCTTATCCCAAGCTTCATCCCAAGCTTGATACCTCCTGTGTTCATGAAGCTTGGGATGAAACCATTTTGAGAGGGAACTTAACTAGCTATCTTTGAGGATCTGATTTAACCTCACGGGAGTAGAGCCTGAGGGACAATATTTCCTTGAATTGCTTGATTGGAACGCTCAATATGGTTTAATTGGTATTTTCCCCTTAATATTAGCACCCATGAGCTTCGATTTGCTTCTGATGTGATCCTCAATGGACTCGTATTCAATTAAGTCAGGGACACTATAATTTAATATGATTTTGCTAAAAATGGATTTTTATCTTTGTTAGGCCCGTAGATGGTAATAACCTCGACCCTCATTCTGACAAATTCAACTTCCACGACAAAAAAGCTACCATTTGTATTAGAGGCTTTAAAACAAGGGCTTACGCTCTTTTTGACTTACATAATTACTCCTTTGGATGGATGGGAGCCCATTTTCCAGGCGTTGCTTACAGAGACTTTGTGGGAGTTGAAGATTAATTTTGGTGTGCTTGTTATGTCCGATACTCTCGTGTCTATAAAAGACATATTTTCCATGCTACTTACAAACTTAAAAACTTTAGAAGCTCTCTTGGTATTTACTATTGAATTGATATTGAATGTTAACAACGATAATATCGACTGATAAAAAAAATTTATATATTCATTCTAAACAAGTTAATTAACATAATTTTGCTCTAATTCTTATTGTTGCTTTTTTTCTGATTTTCTGTTGGGCTGCCATTAGCACTGCTGTCGCTGTTTAAGGGGGGATGGGCGTTTAAACTTTACCAGGAGGTGTATCCCTTAATTTAATGGATGTTTAACTCCATTAGAGGAATCATCATTGGGGCTTATTTTTTCATGGTTTTTTCTGTATTGTGTCTTGGCTTGTTTCGAGTTCACTGCAACATCATACTGATTTCGAAGAATTGAACACTCGGGAGATATTGATTTCTTGTTATTTGTCACTTTTAAAGGACAAACAACCCCATTCCAGGATTTTGTCCTCCACTCAAAGTACCTTAAACGTCAGGAGAACTATTAGAAAGTTCTTCAGAAGGAATGCAAGACTTCCTCTAAGTAGAACTCTGAGAGGAAAGGACGACATTACTCATAGCTTCATTGGGTGGGACGGCTTCAATGGAAGGTTTTTGTTCTAAATTAGAAGTATAATTCTAAATAGCCGCATTAATACATAGCTCACTTGTCAAAATGAAGTTCACCTTCTGAGTAGATATTCGAGAACGAGGGATATTAGCGTCTTTATCAATAACTTGACTGTATGGTAGTGCCTGAGTTACGTCACTTTGGGGAGTGATTAATTATGTATGTGAGCATATTTACTCATTGCTTATTGTCATAGCCTGAGCGTAAG
Source organism: Lepeophtheirus salmonis (assembly GCF_016086655.4). Classification (NCBI taxonomy): domain Eukaryota; kingdom Metazoa; phylum Arthropoda; class Copepoda; order Siphonostomatoida; family Caligidae; genus Lepeophtheirus; species Lepeophtheirus salmonis. The sequence goes on along the minus strand of NC_052142.2, from coordinate 1,060,134 downwards.
TTTTTACACTATCATTCACTCTAACCAAGTTTACAAGGGAGGATAGAGGAAAATCTTTATATCATTTATTATTATAACTTTTGATTTTTCTCTGGCACAAGTGTTGGATAAATGTCTATAGTGAAACAGTTATAGTGTTGTTTCTTCATTTTGGAGAAGCTAATTTTTATATTGGTTCCCTTTACTGGATGAAAAGAAGGTATTTTTGTAGGGTCCCCTGTTACTTCATATATTACATAATCCAATCCTAAAGAGTTTTCTAAGCCTTCAGTGCGGGATAAGACTTTATTTTTGTTTTGTTGGCATCAGATCGTGCAAAACCAATATTTTTTTTAATAATTTGTGAAGAGTGATAAGGCATAATACACATTTGAGGGCTTCTAACCTAATTTGTTTTTGAACTTGTTGAATCAATAGTATTCCCCTTATATCGACCAAAAATATTTTTTGGGTTGAAATCTGTTGATACTGAATTGGAATTTTTTATCCACATATATTGGCTTTTTAAGACCTATAAGTGCTTTTCCAGAAGCCATTTCAGAACTTAAATGGAATCAATCTTAGATAGGGAGACCAAGTTTCTGAAAAGCTATACATGCTAGGTTGTAGTCTAAGAATTTTCACTCTGAAGGGAAAGAGTTATACTCAATTTGAATAATTAAATTAAAAACTGCCACTTTTTGCCTTCAGTTAGTATGTTGAGATTTAAATTTACGTCATTGTTGTCCTTTTTATCATCGAATGTCAGTTCAGGCGGGATTTCGGAGTTGTCTCAAGGCCTTGAGAGATCAATCTAAACAGACAACCCGTTCTCTTATGATAGATTTTGAAGTAGAATATTTTGGGAGAGGGGAGTATTCTCCAATGGATTGGGATTCTGACAATTTGACACGAATTGAGGTAGGTAGGGGGAGATCCATTCCCATCGATTCATGACATTTAAAGGGATTGAATGGTATTATACACTCAAGAATTACACAAAGAAATCGGTTTCCCTTCTTTTAATGCACGTTTACATTGCACAGTTAATTTTTTATTATTATTAGCTCCTTTGAAATAATAAAAAAAAAGGACCAATAGGAGTATTACTCCATGAAAATAATCTTTGAAGACTAAGTAATGGCTTGAATGGTTCCATTATATCTTTCATACGTCCATAATGAGCCACTTAGTTAACTAAACTGAACAATGCCCGAATATTTATAATCGAAATAGTAGTTGGGAATGAACAAATCGATTCAATAAATTTGGTTAAGAGTTGGACTTGAATATCAGTAGTGATATCTAAATCAGGTCAGATTCTTATGGACATTCTCAATGACGGACAAGGCCTATACAGAAGTTAACCTTTCTTCCAGCAGAGTGATGCTCTTGTTTAGTACTTTGAAATTCGATTTCCTTAAGGACAGGTTTTCTGCAGGAGAGGCATCTTCGAACATCTTTTAAGACTCATAGATGGTTTTACTCACGTCGTCAGCCATTTGATAAACAAATTTATTGATGATACTAAAGTTTCCACAGTAATAGAAAGGTGCCTTGAGCCATGTTCTCAGCTTTGTAAGAACTGCCACTGAAGGGAGGGGAACTTTGCAAGACAACGCAAACTACAACTTAAGGAAATTCTTCTTCACTTCGGCAATGACTTTATACACATTTTGAAAAATGTACCTAACTAATTCAGCAACACAGTTGAGGCCGTGGATGACACAAAGGTAGTGAATGAGGGTTTGGTGCATCTGCTTCAGACCTTTAATAGCCTTCACACAGTAGAAAGCACCGTCTGTGAGAAAAATCAGCATCTTATCGTCGTTTAAGTTGTTTCGAAGGAGCTCAAACAAAGACGAGTTGATACACTGCTGCACAGTACAGTTGTTAGAGGTGCCTAGATTGACCACGTTGATCAAGTGTGGTAGATTGAGGTATGCATCTTCCATAGGTCTGCCATCACTATACACATGGCCCTGCCTAGACTGTCTGAGGTTTTATCAATTGAGATAAACAATAACTTATCATTTACTTATCATCTTCAAGGCCCCGGAAACTCCCATTAGTGAAAACAGAAAAGTTATGAATGATTTTAACGATAATTTGGAACGTCGTGAACATAATTTCACTTTTTCAACGGAATACAACTTCTGAGTTATATCACTCCTTCCGGATTGTGGAAATTGTCAAGCTAGAAGCGAGGGTTGGAATGAAAATAATCCCCGTCGAAACCTTACCAACAAAAATAATTACTCAGCTTCAGGAATAAATAGAATAAAGTATGGGGGTAAAACTTTATAAAAGCAAGAAGACACTTTGTAAAACCTTCAAGACATTAACTGGTGGGATCAAAAAAAATTCTCTAACTATAAAAGGAAAGTAATCTCTATCTTCTCTAACGAGATTTTATCTGAACAAATTATGAAAAACTTTAAAGACAATAACGTCTCTGGTGCAGATGGGATTGGAGAAAGATATTTACATCATGTAAAGAAAAGATCCTCCCATATTTATATAAAACGGGAAATTTTATTGAAATAAAGAGATGGAAGCTATAATGAAAGGACGAATTGTTCAAATCCCTAAAAAACGAGATGGCTGAAACCTTGACAATTGGAGGCCAATCACTGTACTACACGACACATTTCATAGTTATACCAAGTCAGATTGAATCTATACTAAATAAAAAAATGGACCAAGGGATTTTAAAACTGAAGATAAATATTGGACATATTCAGACAGCGATTGAAGCAGTGAATAGAAACAAGCGTTTTGGAGCTATTATTGCAATATATTTTTCAAAAGCATTCCAGTCCCTTTCTCATTCTCCCATTTTGAGATCGGTGAAAAAACTACCACCAAACTGTTTTTTAACCCTGTCAGGGCATTGCAAGCTACGGGATCATCGACAATAACGGTTTGAAGTAAAGAGAGCAAACCGATTTACTTTAGTATAATATTGTTGACAGTGTTGTCATTTGGCTCCATTGCTCTTTCTACAAAAGAAGAGCTTAGAACCGCCATGACAAAAAAAGTACCTAGGATTTGGTGTCAGTTCTGGAAATATTAAACATCATATAGATCTTTATGCGATGATGTGACCATGATGATAGAAGCAAACTCGGAAGCTCAATTACAAGGAAGAATGTAAATTATCTTATTTTAGAACGTTCGAAAAGAAGTCGAGATTGAAAATCCATAAATCAAAGGATGCAATTCTCCCGATTAGCTTACGGCATCCAAAATAAAGTTTGACAATCTCAAATCGCTCTACCAAAGAAATTATAGCTGTTTTAGACATTAAATGGGTGGGTTCTTGTCCTTAAGAAGTAAATTGGCTGGAACTAATAACGAAGTTCAATCATTTTATCAAAATTTAAAAAAAAGACTAGACATTTTTAAGACTTTTTTTCATTCCAAATGTTTTGTATAAGTCTATCTCTTTACCTATATTGGCGGAAGATAACATATGGAGGAAATTTTTTGGTTGGAGAATCCTTTTAATCGGAATTACATTTCAGCATGAAAAAGACCAAAAAATCGATTAGGTGGTGGGCTCAAATCTTTTGTGAACATAATCACAAAAATTTATTCGAAAGCTTTGGTTACTATAATGAAGAATCCTAATATGGAGTGGAAATATGTGATAACTTCAAGTGTATACCATGAATGTATTATACTTGGAACTGGTCTTACAAATGGATATATCGACGACTTTTCCACTTCGCTTGCTGCAACAAAAAGAGTTCTTTGGAAAGCGACTTCCACTTATGATTGTGGAACGACCATGGATATTCTAGATAAGAATCATGGACAGAAACCTTTTTTCAAGAATTTAAGGAATCCAGTGTCTTTAGAATGAGAGGCACTTACAAAAAATCAGCTAAGAATACATGATATTGGTGTTACTCTGTTGGTTTGTTTTTACCGAGAAATTTAATTTTCCTCTCTTAAAACATGCTAACCTACACAATGTGCCCGTTTTTTGGCATTTGAAAATGAATTTCTCTAATTCAGAAGAGGATTTTGCGTTGTCAAGGTGTTATGGATGGATTAGGGAATTAAATCTATAAGTAATTGGATGCATAAGATTGTGTTCTCTACTTCTCGAAAAACTGATGGAAGAAAATTCACAGCTCAATTTCAAATAGTCACGGGATTTTTCTTTTTCGAAACTTCATGTAAAGATCGTGGTAAATTATTCGACATTATTGGATACACTTTTTTGGAATGTCCATATTTCGACAAAGACGAATGATATGAAACGAAGGGTCTTGGTTTATTTATAACTTAATTTTATTTTTCAGAATATTATAGCGGAATTCACTTATTAAAAAACAAATAAAAACTGAATAAAAGGAATAGGAAATAAACTATACATAAAAAGAAGGAATGTCAAAAGCAAGGGGGTCAGATGAAGTTAATGGCTGACCAGCAGCAACACTATTATTGAAATATAAAATTATCGATGAAGTTCTAAATTCATCTCTCGAGTCCACTTTTTGCTGCCCCTAGCCTGTATAATGTTTAAAATTTAAAATAAATGTTTACGTTGCACAGGTCGAGAAATTGTTTTTCCATTAGTATTTCTTAATTTCAAGGTACGGTCAATTCCATCACAACCTATCATTTTCTCATTGACTCGAGCCATGGGCCAGTCCTTACGAAGTATGTTGTCTTCGGAAATTAGCACAACGTCGTAAAGATCAACTTCATCCATGCGATTTTCCATTTTCTACGAATCTATAGTATTTGTCTTTGATTCATTGGACCATCTTTCCCAGAAATGATCACGAAAATGATTCAAATATTTGTAGTGAACCTTTAAATCTACGTCCTTTTTTTTAAATTAGGAAGCACTCACAGCGGTCTATTGAGACGCAGATGAGAAAACGTTATGGGTTCCAAATCTTGAGGATCTGAGCTTAAAAAGGTAAGATGACGTTGATTTATGGATGATTCTATATTTGTTAATGAAGTATACATTACATCGGCTGTTAAGAGAGCTCTTTCAAATATTACTTTGAGAGGTTACTTTACAGACGAAACAAGTATCTTGTAAACCCCCTCTTTGTAAAAGACTTCTAGGGGCAATAAAATCATACTTAATATACGACCTTGAACAAAAATTACGAACTAAAGATAAAATTTTTGATGCTTTAACAACCGAGGTTTGATTATGAGATATGATAGTTTTTTGGGAATCATCTATACCAATTAAAATGTCGACCCCCAAATGAGAATTGCCTTACTGAATGGCTAAATCCAAATTTTTAAATGCGAACATTTGCTCCAATCAATAAACAAAGGTTCGTGGTCCGAAAAAATTAGATCATGATTAATAAGGGCATTTGTAGAATAAACATTAGGCAAACCGGGACTAGACAATCCAAATGAAGCAATCGATGTTTTAAGAGTTGACTTTCGATTTCCAAAACAATAGGCAGTAATTTCAAAAGGTTTGCGACCATGGAGTTGCATCTTATTAATCATGATCTTTGATATCTATGATTCCTGTGACATAGTGTCTAAAACAGCCTGCATAGGTTTACGTTGGTCTTTAGAATCAATCAGGTCAAGTAATGCGAAAGCCATAACCTGAACGACATGGGGAATATTGTCGTTGAAAGAGTGTGAGTCGAATGGTATATTAACAACCTTATATGGTCCCGTTTTTTCACTTTGTAATTGATTATCAGTGTTAAAGGTCTCAAAATGCAGTGACGAATGATGAGTTTTTAAACAACCATTTACTTCACATTTCCCACAGCCCTTACTTTTAGGAATATATTCATCCAGACATCAAAAACACAAATTAAATTTATTTGCCAGATTTCAACGGGAGGAAGAGGACTCCTGAGCAAAGCAAAAATATTATTTTAAGGAATTATTTGAAATTCTACATAATAAACAGGTAGGTTGAATAGAAGTAGTATAAGTATTGGAAGATTTTGAATAAATGTTTTTTTCTGCGATCCTTTAATGATGAATGAGGAGGTGGATGCAAAGCTTCTCGAGCAGATATCTCCCTTGAGAGCCAAAGTTTATATTTTTCGATTGAAGGGAACTTTTCTTCGTCCTTAATTAGTTCTCTCTCCAGGACTGCTTAAGCTCAGAGGGAAGCTTTGATTGTAAAAGAGAAACCATAATGGCGCCCAAAGGGTCTTTACCTTCCTTCACAGAACTTTTAAAAGTATAAAAGCGACCAGATATTAAATCTAAATATTCCTTAATTTGTTTAGGATCAACGGAACTCATCGGATTTAATTCCATATAGCCTTTCATTATATTTCGAACCATATTTCTTGTTTGTCCAAAGCGATTTTTAACATACTTAATGGCCTTTCCATAATATTCAGTTAAGGGAGAGAAAGAATCTAAGCAATGTGAGGCTAAGCCTCGAAGCGATTGACGTATGTAGCGAAAATTATAAAAAGTAATGACTTTGGAATTCGAATGAATTAAGGTGTCGAAATCCTCCAACCATACTGAAAATTCGGCGACATTTCCATGGAAGAGTGATAGTGTCATCGATGACGGATGACACAATTCAATATATTTTTTTTTATATATTGAATTGTGTAAAAAGAAAATTTGTAAATGAAGAGACCCAAAAACTTAAGAAATATTACTTGAATTATTTATACCTTTAAACATTCCAAACACATGCATGCATGTTGGAGACACAGGTGTATCCACTACAGAGTTCACAATACAGAAAGCCTCCTTATAAGTCCCCTCATGTGAAGGCTCAGTTGTACCCTTGCCATGGACTCCATAAATAGTAATGTATATTATATTTCCCTTCTACTGGCTTGGAAACTCCATTAATTCACTTTCAAAATAATAATTCAATTTGCAAAAGAGCAATTGCTTGAAGTATTTAACTGCAATAAACCCAAGTTCTATAACGTTGTCTTTATTCATAAAGAGTGAATTCGTTCTAGCTTCCAATTATCAGAATTCATGCCCATATTTGAAAGTTGAATATTTTTTCCATGTATAACATGTTTATGACAAGAGATACCCTACTATTTGAAAAAATTTAAAAAATGTCTCAATTTTTGAAATTGCCTGTAATTGACACCCAAAAAATGTTGCGATTTCAGAGCTTCAATATTAGAAAATTTGAATATTTGGGGAAAATATTCAAAAAATGAACAACTTTTGAGAGCCTTTGAATTAAAGTCATAAAATTAAAAAAGTTCTTTCACTTCAGCTCTGATGGTGCTAAAACTAAGAACGGAATCTACGATTTATTTTGGAAGAAAATTCTTCTTATTATCCTTCAGTTTTCCCTTCTAAATTAAATTAACTTGGGTCCTGATTTTTTTCTTAAGAAATAGTATTTCTACGTTTCGGGGACAAATACGTTTGTGATACATGTGATCACTGATAATGATATCAGAAATGACAATTGCCAATGCAAAGAAAAATGTTGAATAATCAAGTAATGCATGAATAACTTGAGGTATTATTCAATGAAAAACACGATCCCAATAACTTGTCTAGGGAGCACTCTAGAGAAGGAGCTTGCACTTTTTTTGATATTTTACAAGTTTTCATACAAAAAAAATTGAATAGAAGAAGATACTAATCTATAAATTTACTTTCATAGATTATTAATTAATGCACCTTATATTAAAAATTATTTTTTAAATTATGGGGGGAAAAATATTCACATTTGACCCAGTGCATATTTCCAAAAATTTATATAATAATTTTTTATGCTGTCTAGATTTTGGCTTCCGATATTTTAAAAATAAAAAAATTCTTTTACTGCAAAATTAGACGGCATTAACCTATCTTTGAAAAGGAAATAAGAATGTGCATCAAATACGCACATAAATTAACTAATCAAGTAATTATTATAAATCATTATGGTAAAAATAACGGAGAAATACAAAGTTACATCGAAACATTTTCATATAACATTAAGGGATGGCAGTAGAAAATCTATTCCTAACCATCAAAGAATACAAATATAGTATGTAATTTCATTCGGAGAATAGTTATTTAAATCGAAAACAATATCTGGTAAGTGCAACAGTTTATCCAATAAAGCATTTCAAACTGCAATTCACACAGTTAAAGGGTCGGCCTAAGACTTATCTCTTACATTTAAAACACGTTAAGTTTATATTACTCATAAAAATAAATTATGACCCCATTGAAAGGAGATTCGGATGGTATAATCAACTTGGTGGTTGTAATTACTTTTTTGAGTTGCCGAAATTTTATGAGGGTAAAAAAAAAAAATTCAATTAGATCCTTAAGTTAATTTTTTTTAAAACTATCATTCAGCTCTTCTAAACAAAACGCCGAAAATGATTCATAAACATTTTTGTGAATGATTTCTCATATAGGTATCACAGACTTAGATGAAATTACCAGGATATAAAATATAATTTATTACATCTGCGGGTTTATAGCCTTTAGCATAACAAAATGTTTATAACAAAAATTTTACGTTCAATTGGTCTGTTCATCAGAAAATGATCTTAGTTATGTCGATTAAACTGGGATTTCATTTTTTGATGCCATAAATAGATGTGGACTCAAAAACCAACGGATGTGATGTACTTGACTACAATTCATCTTTATCGAATATTACAAAAAAATTTTAAATAAATAATATAAAAAAACAGATTATTTACATTTAAGAATTCAGGGCATGCACTTATTTGCTGTTACTGTAAATACTTTAATTAAAGAAGAACATTTGTCTTGAATAATGACAGTAAAGTGTAAAATAATCCAAAATTTAATTACTTAGTGGATAAAATATCTTGTGAAATATATTCTATTTTTTTTATTTTTTTTTATAAAATGAGCAGCCAAGAACATTCTGTTAGAAAAAGAAAGAATTTATGAGATAAATGAATAAATAAGATTCGATCCTGAAATTCATAAATTTCGATTGAATTCCTATTTATAAATAAATAAATATGCCAAGAAAAGTTGTAGAAATATGTATTTTTCCTTTAATTTCTTTATACAAACTTTCATATAACAGGGCTTTTTCTTTGTTGTATCACACAACCTTTCCTCTAAAAAGAAACAGAAAAAGTTCTGAAATCACTTGGTAGTTAGCTAAATAAGTAAATCATACTAACTGCTATTTATATCTTATATACTCGCAGACTATCACAGTCATCTTATTTCTTTACCATTTTTAAAATAAATTACATATTATTATCTACATAGTATTTTATTCGGTACTGTGTTCTAATATTGCTTAGTAATATTTGTATAAAAGAGTAGTTATAATTAGTTATTATATTATTTCTATGAAGAAATTTGAGTTATTTCTTCATATAAATAGTAAAATGTCCAATATATATATTATGTAAACGACAAGGGATCAACAAGAAATTGTATTCCTGTTCCTTCAGAAACGGAGCATCAGTCAAGAATAACTTATTACTTTGTGTATTTAAGAAAAAGAATGAATTATGAAATAGCCAGGACGTATCAAGGGAGAAGAGGGAATTGACAGCGGACAACAAAATACATAGAATGTTTTTTTGTTAGCGAGGTAACACCGTGATAAATCATACAATTTCATTAATCATGTAACTATAATAAATATTCACATAACGTAACTTAATATCGATTAGTAGCTTTGTTTTTCGACTAATTTCAAGAAATGGTGAGCTGATTTGATGATTATATAAATATTTAGAAGTTGATGATTGAGTCACATTCACATTTAATGATTATCTTGGGTTCTAAAATATAAATAGTTTTTATCAGATTAAGTTAATGTAATACTATAAGTAATACAATACCACATTCCTTGACATCGTCATGGACAGATAATCATAATCTGACGCAGCTCAAACATGGTCCGATGGCCTTTGAAAGTTAAATATTATGGCGTTGACGTTAATCCGTCTCTATTAATTATTATATGTGATAAGCAATGATACATTATAATAATAATGTATCAACGACCAATGGAGGAGAATTGCAAGTCTTGCTGATTTTGTGAGTTTCCCTGCTGACAAAGAAAATAACATTCTATAATTTTAATGATAGGTTTGTTTTAGCAGTGAGGGACATTTGATTACATAAACAAAACAAAAACAAAAAAAAATCTCCATCGTCAAGCATAGGGGTGAAAACATTATGTATTAGGAGTGTTTCTCTGTGAAGAGGAGATGACAACTTCGCCACATCGAAGGGAGGATAGACCATCCTCAGGGAAATCTTGGGTAACAACCCCCCTACCTCAGGGCAGGGATCTGAAAATCGATCTTTTAGCACAGCAATAACCCAAAACTTACCACCATGGCAACAAAGAAGAAGCACATTAAGGCCAGGGAGTGGCCTGCCCATTCTCCAGACCTCAATCTCATTAAAAATCTTTGTCAGTGGCCAAACTTACAAAATCCACAAGAGATCAAATAATTATTTTTCTATAATGTAGATTTATATTAATAATATAGTGAATACGACCTGTTAGTTATTATATTCAATCATAGAATGTTAAGAATGCCAAGAAGGCCAAATGTTTTCATGGAAATAATAAGATGGCCAATATATTTGTATATTTGACAAGGTATCAACAAGAAATTATATTCCCGTCCTTTTGAGAACGGAGAATGAGTATCGTATAATTTAGTACTTTCTTTATTTATTAAAAATAATAAATTATGAAATGGCCATGGCATTTCAAGTGAGAGGAGGGAATCGACAGCTGACAACAAAATATATAGGGTATTTTTGTGTTATAGAAGTAACTATGAGTTCTTCTCACACGGCCTTACCTTTATTGTATCATGCCACCTTCCTTCCAAAAAGAAACGGGGAAAAAACCAAAAATGCATCTGGTAGTTAGCCAAATAGGTAAATCATACAAACTGCAATTTATCTCTTATGTACTCCTAGGCTGTCAATGTCATTTTACTTCTTTATTGTTTAAGAAACTAATTACTTTTATATAGTTCATGATATTAAATTCCTACATAGTATTTTATTCTATCCTTTATTAAATATTACCTAGTAATATTTTTTTTATAGGATAACTATAAATTTGTATTCCTATATGAAAAAAAACTTCCTCTTTGAAATAATAAGTACCATTGCTATGGATTAATTTTTCGAGGTATAGTAATTGTAGTTCTTAAATTTCCGACATTTCACGAGACAGCTGACTTTTTAAGCTTTCGAAGAGCTATTGCAAACGCTTCTATCATTTTTGTACACAAAAATGGAAGCAAAAAGAAATCAGAGTGCTACTTGGATTTGCACCAGCCATAGCACACCTGAAATTGTCAACATTGTTGGAATCGAGAGACACCGTCTACAGGGTCAGAAAGCTCATGAAAGAGTGGAAAGTTCTTAAAATCGAGCCCATTTGTGGAAAGCCCGCCAAACTTACCCCAGAAGTGGCAAAGAAGGCGTTTGAGGCCCAGCCCACCATGGCCAAAAAGAAGTCAGTGGCTCCCTCCACCTTGTTCAGGGCGATCAAGGCCTCCGAGGAAAAATCCAAGAGGATGGTGAAAAGACCATTAATGACTTGACAGCAATAAGATGTCGGTGTAGAATGGGACAAATGCTTCCTAAACGACCTAAAGCATCATGGCAACGTTGTGATCTTCTTCTCGGATGAAAAAACATTCACTGTCGACCCCTTCTTCAACAAGCTGAACAATCGAGCTGTTTGCTTTGAAGGCACTTCTGAATACTTCCGCCTTGTATCCCAGACAAAACATCCAGCCTTTGTAATTATGCTTGGGGTGTGGCTTCGACTGGAGACAAAATGCCGCCGATTAGGTTCAAGACTGGGTACCAGCTGACGGCGGCCAACTACTTGGAGATCTTGAATACTGAGGTACTCCTGTAGGTTTTCAAGATCAACAAGAAATCGGGCAAGGCGCACGACGTCTTCCTGTAGGATGGGGCATCCGCCCACACAACCAATGTACTGCAAGCCTGGATGGAAGAGAACACGGAGTTTTTCCCAATAAATTCTGGCCTCCCGAGAGCCCCGATCTGAACCTTTTGAATTACTCTATCTGGTGGCAAGTCGAGTCCCAGACCTGCAGATCATGCCACAGCAATATCACTGACCTGATGTCCTTCTTGGGGAAGGAGTGGAAGCTCCCGAGAGGGGACTACATTGCCAGAGTATTTTCCACCTTCTGTGGTTGCTTGAAGGCCGTCATTGAGAGCAATGGAAGTCAGATTCATAAATAATCTCTGTCATTGTGTGCTTAATAAATGTCTTCAAGTCTATCACGTCTAACTTAATTGAGACTCAGGAGTAGCAAAAGTTTGCTTACGCTGATTGGTGGTACATTCATTTCGCATGATCTTGTATATACTGAGATAGCTCAACAAGAAATTGTATTCCTGTCCTATTAGGGAAAAAAAAGCCCCCCATACCCCCCCAGCGGCCCCCATACCCCCCCAGCTGAAATACTTGAAATAGCCATGACGTTTCAAGTTGTAGGGAGGGAATCGACAGCTTACAACAAAATACAAAGGGTATTTTTGTTTTAGAGAGGTAATGCCGTGGTTAATGTTTAGACTTCTTCGGTACAAGCAACATGTATTATTATGAATTTTTTTTTAAATGTGTTATAAACTTCAACTAACATACGTAAATGTATGAAAAAATTTGACAAGATGAGAAGTCCATTATTTTTTTTTGAACAAAATCAAAAATCATAATTCGCAAAGAAGATTACAAAAAAACTTCTTTTCTTTTCACTAATTTTGCGAAATAAGTAGTAAATAGTATCTATTTGTATTGTAAAGAGAAACACAAACCTACCAATATTATTTTTGTACATGCAAAAACAAGAAGTTAAGGAGAATAATATTGTTGCAAAATAACTCTCGATAACTGGCTCATTTTTGCAAATATTGTAAAAAATGATGGTAATTGAAAAAACTTTGAGTCTTAAATTTTATGTACAAAATGCATCGTTTTGTGGATTTTTTTATACAAATTGGAAATTGAGTTTAAATGAAAAAAAAAAATTATTTATGTATGCATATATAATATAAATTTCCTGTTTGTATTTATGTATATAAATAAAGACATTCCTTTGGAGAAAGGAAACAAAAACAACATGAAAAGTACAAATGAATTATCAAGAAAATGACAGATATTTTAGTTAAACTTTAATTTTTATGAATAAACCTTTTATGCAAACTCATTTCCATACAAATTTCTACAAACTTTATTCTATCTACGAATCTAATATTTCATTGGCAGTCTATTTTTTTGCACCTAAAAATAAACAAAACTGTATTTTTCAGCGATTTTTTTTTCCATATAGAGAATTTGTTGTGGAGCTATAATTGTAAGTCGTTGCTGGACTCAGAGTAGAATTATGCATCGACATAAGAGTAATTCTAGCAAATGTCCTTGTTTATATCATTTTTTCCTTCCTCTCTTGTCACAGCTAATCTAATGTAATGATTATTATTATTTTCCTCCTCCAAAAAATATTCTTCAAATTGTTAAGGTTACCATGTTGATTTTCGGTTTCTTTTTTTTAACATGCCCATTCCACACTGGATTGTCACCTTTGTATATACATATAGACCAGGGAACCAAGGACATTCTTAATTCATCTTAGAATAAAAAACGCAATGCCAGTGTCAGAATGTGGCCTAGATATTTAGCTCGTTTCCTTTAGTTTTGATAAAAATACTAACTACAATGCCACAATATCTTGATGTGGTAATTGAATCATCGTTACTTCGAAGAAGATGAGTTGGAAATGTGTTCTTCTGGATGACGGCACTCCTAAGAACCCTGACATCAGTTTTCACAGATCCCCAGTCTTCAATGTGCCCCTAATCAAGAGCTCCAATCAAAGAAGGAAAGAGCCATTCCAAGATCCAAAGTTAACAAAAAAAAAGCCAAGAGACAATTTAGACAATAACTAAGAATTCAAGAATCTGCAGCCTCCATTTCACAGAGATGACTTCATCAACAAGGCAGCCGACAAGCAACATAGCCATGGGAGCCAACTAAACATAGACCTATAACAAAGATAAGACTGAAAAGACTTGTATTACTTATTAACTAATTGAAAAATTAATTATTAATTTGTAGGGGTTGAAAGATGACACTGTTCCGTCAGGGTGGACAAATCTTCCGTCGTATCTTTTCTCACCTTCAGCACACATAGACTTACCAGAGCAGCATTAAGCAGTCAAAGGCACCAACCGACTAAAAACGTCAAAAGACCAGTGGGGTTGAGATGTCCAATAAAGAAGAAGTTGATACAGCTCAAGGTCTATATAAGAAGTTATCAATAGAGATACTTGCCTCAGGATTTACTCTTCTTAAATCGCCAGAATTATCCCTAGTCAAGCTTGAAGCTACGAGGGCCACAGGCCTTGAAATAAAAGCCAGCCTTGAAATAGAAGATTTGCTACCCTTCAAAGTTTTTAAAGACCATCACAGGATTAACACCAGTGCAATTTCCTACTGTCTAATAACAAAACCACAGGGGAAGAGTAAATCTATTACGGAAGTAATCAATTTATTGGGACAAGGAGGAATTGAAGAACAATGAGGCGTATGAAGTCATCTTGACCCTCTTGCATAAACTATTAGAGTCTTCAGACTTGGAGCCAGCTCAATTATCAAAGCTCTCTTTTATCACAGAGCAGATAACGCTACTCTTCAAGAGCCCCAAAGCTAGGAGATACTTACCAGGTCTTCTCTCTGTTCGTCTCCTATGGCAAAAGGTAAGCATGTCCCTCTATAAGAAAATCTATATCTCAAATGCTCTTACAATTCCTAGTCCTAAGTATATCAGAGCTCCGTCAAGCTTAGTTACTCTAGAGACTGGATTTCCTGTTTAAACTGTTAAATATCTCAGAACAAGGGAAAATACCTAAATAGCAGGGAACCCAATGTTACTCTCATGTTCCTTGGTTGTGAGGACAATCAAACGACCAAAACAATTCTCATATTCATGATCAAGTCTGCCGGAGGAAAGTATATGGATGTGGTTGCACTCGTCCCAGTGGCAAAAGTGAATGCAGAATTTATAAATAATCAATTATGAAGACTCTTTATCAAATCAGGTTCATTGACGTTGCCATATCGGTTGACAACCAAGCAGCTAATACAAATTTCCACACTAAGCCTTTGTTATGGTGAGCTCCAGACCTTAATACCTCACCCACATAACAGCAGTAGGAACGGTTATCTCCTCTTCAACATCAAGTGAAATGTATTTACTATGCAGTTTCACATGATTTTCATTTTTGAAATCTTAGTTATTGTCTTGTTGAAGTATCCCTTATTTTAATAGTTCGTATTACATAAATTTATCTTTGTTAATGAAATAAGGTTTATTATAACTCAGTTGAGTCCCAGTTTAAATCAGGTACATGAAGAACTAGAGTTTATATTATTGAATGCACGGTAGTCCACACTCTGAGTTGCTCGTTTTGAAGTCCGCCATTCATATAGAAGAGACACCCTTGTACAGAACAATATCTTATTTTGGCGTGCGCTTTTTTTTACTAGTGTGCAAAAGGAATTATCATTTATATTTATTATATTAATATAGTTAAGTAAATCCAGTAAATAGAAACCTTGACAGCTCATAAGTAATAACTTACCCTTTTTAAACTATTAAAAATTGAGCTCTTTTATTAAAAACTTAACACATCATTTTAATTGAATATAATTTTATAATGAAACAAATATAATATTTACAATATACAAATGACCTTGAAGAAAAAAAGCAGCTAATTCACTATTCGATCTTATTTCAGGTTTGAAACTATTTTTAACTATTAGAAGAATTTTTGCCAGCAATTTTCCTCTTTTTATTTACATGAAGGTAGCTATTTGCTTCAGACACAAACATTTTTACATGCATAATAAATATTTTTGATGCAATTTGATTAAAGAAAGTGCTGCTCAGAACATCATTATTACTGCATGAAGATTTTTCAAACCATGCTGTAGTTTGATTAGAAGTAAAAAATCTTCGTGCACCTTTTACAAAAATACTTCTTGGAGTAGCCATAGATAAAATAATATTTTGCCTTTCTTTATTCGAAAAATATGATGGAACAGTTCATAGAGATGCCCAAGAAGATAGATTACATCACTGGGCTTTCTTAGACCACCTCTACTAATTTCATGTACAAAGGAGTATAATTGTTGATATTTTCCCAATTAATTCATTGAGGAAGTAATATCTCCATCTGAAGATAAGAACTTGGTGCAGCACTCCCGATTTAATGGTTTTAAAATAGAACGGGTAACATAACCACATACAAAATAAATGAGCAGCTCCAGACCTTTAAGTGACTTTAATTTCATTGCTGAATTGAAAGATATAAAGCTAATAAATGTAGAAACATCTTCTTCACTTGTATGATGAGACTCTTCTGTATCGACTAAAATTGATGCAATTGATGACATTGGTTTTAAAACTAGGCTAACACGATTTTTTGTTCAGCCTCAAAAGACTGTCGACAACTTATATAGTAATTTCCATCAGCAAGTTGTCTATACCATCCAAAACGCCTTCCTTTTGGATATAAATTAATTTTACGAAGATAAAGAAAGTTAACTTTCTTTTATCCAGTAAATATATAGCTAAATGGGCTAGTTCTATGGATGTTTGATAGGCAGCATCAAATGTCTCGGAAGATAGACCACCTCAATGTTTCTTTGAGAGTGTCTCTCAGGTTTTAATCAATTCGGCAAACTTAATCAATAAATCTATTTCTTCGCCCTATTGCACAGAAATTGGGTTTTTAATGAATCATCTCTCTTTTGGACGTACATAGCATTAGAATTCGCATTTATGCAATTTCATAAGCGCTAAAGAATATCCATAACTTGCACTGTTTCTTTGAAGCTTCTGAATTGATCATCTTTCGAGACATAATGGTTAAGCGCATTCAGAGTGGACTCCAGAAAAAACCTTATAGAATGATCATCATTTCACTTTTCAATTGGTTGAAGAGCAATTACTTTATTATTAAGTTTGTTATCTAATTTCAAAAATTAACATAATTATTTTCTTTCAGAAGTCGAAAAAGGATTCAGTATATATAGAGAAAAAATTCAATTTCCTAGTCATCCATATATAATTTTCTGTTTGAGGTATGCGCATCTGTAATGGTTGCAACGGTTCTAGGCCATGTTTGGTAACTAGTTCAAGAACTATCATATTAAATTGTGTATAATGGAAGATTTAATATATGTGATTGGTACCATAGCTACCATCCCACTTATTATAGATACACTTGTCTTTTTCAGACAATAATTTAACTTTAGATCTTAAATAATTAATTGTTGAGACTTGCACTCCTCCTTGAACTGAGAACACACTTGTTTTTCTTGTTATACAATATTCAGATGGCAAGTAAATAATTCCAGATTCTCTAATTTGATTATATAAAGCTGGTTTGTATTATGCCAAAGTGTCGAAATTCCTAAAAGTTCAGGAGAGTATCATCCTCCTTTCACACTTACAGAGTGAAGGGGAAGTTTTTCTATTATAAAGTTGATTTAATTATTCGAATTAAAGTCTTGATGATGTACTGCTTCTTCCAGTATCTCAATGGCATACTTTATGTTTGAAGCTAGTTTGGGTTAATTCAGTTTATTTTTTAAATATGCTAAAATCTTATTGATATGAAAATAACGGCTCAGACTCTTTAATGAACATATATGATTCACTTTGACAAAGGAATAGGAAGTCCTTTTGAAAAAATGAGAAAAACAGTTCATTAATCACTTTTAAACCAAACCAAATATAAGGAATGATGAAAGGGCAAAAAATATAACGAAGTCTTCATTATATATTACATTTATGCCTTTGAGTAAACACGGTTTATCCAGGGTGTTTTTTATATCCGCGAAAATTTTTATCTCATTTTCTTGAAATAAACGTTCAATTTGAAAATTAAGGTGGAATTCTATCTTGCTAAAATCTGAAAAAAATAAAAATGCAATATTTCGGCACCAAATGTAGGAATTTTTTTCATACCAATTAATCAATTATATAATTATATTTAAACTACATTGAAATGTTAATATGCCTATTCTAAAGTATAACCTTTTAGTAAAAGTAGATAAGTTGTTCTCTTTTCAGGAAAAGTTTGTTTTCTCAATTTTTTGGGGGAATCCGGAAACATCATAAGATTTTAATTTATATCATTCAAGTGGACTGTTTATTTTTTGCTGAATTGAATTTCTATCCATTCTTTCATAAATAAGAGCCGATGGAGGAAAATGCTTGCTACAGATTCTTGAATATTGACTTTGGTCCTAGTTTTTTCTTCTGATGGAATTGACCCATACTTTAATAAGTTCAGGATCTTTTGGAACTTATGAAGATAATGTTTATCTTCAAGAATTTATTTGTCACAATGATTTTAATCAGTTTTTTTCTTTGGATAACCAGTCCTAACAACTGAACAATAGCAAATAATGTCCCTAGAATAACAGACTGTATGCATATTATTGTAAAAATTTATAATTACAAAATAAAAGTAGATATATAACAATTAATAGTTTTGAAAACAAAAATACGTTAATAACTTTAACCACAAAGTATGTAAGAACACAAAAAACTAGAATAACCATTTTAAATTAGTATATAAAAAATTAATTATTCATTTCCAATTTGCACTCCTGTAAACCACAATAAAAGAGCGCGTTCCATCTTCATTTCAGTGTTCTCTGTATAGACTAGCAAATGATTAACTGACGTTGCTTGGGCCAATGTGGGAGTTGGAAATCACATTGACAATCGTCAAAAATAATTTTAAAAAATGAAAAATTATTCAGAAAATACTTTTATAAACTACATTTAATAATTATTATAATATGAATGTATGGGGCTTTGTTTAATCTATATGGAATGTCTCTCTTTAAGTGGTTTGCTACAAAATAAAGAGTTTTTAAAAGTATTTTGCTAGGAAAAATCATCAAAATAATAAATATGAGGCTATATATTTCTAAAAGAAGTGGTATTTTATTAGTACTTTAATCAAAATAAGCATAAAGAAAAAGGCTCTATCAAATAGTACAAAGTTGGTCCAAGTCTACAAGTCAAAAGATTTTGATTGAAATTTAGCTTCTTTTCTATTAGCTTCTGAATTCTTAGCTGCCATGTACTTTTTTGTTAAAAATCGAATGTCGTCATTCAGTTTAGCACTTAAATTTTTACCTATGTCATGAAACAAAGCGAATGAAATTATTTGAAGAAAAGCTGACAAGGAGTGTTCTTCCTCGCACTTTACTTGCACAACAGCGATAATGTCAGAATTTAAACTGTCCTCCATCTTGTCAATGAATGTGGCAATAAATGAAGCTCTAGGATTTGGGGTGCCAAGTAAACTGTCTTTCTCTTCAGGAGTAGCTGTGATGTAAGAGAACATAGAGTGAGCATCAAGACAGGAGAGGTAGAGAATGACGGATGGAGTCGACAACCCCCATCTGCTCATTATGTTGATGAATTTTTTCAGGTCTACAAGCTAATTGGTTGGGCTATCAAAAGTTATTGAGTCTGGAGGTGTGTCTCTGATGACCATTAACTCTTGGTATGATGTACAGCTGATCTTTTTCTTCAAAGAAAAACCAATATACCCAGCAACAAAGTAGAGAGCATTACTGTCTCCCTTGGAAGCTTGTTCCTGGAGGTCATCTGGTTGCCTGTTAATCAAAATGAGCTCAGCTTTTACCAGCTCTCCATTCAGCAGAGCTTTAATTTCTGAAGTAGTGATAGCTGAAAATTTAAAAAAGTTAAATATTTTAATAATATTATTATATTGTAAAAATAAGTAAAACCTAAATAAAGAAGCTTACTATTAACAAATAACTTATTTACCTGAGAATTCGACAAGACTCAGAATACGATCTTATTCTCTTCTTCCAGGATCTGCCTCATGCTGATGTAGTAGATACCTTCACTTAGTTGTTTGTACCAGCCGAACCTTCTTTCGATGGGATCAGACTGGAAGATGCCGAGGAGTACATAGGAGAAGTCTTCATCTAGGAGAAGATACTCTGCCAGATCTGCTGCGGCAAAGGACGTCTGCTTTATTGCTACGAAGGTTTCTGCTGTGAGGCCAGGTGCTTTACTGTTTTTCCAGTAAATGAGAAAGTCGACAAAATCTCTCAAGAAAGAGAGGCCAAGTTTGTTCTTCTCAGAGATTGGTTCCCGAAACTCATTTCTCTTTTCATAGGCAACTCCAGGTGTCTTGACGTTTAGAATATTCCACGTAGTTCTGACAAAATCGGAAAATTCAGCAGTGTCTTTAAACTCCGGTCTGTTTTATTCTTTGGAGTAGTACATAAGTGCTCCAATTGATGATTCGTGAAACATAGTACCAGCCAATTTCATATTGATCTTCTCCAGGCTTGTAGGGCTCAATGCAATCCGTACGGATCGCATCAAAAGTGAACAGCTGTCTTACCTCTTCTTTAGAGCCTTGCCAAAGGTCTGACTTCTTTTAGACTCACAGATGAACTCAGAGTCGTTGAAATGTAGGGAACACAGCTTTGTACTTTTGAATAGTCCCTAATCTGTTTTCTTCAGATCTGTTTCTCTTGGAATGGCTCTCAGCCAGGCAGTATCAAATCCGAGGTTTCTCTTTTTGTTTGGCCACAGATGGATCGTAATGCCAGACTGTTGTGGCTCGTTGTCATAGCCTGTTTTACACCCTGGAGCACAACACTTAGTGGGCATGATAAAACACAATAAAGATGGTGTCCACAAAGTAACTACAGTTATTAGTAATTACTTATTATCTTACCAAACACGTTGCATTGGTTTTTTTTTTTCAATAGACCCTTGTTGCACTCACAGTAACAGCCAAAATACACCCCCTCCCCTCCCCAAATACTCTTACTATTGGCTCTTCTAATCTTAGTACTATTATTATGAATACAGAATATAAAATTTAAAAAAAATTGTGTTATAAACTTTGGTATCCGGACTTTATGGAGACAGTGGACTACATGGAGACAACCAATCAAATCAAAATCAATTTCTCTATAAATTCCGGTCAGGGACTTTTTGGAGACATTGGACCATATGGGGACAACCAATTAAATCATTTTATACTGATCCTAAAAATATTGATAAAATTGGTAGTTCGAACCGAAACTTTTTAAAAAAAAAGGAAGAATTGGGCTAATCTAGCTGCAGGAAGAAAGAAAGAGAAAAAAGCAAAATATTAATACAATAACCAAAATTTGAAATCATATTGTTCAATTCAAATCAAAGATTTTGACAGATTCATTTTTGTAAATCGGAGCCGTCGTCATGTGGTAGGTGGACTATGGATAGAAGAAAAGCCCACTTAATTCGCTCAGTAACTTCACCAATCGCTAGATCGAGATCAACTCGTCAAGAGGATGGATGGATGAATAAGCCTGTTTACTGCCTACCTATACGAGTAGCTTACATTGCTTACAGATTACGATCATGATTTCTACTAGGAGAATCAATAATTATACTATTAGAGATTGCAATCCTATTCTCTCCTAGGACATATTAAAATTTTACTGAGGGAGATAGTAGCGTTGAATATTTGAAGAGGTTGTGTGTTTCCGAAAATATGACGCAAAGTCGTACCCTCTAATTTGCCTATTATAGAATATAGTTAATAGTAAATCTTTTAGGATTAGAATTTGAACAGAAATAAGCTAAATATTAATAAAATCTTTTTTCATTTTTCATCTTTAAGATAGCGTATTCGTGCTAGTAATAGTTAGTTGATCATTTACATCATATTTACCTCTTTGAGTTTGTGTACTAGTTCATTTCTTCTAGTAATCCTTTACGGGTGATGTGTCTTTCGCGATCAATTCGTTCTTTTGAACAACTTTTTTTTAGTGAACGTACTGAACCGACTCAATTGCATGAATGATTCGTTCGTTTATACCTTAAGTTCCCCCTATATAGAAAATATCACTTAACCTCAATCAAATATTTTTATCCACTTTGACTTTTTTATTAAGTTATTATCAATATATTCAAGTGAAGAAGCATATATTTGTGTATTGTACGGTAGTTCATTAGCTTGTTACTTTGAGTGCACTCTAATTTGCACACACGAACCATTGTAAAGTCACCAACTGAACTGTTTTAACAAAAGGAATGTTGAATTAAGCCTAAGTAAAGTCAGCTTGTATTCCTTAATACCAATTTGGATTGAATACAGGTTGATAAAAATGAATACCGTAGTGTAGTAATCAATGATGCCCCATATTTTTAAATGTATATTTTATATATATTAAATAAATTTATATCTTATACTATATTGATTCAATACAGGTTTTTTAAATATCAGTTTGAATCATTCTTTTTTCTGGATATTGAGAGTTGAATCAAAAAATGTATTTGAATCAATAAATGATTCTGAATCATGCCCCAAGTTTTATATTTCATAAAATTGTTTATATTGAACGATTTACTTACAAAGATTTAATACAGCTTCTTGTAATATGTAGAAATAAAGGTTGAATATATCACAATTTACTGTATTATGAAATAGAGAGGGGTTTCTGACAGCCTATCCATGTATACTATGTACCTACACAAGTACTTATTTTATTCGATTTGGAGGTCAGTACAGGGTTTGTGATTGTTTATGTATCCGAAATAGTTCGTAGTACAATAATTTGTTTTTCCTCAAAATGGAAATTGAGGATTATATTATTTTTTTACAACTTGTGGAAGGAGCTTTAATGAAACTTTTAAAATTCAGCATAATAAATTTAACATTAAAACATCTCAATCCCTTAACTATTTGTATATTCAATTTGACAAATTTTATTTTCAAATAGCTAGATAGGTCACAGAAACGGTTTTTCAAGACTGAAACTTTTCAAACATCTTTTTTTTTCATCCATACACAATAGATCATCCAAAATTTGAGATACCATAGTACACACGTTAAGATTTACATAAAATCTTGACTTTAAGTACATTTTTATCATTTATATTTACAAAACAAGAATTAATATAATCTATTTCGATTCGCTCTTTCAGAGGGAAGTTCCTTATAATTTCATAATTAAAGATGTCCAATGTCCATCCTAGGTATGGACTTTCTGAGTTTGAATTTGACTGTGAAATAAAAGTTATAGTTATTATTATATATAAGTAAATGATATTTCAAACATAAACCTCAAAATGTGAAGATCTCCTTATCCTATTCAATCTTCAACTCAACAGATCAATGGGCTTCTTTTATTTATTAACCACTAAAACTGGATGGTCTTGAAACCATGTTTTTACTTCCATTCGTTAGGATCCAATATCCTCCCAGTAATATGAAGATGGTTAATTGCTACAAAGATCAGAGTTGTTTCCCCCAGGGACAGTTAGGGAAGCTATTGTTTTATATACCCGGATACATAGCCTCTTTCATCATTAAGTTTTTCAAAATTAAAGATTGTTAACCTTTTTGATTTCTCACAAATCAATAACTCATGGTGTCGGAATTTTCTGGAGAAGATCGAGATCTCATCGAAACTTATCAAGATAGTGTTAATAGGGCTTCAGATTTATTATTATATTTGAATACATTACATGTTAGTCGGCTTTACAATATGATATTCTCAGCAAACAAACTCGATCAATTTTTTTTTGACGTCGACAAAACCAAGACGATGCTTTAAAAAGCTATTTGTTAATTTATTAGAAACGGGAGATTCCTATCTTCCTATTAGGCTGAAGTGTAAAAAACAACATCATTTTGATAATTATATTGCTCAAGTTGGATTTAAATATTTTAATATATCTAGCTAAAATATTTAAATGAAGCTAATGGTAGCATACCTTCTGGTAAAAAAAGGTAAAATTCTCATGGTGCAAGTTCCAGAAAAATTACATTACAAAAAAAGATATATTTTCTTTAAGATGATTAAGACTAACTAAATTTCAAAATTGTAAGTCTACAGAAGTTAGGAGGCCACTTATAAATTTTTATCACATAATCACTTATGACTCCACAATTCACAAAATCTATTTATAGAGATAGTAGCAAAATATAATATGTATTGTAGACAAAAAAAGGGTGGATATTGATTGAGAGTTTAAGACTGACTTCTACTTTTTTCCAAGCATTATATACATCCAGGAAACTGAAGGATTCTTAACAGTGAAATATTTTTCCCAGAATAAGAGACGGGAAAAAAAAGTCGACTTTGGAAGGAACAAGATTCAAGAGTTTCACCGAAGAAGCTGTGGATAAATGAAACTCTTTGTTCATCACTGGGTAATTCATTTGGTAATTATTTCTTATTGTGGAACTCTCCAGTACTAAATAACTATTTATATATAATATCAGAATGCAATATGCATTGTAGACCCAAATATCGAGAAAAGAGAAGTAAATTTTCTTTACGAGTCTAGAATTATCTTGCACTTGTTTTCAAATGACAAAAGAGACTCAGTAATAATAAAGAAATCAGGCGTGAGATTGAAGTGTCCAGGTTTTATAATTATCCGTACAGACTGTAAATAAAAAAAGTCCAACTTATAAATGGAATTGATAAAAATGTGATAGAGAGGAGTGATTTCTGTGTTATATACATCAAGGACACTGGAGGACTCTTAATGAAATAGTTTTCTTAGAGTAGAAGATGAGGCAGAGTTGTCTTTCGATAATTTCAAAGAAGGAGCTGTGGATGGAGGATGAGAACTCTCTTTATTTATCATCAGGTCTTTCTATCGTTTAATGGAACTCCTTAATTCTTATATGTAGAAGTATACGATGATTCCGTTGAAGATCTAGTGGTATTTATGTATAGAGACAATGATTAACGAGATCAGAAGTCCCTCCTTCTGCTGTAAGTCCCCCATTATATATTCTCTCAGGGTAAACACGTTAAAAGGCGAAAACGTCACTAGAACCCATAAATTCATCTAGCAAGATAATATGACGATGAATTCCAACTAATTGTTGTATTTAAATAATCTGTTGTCTCCATATAAAAAAATATAGATATAAAACTATCTCCATATAGTCGCTCTCTCCATAAAGTCCGGGAACCATAAACTTCAAATAACATACCAATATACATGCATAATTATTTTTTTTTGGGAAAAAATTGCCAAATCGAAGTTTGTGAAGAAAATTGGCGAAAACTTTTTCCACTAATTTTGCAAAATTAGTGGATACAAAACTAAAATATTTTTCCCGTATTTGGAAAAACAAAAACGTTATAGGAATAATGTCGTCGAAAAACGAACTCTTGAAAACTGGTTCATTTTTGAAAATATCATGTAATAAAATGTTCTGGAAATTAAAAAAGACTAAATTGTAATTAGTCTAAAAATTTTATGTCCAAAATTCCTCGTTTAGAAGCATTTCTTCTTACAAATTGAAAATTGACATTTAATGAAAAAAATTATTCAGAAGGTGAACGACATTTTATTTATACATCAATTTTTATGTTTAAGGTTGATATGCAAACGAATTTCTAGACAAATTTCTACAAACTTTATTTAATCAACGAAACCAATATTCAATGGGAAATATAATTTTTTTTGTACCTGAAAAAAAAACAAAAAAAACGAAACTCAATTTTCACCGATTGCTGTTTTTGTCCAATTTTTTTTGATTTCTTATAAATTCAGAAAACTTCCTTATTCGTATAATTGTTTTATTGAGACGCCAGTCACTTATTAATTTATAACTCAACCTTTTATCTAGTCTTCGTAAGCTTCAAAAACGATTTTGTGTTTCCGGTATAGAATAAGACCATTTATATGACCCCCACCCCCATCTTATCCTTATCAAGATCAAAAAGGCACCCATTCAAAACTTCAACCTGTTAGGTCCAACGATGTGGGCACCTATAAAAGACACACCCATACTCTTTTTATATATATACAAACAATATTAAAATTTACGTAGGATTTTATTCTATACTCTATTGCAATATTAAAAAGGGTAGCTTTTGGTTTACATTTGAATATTTTAGCCAAAATTTATTCATATAAGTAACAAAATGTCGATGAGGGATCAGGAATTCCTGTTATTTTGGAAAAAGAGCATAAAAATATAAAGTATATTAGTATTACTTATTAATTCATTCGTTTATTTATTGACGTACGTATCAAGTATGACGAGGGAATATACAACTGACAAAAAATTCATAGGTAAATGCCGTTATCCGGCCGGCCATCTTCCTATTTTCTTTTCTTCTTTCTTTCGCTTTCCCTCTCTTTCTCCAGAGAAAAAGGAAAAAGAATTTGAATCATCTGTTCATCATTCTATATTTCTGACATCGTACTGTGCCGATAATCTTAGAAATGTCTCTTCTGCGACTCTTGGCCTCCTCTCCATTATGTGTGAAACACATAAATAAGGTATTCTAGACTACTTAGTTCTTCTTTGAGGATTTTCTATTCTTTTTGTAGGTGTCTAATAGTAATTTCCTGAAGACATTTGGTCGAAATGCTACAACCGTCTCGGATTCAGAGCTGAAGTCCATCCTAGCTAGCAAAATAGTTCCCTTTCAGAATGAGGTGAAGGCATTTCGGAAGGAGCATGGGAGCGAGAAAATTGGGGAGATTACTGTGGACATGGTAAGTCGAGCAGGTTGATAGTCATACCCGACTCCCTTCCTTTTAGTCAATTTTCCAACTGCCATTCACCCTCTCGTCTATGTCCCAAAAATCCTCTAAAACACTGCTTCCCATCTTGTGTTCTTCGATACACTACATCAACCATTCATCAATCCAATATTGCTTTAGCATATTTAAAAATGCATGTTTCATCAAAATATTACTCAAGGATTTCGCAATGATGAAAAGTTTGGAAAATGCTACTCTTGAATAAGAGCTACAAGACCCATTTTGTGTAAACAACTAAAATATTCTGACCAATAATTCAGAAATATCGCTTATTTCGATGTTTGTCTGTTATTTTAGGAAATTTTGGTGGGAATAGATTATCCTATGTTTTGAGTTATTACATTTTAGTAATGCCAATTGGTATGTTGAAGAAGGGGGAGAGGGTTCTCGAATTATATAATAACAGATGATATTTCTTACCCTCACTAATTACGACCTATATTTATGATTGCATGTATAAAAAATATTTACAAAAAAATAACAATACTGGACTTGTGAAAGAAAAACTACACTTACACTGTTAGTGTAATTACTCCAAAACATATTTGTTTCAAATTTGCTAATCAACAGAATATTTTCAAAAAATTATTCAAATGTAAAGGGGAAAAATCTAATTTCTACCGTATTTTAATATGTTTGAGATTGAAGCATACAAAACTTAATTCTTATGGATTATATAGTGAAGTTTAGCTGGAAATCAGGTTATACGATAATTTTTTTATATGAATCGAAGTATAATTTATTTTAATTTTCAACTAATGGTCCGTGAATCATGTATTGATTCGAAACATAAATCTGATCTATGGTATTTTGACAATACTAATAGCAATAGTCTATTTAGGCGTGAAAGTTTGTTTCAAGTTATCATTGGAAAGTACAGTCTCTAAGCTAGAAAGTTCTAACTTTTTAATATAATGGTCCCTCATGCACTTGAAATATTTTAATGAGGCACATAACCTGTTAAATTAAATTTAATGAAAAATGGCTTCATATAAAAAAAAACTATGAAATCCATATTTATTTCAAATTTGTGCTAAATCTATTTTTTCAAGGCCAAACTGCTTCAAAAGGGGCAATCTGGCAACACTTTTCAGGAGCGTCCGCAAGATTATATTTATGTTACAGTTAAAGTAAGAAATCTGTTAATATGCAAAATAACTAGTTAATGTACATAATAACTGAACTAAACCGTTTATGTACATAATAACGGAACAAGACCGTTAATGAGCACAATCATAATATTTTTTATTAAGTGCGTCATTAATTTTCTTTTAGTCTTAAAAGTAACAAAATGGCTCCCACAAACCAGATTTGTGAAATGAAAAATTAGGTCATTTAAAATTCTCAAAATTTAAAAACGCTCAAAATGGAATTAAATCCACGTTGTAAAGATTTAATTATAAAAACGTATTTGTAAGCAAATTTGTCGTGTGGACCTTCCCCTTATTCTATTAGTGGCTATGTTTAATCAGGAATTTACTATCAATAATACTTTTCAGGTGTATGGTGGTATGAGAGGAATGAAAGGTTTAGTAACCGAAACCAGTGTACTCGATCCTGAGGAGGGCATTAGATTCCGTGGTTATACCATTCCTCAATGCCGAGAACTTCTCCCCAAAGCTAGTGTAGGGGGGGAGGAACCGTTACCGGAGGGGCTCTTTTGGTTGTTACTGACTGGTGAAATTCCTTCAGAAGTTCAAGTTAGAGGTCTATCTAAGGAATGGGCTGATCGTGCTGCTCTTCCGGGACATGTTGTTTCCATGCTTAATAATTTTCCGTCGAATGTTCACCCTATGTCACAATTAATTGCTGCAGTTGCCGCTCTAAATTCTGAATCTAAATTTGTGAAAGCTTACTCTAGTGGTATGAACAAATCTTTATTTTGGGAGGTAATATGCAATTTATTGATAGATTTTGCAAATATATATATATTTTAATAATAGCCTTGTTTCGAAGATTCGATGGATTTAATTGCCAAACTTCCAGTTGTGGCTGCAACAATTTACAATAATTTGTATCGTGAAGGAAAAACTCCATGCCCCATTGATCCGAACAAGGATTGGTCTCACAATTTTTCAGAGATGATTGGTTATAAGGATGTTACATTTACCGAACTCATGAGACTTTATTTAACCATTCACAGTGACCATGAAGGTGGAAATGTATCTGCACATGCTACTCATCTGGTTGGTTCAACATTGTCTGACCCTTATTTGTCTTTTTCTGCGGGGATGTGTGGTTTAGCTGGCCCGCTTCATGGGCTGGCTAATCAAGAAGTTCTAATTTTTTTATCAAAGGTAAAGCTTATTTCTCATTAAATTTGTAGTTACTAAGTTAAATAACAAATTCAAGAATATCTTAATTAAACTAGTCAATTAAGTTTTAGTTTTTGGAAAAATAATTGATATTTATATTGACTGTTCGGCATATATATTTATATTTCCAAATAATTTTAGTATAAGGCCAAAAATTTATCAATCAAATCCATAATACCAACTAATTGTTTGGGTAATCTTCTATTAGTTTCGGTCAAACTTTCGGAAGCGATCCTTACTTGTTTTTTGTACATAAGAAATATAAAATAGATTTACAAGAAATAATAATTTTTTTATTAACTAAAATAAAATAACTTAAATATACATATTTGCGTACAGTATTTGTCGTTCATGGCAATGTAGACTATTAGTGCTAGTAACCGGCATTGCTGGAGTTTTTAGGCGTCGATGGAAACTTTGTTTTGATAATATAGAAGATAACTCGGTGTTATTCTCCGTTTTTTGTGAACACTATCACTTTTAGTAACTCAGTACTTGGATCTGATCTACTCAAGAATATAAGGATAAAAATTACAGTTTGATATATATTTTTTATGACGTGATGAGCTTTAGTCTTTAGAAGTTCTAAAATACTCCCTGGCGTAGCTTAAAACTACAAACACTTGTTGCTAAATCTCATCTAATGTTGCATTCATTTTTTTTAATATGAGCTTTAACTACTCACGCTTGCTGTTAAAATTGAGTCCTCAAGTTATATTTTTTAGTTTATAACTGTATAAAATAGAACTTCATCTATACGCCTGATAGAATTTATTCATTTTTACATGGTGTTTAATACAGCTATTTAAATATAGCAGCTTTTCTTTTTTAATATAACGCGGGCGCACGTTTGTAATTTCTTTTCTTAGAATAAGTATCTACGCAGTCCCGAGATACACTCAGAAATGACTTTACGGAGAAGATACACATATAAATACAAATCATCTTTGCTTTAAAAGTATAAATACCATGTAAATTTTGTACAATAAGTAATTTTCATAAAATTAATTTGTAGACACGAGTCAGTAAGAGGAAAGGAAGATAAATTATAACTACGTATGCCGACCTCCAAGGCATTAGTGAGAGCAGCTCTGGGTTATATTTATTATTCTTGAGGGAGAGCGGGAGTGCGCTCATCATTTTAGAAAAGCGATAAAATCGCTCAAATATTCGCTGATTTATATAATTTTGTATTACTTTTTCTACTTCTATTTCCTATGAAATAACATCAAAAAGTTTGACAGTTAATGGATAAGATTGCAAGAATAGGCGGTCTCAAGATAATCTAGAATCTTTTTTTCTATGCTGTGTCTTGTGACTCTTCTGTTTCGGTACGAGTTTGCCCTAATTTAGCTGACCACTCTATGAAGACTCAGTTATTGGTTCCCTCAGAAACACGCCAGCTCCTTCCTCTCTTGAGTTATGGATTTTTTTTATTTTTTTTAAACGAATTTTCCCAACTGAAATACGATTTTGTTATATTTTTATGTATTTAATCGACATAAGATGTCAAAATCTCATGCAAGAATAACTTCAAAAACCTTTGTTCAAGCTTAAACTAATTTTCAGGCTTAACTGGATTATTGTTCATGAAACCTCGTAATTACATGTACCCTAGGACAGTGGTTACCAAACTTGTTGTACCCCAGGCGTACTAAAAGACAATTATTTTTTTTTTGACTAATCTATTTTAATTAAACCAATCATTTGGATAACTATAAGCTATTGTAAATAATGTATGTTGGCACAAATCGTACGTCACACTTGAACTTGCAATATATGTTTAATTCAATTACAATCGTAAGGATACATCTAAACGTGGCAAAAAATGAGCGGCGCTCATTTTATTGACTGGGAGTGCGCTCAGGATTTCTTATGCGGACTACTGCTTTGCCCAACGCTCCTTTACTAATTTATAATAATTTTCAACTGTATGTCGATGATTTTATTCTTTGAATGTTGTTTTTGTTTTTCATAGATGAAAAATGACTTCATTATTAGGCTGATAATATTTATTTACAAAGTGGTTTAAGGATGTGTATTCTTTTAGGTAAGAGGGGGAGGAGGGGCACAAAATGATGCAGTTCAATGTAAGTAGGAGTAGTATAAAATTTTGTCCAATATTAGTTAAGTAAGAATTTTTAAGCGTTTTTCGCTAGATGTCTTTAGTGAGCTATATCTCACCCTAAATACATTGCATAAAAAAAGAATCTTAATTTAAATTTTTTTTTTAAATATTTAAAAACTTATTATATATGTTTATGATATAATACAAATTAACATATAAAATTTGAGTAAATTGAAAATGCATATGCATTTATTTTTTTTGTTAAAATATCGACCTTGTGATCTTATTGGTAAAAACTCATTTTGTTGGCTTATACAATAAAATACAACAAAAGTATGAAACGATGATCTATTAAATGTATTTCTCCAAAAACATTCAAAATGTAGCGATTTAAAAATAGTTTTGGTGCTGTCAAGGCCAAAACTTTTTGAGAGCCTCTAAATTCAGAACCGAAGTTTAAAAAAAATGAAATTTTGTGTTTTAAACTTTTTTTAAATATGTGCCAAATTTGAAAAAAAGAAAGAAATTGTGGTGTTTTTGAGTGATTAAATTGGCTTGGAATGACCCCATCATATTTTCAAATCGATTTTCTAGCTATATTAGGTCTCGACAAAAGCACATTTGAGTTAAAATCCTTTTAAAACTAATTAATTAATCAAAATATTGTTCAACCTGAAATTTTTATTTAATAACTTGCATGTGCTCAAGGGTTATTTCTATTCTTTTTCTAGATCAAAACAAGGGTCAAATTTTTTCACTTTTGTAATTGTTTTTTCAATGTTGCGCTTATACCTAAATTCTAAATAACTACAACTACTTTTATTCAGGTAGCAAAAGACTTGGGATTGAATGTAACCGATAATAAGTTAAAAGACTATGTATGGAATTTGTTAAAGTCAGGACAGGTTGTCCCTGGTTATGGACATGCAGTTCTTCGTAAAACAGACCCTAGATATACCTGTCAGAGAGAATTTGCTTTAAAGCATCTTCCAGACGATGATTTGTTTCACCTTGTATCTCAGCTTTATTCAATTGTACCTCCAATTCTAACGGAAACTGGAAAAGTGAAAAATCCTTGGCCAAATGTAGATGCTCATTCTGGCGTTTTACTTCAACATTTTGGGATGAAAGAAATGAACTATTATACTGTATTATTTGGTGTCAGTCGGGCACTTGGTAAGTATTTCTTAATTAATCTTAATCTTTCTGTTATAGTATTTATCGTTGATAATAACTATACAATATATGTGTATACAAGGTTAATATCAATACAAGGTTGTACCATTATGCTTTTCCGACTGATGCTGGACTTTCACCATACTTATTAATTGTGACGTCATAGAGTATAACTGTTACCAAGAGTAGCTATATATAGCCTTCCTTGATACTCTATGACGTCAAAATATGTCTGTCTTGCTCAACATTAGTTACGGTACCTACAAATTGAAAATTATAACAAGCCGATCACATGATGGACTAATCTTTTTACCCTTTTTACGATCTAATAAAATACTTAATGTATTATAAAAATTGACAGTGTTACATGTAAATTATAGATGGGACCATTTGTTAGGAGCACTCATGTTCACCAACATGGTTGGTTATTTAATGACCTATGTAACGAAAAGTTGGTGAATTTCTAAATTGAAAAAATACTAGCATATTTTACAAAGATTTTTATTTTTATTATTTCTGCTTAAAAAGCAGTGTTAATGAGGATTTTTGTATGTTTTCTTTTCTTTTATTATTTTCCAATTCCACATGGAAGACGATTTTATTTTTATTTTGCATAAATTGAATTTTCTACAGATAAAGTAGTAAACAAAGAGTGCTTTTTTATAATCTTCTGCACAAATGACCCATCTGGTTAAGAAGTTTGTTTTGTAAAAACTGAATTTTCTACAGATAAAGTAGTAAACAAAGAGTGCTTTTTTATAATCTTCTGCACAAATGACCCATCTGGTTAAGAAGTTTGTTTTGTAAAAATTGATATCCGTTCAAGGAGTTTTTATTTTGTGGATTCTAAATCTCACTGCAACAAAAAATGAACGAGCAACATGCCAAACACCAAGGGGTACACGATGTCCTTGATCCCTAATTAAGCAAAAATGACATCACTAAGATTGTTGGCGTCAATATTAACACAGTCTGTCATATCCAAAACGCCAGAAACGCCGGTTTGGGTACTGAGAAGTCACCAGGAAGTGTTATCTAGAACAAGAAGAGAGGTGATGACTTCATTAGCATCTTAAATCCCAAGGTAAATGCCAACTCGACGACCAGCATGAGTAGGCTAGCCAAATACCTCAACGTTGACCCCAAGACCATCAGGATGGCTAAGTTATAAAGATTTGGGCCTCAATTCCTATGTCCGAAGACCAAGACACATCCACAGCAAAAAGTTAAAGCAAAAGAGATTCGAGAGTTGTAATTAAATCGATGTCATATTGAATGTTTCGGCACCACACCTCTCAGTATCCAAAAAAAGTTTATTAAAATAAAAAATAAAAAGTTAGACGAACTTAATTCAACATTTCCCTGACCGCTCATTTATGCCTCCCCAATCTTTAAGTTTTGAGATATTTCTAGCGACTTTATTGCCCTGAAGAGTATTAAGACAATTAAATATTTCTATAATTATATTTTTATTATAATGTTTCCAAATGTATTAATATTTATTTATCTACTCTAACAACTAATACCTTTTCAATTTTAATTTGAAAAAAGAGTTATCAATTCTAGATTTTGGAAAAGAGTTCTTGAATTTTGTCTTGAAATAATATATAAAATTACTTAGCAGTTACTTCATTGGATGTGAGTTTATTTCCAAATGTTAACGTTGTCAATTTCTATCTTTCCCTCATATTGATGGAATTGTTGAAAAGTGAAGCAGAATGGATGGATGAATAACTTCTAGGCGTAAGGCATGAATAACTTTCATGCTTCGCGTATGACCTATGTTCTTAGCAAAAAGTGGCAATGCAAAAAATAAAAAAATAGTAATTCCATTCCTTAGGATTCGACTCATTATAGACTATGTACTGCGAGGGGCACTCAACAGTTGACGTATTCTTATGTAACACTGGCTCCTTAAGCAATAAATACTGATATTTGCCCAAGCGACAGTGAGTTACACCACCTTGCGTATAATATATATATTTTTGTTTGTTCGTGTCCTATTGGCAATACTAATATCAATGACATAAAAAAAAAGTCTTCAATAATAACTGCCCCAAATGAATTTCTACCAAATCTATTGGACGAGTCATTTAATGAGACGATCATCACCTCCCATAAAAGAATTGGATTATTCCTTTTCAATGGATAGCTAAATAAGAGTTTTTTCCTTTCCGGGTGTCCCGAAAGTCTTGACCGGTACCTTTGATGGCTTTTTCGAGGTTTCAAAAAACTTTTTACGTAAATGTTGCATAAATAAAAGTTAAGGACCGTTTTCAGATTAACAAGTTTTGTTTCAATAACATTTCAAAATTCATAATTGTTTTTGACATAGAGGCTAAAAGACATGAAGTAGCTGCTCTGCTTCGTGCAGGAATCAGCCACAAGGAGATCTCTGAGGCCACCAGCATGTCCGCCAGCACCATTGCCAAGATCAAGGGGAGGTTGGACAAGGGGGGAAGGCCTTAAAGACAAGCCTCGAAGTAGGAGACCTGTCTTAAAGGCCACCAAGGCCACTAAGAAGAAGATCAGGGCTCAGATCAAGATAACCCTCTTCTGAGCATCAGAACATTTGCCAAGAAGAACAACATGGGTGAGACTACTGCTGCCAACATTGTCAAGGACATTGGGGGCAAGTCCTTGATCTGTACGACCCGTCCCATGTTGTCCATGGGTAATATGGATGCCAGATACATCCGATACAAGAAGATTTTGAACAACATGAAAAGCATTGGGGACAGAATTCTCATTTTTTTCGATGAGAAAACTTTTACAGTGGATCCCGTCTTCAACCGCAAAAATGATCGCTACGTTAGCCTTAATTGTTATGTGGGATCTGAGAAATATGTGACCATGACCAAGCACCCAGCCAGCATCATGATGCTTGGAGTTGTTGGCTCAGATGGTAAAGCCATGCCTCCAGTCTTCTTCCGAGAGGGCTACAGGCTCACCTTGGAGGACTACATCAAGGTGCTCAAGACCAAGGTGGTCCCATGGATCAGGAAGGATTATCCTGGCAAGAGGGTGTGTTTCCAGCAGGATGGGGCACCCGCACACACAGCCAAGAACCCCCAAAAGTGGTTGAAGGAGAATGTAGACTTCTGGCTCCCTCCTCCCCCACCTGAACCCCTTGGATTTCAGCATCTGGGCGCACATTGAGAGGCAGGCTTACAAAAAACGCCACAGCAGTACCAAAGCTCTGAAGGCCAGTATCACCAAGGCCTGGGCCAAAATGGACCCCACCTACATCAAGAACACCTTCTCCTCCTTCCGTCCCCGTGTTGTGGCTGTTATGGAAGCTAAAGGCCAAATTGTTAAAAACATATTATAGATTATAACCAAGTGAAGTTTTACTTTTACCTTTACTTTTAGTCCTTGTAGATCTTAATGAAGTTGGAAATTAGAAATCAGTCAGGACTTTCCGGACACCCAGTATATTAAGAATCCAAGATACTTCATTGTAGATTTCAGACCTCGTGCCAATTAGAGTAACACCTCTACTATCAAACCATTTATCTTATACTATGTTATTTGTATACTAGAACTACTTCTTCCCATATCCGGATATTTCATAATAGTTATATTTTTCCTCGCTTTTCTTACAGTAGAAAAACAATATAATTCATTTCTGTATAGTTTATCAACTAATTTGTGGCATCTAAAGGAATGTGGAAATAAAGTAAACCATACGAATTTATAAGCTTATTTAATTATCCCTTGATAACACTTTCTCTACGTCTAAACTTAGCATAGGTATCCCATTTTACTGCATTATCTGCACCACCATTTGAATCCCCATTTAATGTTGTCATTCTTTATGTATATATTTGTACCTTGAATTTTGTCATGTGTTCATTATAAAATGTTTCAGTGAGTTGGATATAGCAGATTAGAAAGCTTTATTATTAAGGTGTTTGACAATTGCTCTGATTTTGTATGTTTTTCTCCTTTTATTTGCAGCTAAATTGTTAGAAAAGTAATCTGTAACTTGCCACTTTATAGAAATAAACATTTTTCTTTTTACAATTGGGATATCCACGTCTCATTTTATATTTAAAATAATTATATAATTATATGATTTATTGTGTTAAAGTTTTAAAAGATATAAGGACAAGCATATCATGAAAATACAGAAACAAGGGCAAAATAGAGCGGAATAAATTTGTATCCTGCAATAGGGCAAATCGAAGGAGGAATACGGTCATAGAACCAGTTAGAGTTGTCTTATTTTCTTCTCTCCATAGAGATGAAAGGTCTATCATATTCAACCCAGAAGCATATATTTTATCTGTGTTTAGAATTTCATTTTAAATCTCAAGGAATAAAATTGCAAGTTTACTTGCGGATCATATATGATCCACAAAGAGCTATAGTTGGATTAAAATTTAGCTCTGGGTCCAACTCCCATCACGAAATTTGCCTTCCACGACAAGAACAAGGAAGGGTTGTCAACAAGTGTTATTAGGACTACAATATGTAAAATATAATAAACTTATAAAAACATAAATAACCATCCATGATCTTACCAGTGGGGTAGCCTCCTCCCCTCATGGGCAACTCAGATAGCTATAGCTTAAAGGCTCACGAGGATGCTAATGATAACCCTTTCCCCGAAGATTATGCTTCTGAATGTGGGAACGAGTAGGATACTGAGAAGCTAAATATATCTCCTAGAAACACCTGGCACTTCTAATTAGAGATGAGCAATCCTGAGAACTATCCTATATGTGGACGGATTTCGAGACAATAATGTCTAAGGCTACAATCCATACAAGGGATATTCCTATTTATTGAATCTCCCATATCAGTACAGAAATGGGGCTCAGTAAGGCAGTCATTGGATCTTAAGATCCTAATTGACATTACTCTTAAGAATTAATAATATGGAAATTCCTTTGATTAATAATCAAATATTTATGGGCAAATAATTTTTGATTTACATAGAGGGTTGATGAGTACTATCAGACGGAATTCTAAGCTAAGTTTAAAGATTCTTGCAATAAGATACATCATGGAGGTATTTGAAGCCGTAATAGTTTCTAATATTTAATTATTTAACCACCAAAAACGAGTAAAATGAAGGACCTTATTTAAAGGCTAATGACTTATTTATTTTTCCTGTGCTGTATAGCAGAGGTGAAGTTAAAGAATAGACCTTATATCTAATAGAAATTTAAAAGAGAAAAAAAAAAAGACATTTTAAGAAGGTCGATTTTGATTGACTTTTGGACTATTTAGTTTTTATATTTATTTAGAAATTTAAATATGATAAGCTTGTTAGGTAACCCGAATATAGCTTACAATAATATTCCCTACAAAAATTAATCGCCAATAAGTTTAATTAATCAATTATTTTGAATATGATGCATCTATAAACTTATTTTTATCCCTTACATATAAACTATTATTATTATTTTAGTAAACTTATATCAAACGATTCAATTTTTTTCATCGTAATAT
Organism: Lepeophtheirus salmonis; assembly: GCF_016086655.4. Lineage (NCBI taxonomy): Eukaryota > Metazoa > Arthropoda > Copepoda > Siphonostomatoida > Caligidae > Lepeophtheirus > Lepeophtheirus salmonis. Next base: position 1,022,518 of record NC_052142.2, on the reverse strand, counting down.
TAGTGTATTCAAAACTAAAATGACTAAAAATCAATCAAAACTGACTTGTTATGAAGGCATTTTTTTTAAATTGAAGTGAAAATCTATTCTATAACTTCTCCTAGGATATAAAGAACTAGAAGGAAAAATTAAAAAGATATTAGTTTCTAAGTATCATACTTAATTTTGCTCGATTTTTTTTGGTTATTTTTTTTTTTTATTAATTGTAATCAAGATAAAGTAATGAATAATTCATTCTTAAAAAACTTGAATGTTTGCATCAATTTATGTCTACTATTATTTTCATCTATGTAGTTCAGTTCTTTCATGTCGAAGTATGGTACTGAATTGTAGTTATACTTTAAAAACTTGATTGAAGAAAAAAAAGGCTTAAGGGTCAAACTGATATCAATTGAAAGTTTTAATGGTCCTATTTGTGTTCTACGGCTTATAGAACCATAAAAAATGTGGGTTTTAGCCTGCGGGCGTTCCAAGACCTTCATTTTGTTGCATAGTGTTATTACAATATTTTTATTAAAATATTCTGGTAGATCAAGTATTGGCCTGTATTTCTTGTGACCAAAACATTACTATTAATAGACATATCGTTTGTCATTTTTAAGTGCCATGAAATCAAGCGGTTGTGAATTCCTTTGAGAAGGACATCAGAATGATTATTTATGGACAATTAAGATTGGCTCTCTGATGACATCGCGAAAATAAATAATTTATTTTCTTACAGAGTGATCTTTGAGGCTACAGGGGTTTCCCCCGAAGTTGAAGAGTAATATCTTCTCAATATTTTGATGAACGTATTCTATAGTTGTTGAATGTTCATATATTGGAGAGTGTTACCAAAGTATAATATTTAATTATTAAAGCCTTCATTTCTGTGGATTCTGTGGCTGCACGATTGATAAATATTCCTTGTTGTAAAAAGGCATACCTTTTGCTTTTCTGCATTTAATCTGTTTTTTGTTTGTTCGACATTGATAATTACATTTTGTATCATAGGAGATTATACAGTGTTTTGTTAAGTTAATCGTGCTTGCTTTTGAAATATTTAGTATTTGAATAAATTTTTATTTTCACAAGCTGTTTTCATTTTTTAGTATAAAGTATGTATGTATATGAAAGACGGAGAGTACCATTAGGGAGTCAAATGTTCCTTATTTGGAAGTAAAAGGTTTTTCATTAGGACGCTTCAAATAATTTTCCGTTGGGGAAGAAGCAACGCCATATTTCCGATACGGAATAGGATTTGGGTTTATTTCTTTCCTGTCTCCAGTCATAGCTGCTTAAAGCTAATCTATTAAGACACAATAACAACCAAGCTGCTCCCTTCTCAAACATTATCCTATAGTTTTTCATTCTTCAGTTTTTATTTTTTAACAGACTACTTATTTTCAAGATTAGGCCCGGTTCTTGTTCAGCGGTTCTATCGGTCCTGTAATTCTGAATTCATTTTAAAAGCTTATAGACAAGAAGATTTGCCTTTGTTTCCATAAAAATTTAAAATTGTGAAGAAATAATATGACAATAACAGTCTCTTAGTATTTAAGAGAAAAATAATTTCGGGTATTTTTTCTGCTTCTTTTTTGGATGAAAGTTGTATGATACAATAAAGCTAACGACTTCTTTATTTACATAAAATTATGTAGATAAAATTTTAGAAGCTTATAAATATACCAAAAAATACAACTAACTAAAATAAGGAAAATAACCGAGACCGATAAGCAATATATCTCGGTTCGACTTTTTCTAGATGTTCCAAGAACCGGAACTGCTAGACCGATAAGTGTATAACCTTTGTTCTTGTAGTTACGTTAACGACATGATAAAAATCGTACTCTGGCTAAAATATTTTACTTATAAACATATTTATTTGATCATATAATGTACCTTTTATTATACTTTCTAAGTCTGATATATATTATTACAAAGGTCGTTCCACATTAAATTGATCAAAAGTATGTTACCCCAATAAATCAGAATTTAATGAAATTGAGTACACTTGTAGATTTTTACCTAGATTTAGTGCACATCAAAGTTTCTGTTAAAAGAACAAAAATATATGACTTTCATATCTCGAGAACTAATCGTCTATTTGAAAAGAAGAAAAAAAGATTTGTACTTCGTAGATAAAAATCTACATGTTAAATTAATTAAATTAAATTCTAAGATGGTCCGTAAAAAAATTACATTTTTTGAGACGATTTGATATGGTATGTGACCCCATTATATTTTACTATATTTATACATTCGCTATTATTTTAATGTATATTTTCTTTTAGGGGTAACTTCATCACTAATTTGGGATAGGGCTCTTGGCTTACCATTGGAGAGACCAAAATCTATGTCAACAGAAGGGCTTAAAAAATTAGTCAATAAGGATTAGATGGAATACACATTTTTTTGTCTTTGTTTTTATATTGTCAATTTTGTTGATGATCCAAATTCATGTTTCATTATGTATTTATGTAATATACTAGCGTCAAATATTTTGTATTCATAGTAGCTTCCCTTTTACTTTAATCTCTCATTTAAAATAAAGCACTCTCTTTGGTTTACTTTTCCCCATAGTTGGTCAAAATATTTTGAGATTTTTTAGAATAATATAGTTATGAAATGAAAGAGGGGGAAAAATGTGTTAATCAGAATAGATGAAATAATGCTATTGGCCGATATGCTAAATAAAATAAACCGGAAATTAACGTGGTAAGTAACCCCAACAATTTGAAGAATGTTTGGAAGAAGAACAGTTTCGTGGCCATGGTGGTTTATTAAATTTGCGGCGAACAGTCATGAGAAGGTTGAAAGTTAAGTAGACACTAATCTTACCCCGTATTTATTTTTTTTTAAATGGCAATAATTACTTCGAAGTTAATCCTAAACTCTAGTCTTAGTCAAATAAGGATTTCTTTATCATAACAATAATTAATACTTCCAACCAATGTTGTACAGCTATAAATGGTTATAATATTAATCCATTGTCTTACTCAGTTTTTATCAATGTTGAATGACGTATCAAAATTTTCAAATTTGAGGAAAAGGTTTCAATCTGGGTTAAATTGAGTCTTAAAATGATAATGCTCTCAATTAAGTCATGGGAATGGTTGACGATATGGATTCTAGATATTACAATATTAAACTGGTATGTCCTTTAAACATTTAAATCATATTAGTTTTACTACATAATTGTTATTAGCAAGAATAGGATTATATTATGTTGTACCTCGAAGAAAAATTCCATCATCTTCAAGACCCAAAAAAATGACAACCCATGTATATGGATTTTACCCAAATTCGATTAAAAATTATATAAAAATGATGTCCAATTTAAAAATAAAAACTTATTAATTTTATTGCTTGTCTTTTTTTATTTAAGATGAAATAAAAAAATATTACCATTTTTATAAAATATAATGTGTATATTTTAGATAATCAAATAAAAAACCCAAGAACCGAGGAAGTTATCATCCTCTATTCACAGCTACTTCATTGAAACTCCTGAATCTATTGCTCCTAAATGTGTCCTTGATATACATAACAAACAAATTACTTATCTGATAACACACTGATAAATTATATCAATTTCATTTAGAAGGGTGAATTTGATAGTTAAATATATCTCATATTAGAGGGAAGAATTTGAATTGATTTGCTCTGTAGCTCTATTTTAAAACTGATACAAATTGTTTTTTTTGACGGAATAGATACTATTAAATTAAAATTTATTTAACAGACAAATTGAGTGATACTACTGCTGACTTTTTATAATAGCAATTAGTATTATTATACAACCACTTATTTATTAATTATAATAAAAATTTAAATTTCTCATTTGTGTTCTTCGATAATTTGCAATGTCAAAATTAATTATTTTAAGCAACGATAAATTATAAAAAAAATTAAAAGACGTACGAGTAGAATAAAAACGACATTAACGAATATAATTGAAATGTTAATGTCACATAAACCATTAATGAATTTCTTTACTGTATCGAGTTGTTCAATCCACTGCTTTTAACCAAATTCCCTTACGTGTAATAAGTGGTACTGGATATAAGGGAATTTTGCAATTAGTACTGAATTTTCGTTTCTTGATCAAGAATATATTTTCCATCTAGGATATCCCCAAGTTTTAGGCTTAAGATGACTACCAAATTCAGTTATAGAGAAATTGAATAAAAGCTTAATGAATGAGCTGTGGATGTAAGATGAGAACAATCTCTGTTCCAGTCGATTATTCTGTCTTTTTATTGAAATACATATTTCTTATTGAAGAAGTATACGACGATTCTGTAGACGATCTCGAGGAATGTATCTAATCTTAAACACAGATATAATGATTGAAATGGTCTCAAACTTTGATCTGAAGGGAGTTTTGGACAATGAAGGATTCTTCTATTAAAGGATATGATATCCAAGGGGCGACATCCCTTGAATATTAATCAAAGAGATCAGAAGTCTGAAAGAAAAAGTATTGTGGATTGGATATCCTACAAATGGTGAAACTATGAGCTCCTAAGAAGGGGAATATGTGTGGATGCGGATACCATTTATCAGACTGCTTCGTGGTTAAGATTGAAAGTTTTCATACCGGTGTTACAAAAACAATCCTTCTATATAGCTTGACCAGCAGTCAATACCGTACAACAATTTGAAAAAGGACGCTGTGCACTGTATTTTATTGGCATAACTTGTATTTCAAGTTACTTTGATTATTGCAATGAACTCAAAACTTTTCAATGTACATTCTAGACCTACTTTAAATTTGATGTACAGGGATCTCATCTTGCTGGAAGAAGATATCATTATTTATAAATATTCAGCTTAACATCAAGGTTCGCTTTTAACCTGCCTTAAAAATGAATACATCAGTCACTCTAGAGCAACTTGCATTTTCAATATATTTAATATAATTTTTCTCCTACCTCTGCTATTTTTAAGGATGCTAATTAAAGTGGTTATATGACCGGTATCTCTTAGTTTTGGAAAAACGATCCCTGATATTCTATCCTAGAACATCCGCCCTATTGATTCCTGAGTGATTAATCCTCACTTGAACAATTTACCATCCTCCCTTTTGATTCGTTCTTTCTAGTCAATGAAAGTTGCTGTTCATAATAAAAGAAACAATAATTCTTAATTTTGAAAAGGATTGCAATTCTTCATTACTAAAAAATTCACTCAGCTTACTTATAATATTCATCATAGGTATATGACTAGGTTAAATACTTAGATTCTGATATATATTCTATCTATTCTAGTATAAATTATAGATGTACTTTAAAATAATTATTGAGCACCTTATAATATCTTAAGATCTATATGCTTTTACATTTTGAATATTCACAATTTTTTTTTAAACCAGTAAAATGTAGTTACTGTTACGTATTTGTATCTATTTAAAATCCACCTTTCATTTTGTAGTTAAAGCAAACACTCATTGGGCACAATTCTTATGAAACTTTAGATAATAATCATTATTAAATCATCTTGAAAGACATTTGACCAATCACCACTTTTGAAACATTTACATTATCCTGTTTATTCTTATTTAAGATTAAGCCTGTAGGTAAAGTTTATTGGATGGGTTAAGGTTCATTTTTTTAATTATGCCAAAAATTTGGAATCAAAGTTACGGTAAAGATTGGGAGAAAGAAGATTTAGCTCAAGATTAGCTTACTTTGGTTACGAATATTTCAACTATGGGGCTTTGTTCGATTATTCAGAAGTATCTTAAGGCTGGAAAGTCTGAACCGTTGAGACATTATAAATCTTTAAGTCACTTAATAAGGCTAAGAGAATCCTAGATAGTCAGCATCAATTATATCTGTAATAATTCAATCGTTGAAAAATCCGTACTGTTGTCTATAGTGAAAGCTGAACTTAACGGGGGCCCTTTAATAGTACGGCAAAATCTTTTGTTCAATTTCGTTAATGGAAAATTTGCTTGGAGTAATTAAAGATTCAAAAACAATCTATGAAAGGATTACTGCCGAACTAATGGTACATATTTTGATAAATGAGTGTCTACCTCCTTATGCTAACAGTAAACTTTCGATGAATATGCATCAGACGGTAAAAAAATCTTATGTAACGTAAAAGTAATTCACTTTTGACGGGAGTTCAGGTTGCTGCTCCTGGTATTTTTATTTTGAAAAGTTATTACCATACTTTTCAATTAGTAGGCTATCATGCAAGTGTGTTACTCTCGCAGTCTTCAAATCGTTTCGTTTCTGATGTCTATAATTATTTTAAAATCACGTCTAAGCGGCAAAGATCCCTGGAAAAGTTACATAATTTTGCAAATTTAGGGCAACACAAAATACTAAAGTCATCTCAAACAAGATGGCTTTCAGTTTTGCTATGTGCCAATAGAATAGTGGAGCAATGAAATACGCTAAACTTGTTCCTTTATGAGGAATGTGCATAAATTAAATAACCAACTATGATTCATTTCAATCAAAATATATTAAAGAAACATTAGAGTTTTCTTCATTCGTATTGACTGACCTTTATGAAATTATTATAGCATTTCAATGCCAACTGAGGAAATAATGATTTTTTTTAAAGAAGCTATCATTCAAATAAGTAAACAAATCAATATTAATGATCCATTACTTATCGATATGAAAGACATGGATCAAGACTTAATTTTGTAAGGGAAAGGCAAAGTTTTGTCAGGAGGAATTTTTTGGTAAAGGACTAACACGGCTTCTTTTATTTTGAAATTAGATGAGCTATCTAGTGTTCAAAATAGACTAAACAAAAAAAAAAATATTGAAAAGTATCACAATTGCAGGTGATAAAATTTTTCAATTTTTTGACAAGAAAAATTGCTATCGATCTCTCTGTATCCAATAAGGTGAGGTAATTTGTGCATCATTGCATTTTTCAGTCAAAATGAAATAATAGTTATTATATAAAAAATATATTATTATTTTTTGTTGACATACCTAATTACAGAATACTAGACACATGGAAGACTTATGCTTTTAATTTTTTTCTGGTTATGTGTTAGGTGTTTGTTCTAATATTTAGTTTTATATATTTTTCTTGTACGTAAAAACGAAATTTTTTATTGTTCCTCATTTGTATAATTTGGATAAAATCCTCGGTTCTTTACTCCATATCACAGAATATTTTAATAATCATGAAGTCAATACTGTCGAGACTGGAATTAATGGAACCATATAAGAAAATTGATGTAATTTGATTAAACTAATTCCATAATTACTTTTTGAACGATTAATGCATTAATGATAACAATTAATAAAAGAGACAATTATTTGGTCGTCGTTACCTAATGAATTTGAAATCATGTTTGAGTTCTTTTTTTATATTGCCAGCCTAATGTTGTGTACTAAATATTTGCAGTGGATATAAAAATACACCAAAGGACACTACTGTGTCTTAAGACTAATTCCCTCATGATGAATGCTTACAATGTGCCTGGCTTAGAGCGATTCTTTGGCAAACTCTAAGAATTCAAAAGTTTGCTCTTTTCATTTTCAAGACAATTATTTTGTTACAAAAAGTCGATATAAGCTCCGGAAGAGTCGGAAAAAAAAAAGTTAAAATCGGTGCATATCAGTCTCTAGATTCGATATTTAAAAAAATTGCTAAAATTTCCCCAAATCTTCCTAAGTTCTGGTCTAATCACAAACATGAAAGAAGAAGTAAAAAAACCCACTTCATCAGCTAGGCTTGCAGCTGGAAATCTCAGTATTGTCCAAGCTTAATAAACTTTTTGGAAAATGGACACAGTGAAGGACTTTGATGATTTATGTTGAAAAGTTATTAATGAAATACTGCCGACTAATATCCATTATAGAAAAACAAATACTTGTATTCAATTTTATTGGATGGAGGGCTCACACCAAAGCTTTCTTGAAATAATATTCACTGTTTTTATCCAAATTGATCTGACATTCTTACTCATCTATAACAATATCCAAATACATCATAAGATTATTCAACACAGTTGAGGGGAAAATTACTTCTATCAGTAAGCTTCAAATAACCTATTTGCAATTTCAAAAACTCGTATAACTGTTTCCAAAAGAGAAAAATATTGATATGTCCTAATTTCGGAGATCTTGACCTCTCATTTCCAAACTTTCAACACGTCATTGACTTGTATGTGATGGAAAAGCATAACGCCGTCAAAATTACTCACAAGTTAATCGAAAAAATCATTACATCCAACACCTATTGAAAAAACCAACATTGAAAGCTTTTTCCATGAGAGCACAATTGCTGCTCTTAAATATTACTCCTCATTACACCCTACATGGAAGATAACTGGAAACTTTCTCTCCGTTGTATAATAATCCGTACTTGATACTGAGAAGAAAATAAGTATACTTTCACTTGCAAAATTTGATGGTTTTAATTTGCGATAAATACAGGGCATTCACAAGATATTCACTCGTTCAAATAAAAAAATTTGGCATTCATGGATGAAGGTGAAATTGTTTATGAGCTAGAAAAAAGGGATGAAGGCTTTCTTTTTGTTATTTTTGGATATATTGCCAGGTAACAAACATCCAAGTTAAAATATAATGATGATTTTGGCCTCCTTGTGTCTTCAAAAGATTACTTTCAATGAATCTGGTAACAACAATTCCAAAATCGAACTTCTTGATCAAATAAATAGAAAAGGTATCTACTATCCTACGGACTTCGGGTTTTCTTCGGTTATTAAAATGTAAATTGTACATCAACTTATTATGAAAAATAAAAATCTTTGTTTTTCCAATGCTAAAATTTAAAAAGATATTTCGGTTATTTGATTGGAGAAAACTTACAACTTCGATAATTTCTTTGGTAATATTTGTGTATCTAATCATTACTTTAAAAACTTATTTAGTCGGTGTTCCATTCAATTACTAAATATTATGGCTAAAAATTATTCAAGAAAACTTAATGATGATATCAATATGAAAAGGTCTGCTGTAAACTCAAAAAAAGATTTAAAAAATTATTAAACATCAACAAAATTTACACTAACATAAAATGCTTATTGATTTATTTTTATTGTTTTATACTACAGAGGCAACGACACAAATAATCTTAATCTTAAATTACATAGAAACTTGATTCTACTCAATAATAAATTATTGTTAGCTTCTGAAAAAAGAAAATTTAACACTCATCCTGCAACGTGAAAAAATAGGTGCGTTTTCCATGATTACAGAGTTCTGTGACTTAATGTATGTCCCCTAATAAAAACAGATAGCCAGTGTATTTATTTCAAAAAATGGAGACAGAAATAGATTTTAGACAAAAAAAAACTTGTTTAGAATTCTAAGTTAACGTACCAAGGGCTATGTTTAATTCTGATCAGTGCAGACTGTTGGGCTCTGGAGGGAAAACTTGTTTTTTCGCTAATAATATGATTTTTTTCATAAAACAATATCAATTCAGAATGAATATTGCTGACAGATTATGGAAGGCAGTTTGTCTCAAAGCTTATTAAACAAGTTGGTCTGGAATTTTGTATAGTGAAACATGAAACTCAAGATTATCGGCCACATACAAATCCAGTAAAGAAACTACACGTAGTAATGCAGTTTAAAAAAAAATTGTGTACGATATTTTAGATAATCTTTTTTTAAGATGCTTTTTAAGTCAGACTTAATAAATACTTATCGAATATCAGAAGTTTCGGAACAAGATATGAAGAAGAAGCTGTTAAAATATAAAAACCATGCACAACGTATAAAAAGGAAAAAAAACATTTATGCATGATCAATTAGCAAAATTATACATTACGAAAAGACTTTATGTAAAAACGACGGACATCCTTAATGCATTTCACGATTCTTTCCAATCCTTAGTTTGTATAAGGAATCCGAAAATTCCAGTTAGAAAAAGGGAATATATACTCCAGTTTTCACATCTGCAAATATAAATGAATATATTGATAAATTTTTAAATAGTAATATTCTGATAGAGTGGAAGTCTTATTTTTTAACTCTTTTGGTGGAGAAATAAGCCCGTTCTTATTGAAAGTGGACATCTATGGAAAAATTTGGTGAATTACAAAAGTCGGTCTCAATAGGTCGAGTCGTATTAATACCAAAGAAAGGTAGGGGGGTGGATATCAATTATTGGAAACCCATAACAGTGTTAAACGAATCATATCGGATCTTTTCGGGTGTTATTGCCAGACAAATAGAGTCAATTCTCAACAAAAAGATCGGAGCCCATCAGGAAGTCTTGTTGAAAAAGTGGAAGATTTCAAATGTATTACGCAGCATTGAATGTTTGATATAATTGTTGGGTTCGAATGATATTTTCCGTGCCATTATTGCAATTGATTTCAGTAAAGAGTTTGATTCTTTTTATCATCGACAAATCCTTTATTCTGTCAAGCATTTACTGCCTACTCGTTTTTTTAACCCATAGAGAGCACTATTATTTAATGGGACCTCTACTATCACCTTAGATGACCTTGAAAGAACTCTAATTCTTCTTAATAGGAGTTGTATGCATGAATTTTAGGTGGCTCCCCTTCCTTTTATTTCTACGATCGAAGTATTTGCTCAGAATATTAGGCACAAGTTCTCTGGATTTGGAGTTAATTTTGGAAAGAACAAACATCTATAAGACATATATGCCGATGATATAACTATTCGTATGGAAGGGAACTCTGAATCGTAGTTGAAGAAGAGGATTGAAATTTTACTGAAAGGTCCGTTTCAAATAAAAACTATATAGAAAGGTTTATAAATAAAGATTGCATTTGCGGATGCGTGTCGACATGAACAAGATAAATTGATTCCTTCAGTGCTACTGCGTTGTCAAGACTGGCAAATTGGGCGATCAAAGTTGATAAAAGCTGACTACAGGAGTTATTTCACTTAAGTTATATTCCAGCTCTAAAAAGACCAAGGAGACAACATGGGGAGGGTCAGTTCAGTTAAGGCATGTTCTACATAAAATATACAGGAAAATTATAATTGATTTATCTTGTAATACAGAAAAAAAATGGCAGTCATTTCTTTTATTAAATATAATATGTTTGACATATCTCCTTTCTGGGCTGCCTTCCAAAGAATCTTGTGGAAAGCTTCTACGACGTATGGCTAGGCTTCTACTGTGAACATTATTCGTTAGTTATCAAAAAAGAAGGCGTTCTTTACACCTTTTAATAGCTCAATTAGTCTCAAGATTGAGGCTCTTTCCAAACCAATTTTAAATAACCATATTATGTTTACAATACAACAGTGAAGGGTTAAGTTAGGAAATTTTTATAACCCTCTGCTTGTAGCAGTTAAGTTTCATAAATCCCCTATACCTTGGCATATAAGGATGTTACTTCAGCCTCCCTTAGAACATAATGTAAAGACAATATGTCAAACATATATTGATCTTCCTGACCCGTGGCAAAAATGGGAAAAGGTGCTAATGGAGTCCCTCACTTTCGTTAAGGAGCATTGAAAATTTATGGCTCCAAATTTCTACAGGCAGTATTTACTTCAACTTGCTCTGTAAGGACTGTGTAAATAATTTTAACTCAATCATTTATACATTTAAAGTATGCCCAGCATTATCTGGCCTTTGACACTTCTTAGATTATAATATTGATTTTTTTAATTTGAGTGACTACCTTCCCCATACTCGTTTACCTACATTCTTTTTGGAATGCCTAAAGGGAAGGAAAAAACTATCCCGGAAACTAGGACTGTCTCGTTTGCTATAGTTATTGCCAAAGCAGATACATCTAGATGCCTCACTTCTAGGTGCCCAATAAGTTTTCATTCTATCAGCAAAATTTTCATTGCATATGCTCAAGATATGCAGCCTTTTCCTTAAAGATACCCTATTCCGGGGATAGCGAATTGAACTACGCTGCATATATTGTTAGATTTTGCCCCTAATGGTCACGTAAGGTCTACTCAACCCTTAAATGTTTAATAAGTAGATACCTGATGAGGAGGAGGAGAACACATGGATCTAGTTGTTGTTTGTTTGTCTGTTTTAATTTTATAATTTTCATATTTTGTAATATTAGACATTTGTATATTTTATATGGTCTGTAAAAAAAAATTTTTTTTTTTTTTTTTCCCCCAAACCAATAAATATGTTATATTTCCTTATAGTATGAGATCAATCACTACATTTGAAAGTTGAAAAACTCATATAAGAAAACAAAAAGAAGAGGAAAGGAAACTACTAGCTAAGCACAACAATACTAGCGCATGCGTGTAACATAACTATAAAATAACCAGAGATGTTCAAAAACCTATTATATAATAGGGACCGGATTTGACCAGTTGTCCCCTTACGCAGAGAGAGTGCTCCCCACCTTTATATATGTTTTGTTTTATACCAAAGCTGTCATCATTATTTTGTTATTCTTATTTTTATGATGGCCTCACCATCACAATGTCAGTGGGGTCTCAAAGTAAATTAGTGTTGTCAAAGATTATGGAATAACTTTTGGGAAAGGATATCCTACTGTAGTCGAAAGTATAGGTAGATCCAGACATTACTTATTTTTCCATGGACACGGAGCATGAGGAATGATACTGGTAACCAAAAAACTCCGGAGCATGAGGACTCGGACTTGATCCGAATACTGAATAGGTGGATTCAAATACAGCTCTGAGAATTAGATCTTTTCTCTAGTAATATTTAGAATGAGAATTAAATTTTTCTATGGAATATGAAGAAGATCTAGATGAAGATACAAAATAATTAATGGGAATTATAAATATAGATAGTTACAAGTATAATATTAAAAATATTTCATAATATTTGGTTTCTTATATTGATTATACTATATAGGTTTTATTAATGATAACCTCGACGAAAATTGTAGCGTCCTCATTCATCAGTTATTATTTAAGTTAAATATTTTTCTTGCCCTAGACGTGACTTTAAGTAGATCTAAAGCATTAAATCAAGTAGAGCATCGATCACCATTAGCCTGAGGAAATAGTACGGTCAATATTTTCGCAAGATGCCGTTTTTCTATGATGTCACTTATTTATTTATTGCACGTAATACGTAGTATTAATAAGTTAGAATAAGTAATAATACGTATATAATTTTTCGTGTCTTAAATATTTTATATATACACTAGGTCGAACACGTTATCTTAAAGATATCCAATGAAAAATAGCTTATTTAGGTTAAAATTCTTAACCAAGACGATGTAATATAAACTATAATAGGTAAATTTACCTTGTAAAACTTTCTTGTATACAACATTTTTTGTTGTTTCTGTCCATTGGATGTAAATATAACCAAACCTGTAACCCTTTTTGACACTTTTAAAAAATCAACCATGTGAAAATGCTAATTTTTTAAAATATAAAGGGAATTTTTCAAATATTTGACCCTTTATTTATTGTCATTGCTTTAGTGTCTACGCACTCAAAAGGCTTGACCCCTTAATATAAGTCTACAATTTGATTTATTTGATTATGTGTACCTTATCTTACTTTTTATCTTATTTTACATATGCGATTTCAGTGTGGGAATCTCCACGAGGATGTTGCCAGTCCTCCTGTCTATTATATAGAATATATTACCCCTTTTGTTAAATCTCAATCCAGCCTCATTCTTTCTTCCCGAAGTCCTTATCTTTCTGGCCCCTGTGCTGGTAACGAGTTTGGTAAAGAACACCACAGTTGCCATTACTACCATGTTCCTTCTTAACCATAAATAAAATGAAAATTGAAGATAAATACTTAGATTACATTAATACATCTTCTTTCTAACTCCTTATATAGGATATTATTATAAAGCATATTTGAAACAAATTACTCCAAAATAATGGGTCATTGTAGTGTTTTTTTTTTTCCGAGGATGCCAAAATAGAAATGAGTCAAATTTCCAAAAGTTTCAATGAAACAGTTATTTTTTTAAATTTTAAATTCTTAAAAATCCGAAAGAATTGCAAGAACAAAAAAAATGGATATTAAATCTTAAATATCTTCCTAATTGGAAACCTGCTGACCATTGTGTATGTGAAAATCATTTTGAATCATAATTTCCTTCCATAATAGTTCAAGCAAAAAGTATATGAATAAAGTAAAAACAGTAGAGCACTTGACTTATTTGATAAAATAAAATGGTTCTCCAAAATGCTTGAAATAATAATACCTCTGGCGGACAAAAAAGTTAATTTTCACCAGGATATTTTTTTTCGCCAGTAATGACGCTAGCCTTCGATGCACTGATTGGTTTAATGCTTTAGGTAGATCGAGATATTACTTATTTTTCCATTTACCCGGAACATCATTACTTGGACTCAGAACCTAATTGACCGAAAGCATGAGGACTCAGACTTTACCTGAATACTGAAAATATGGACTCAAATAAGGCTCTGAATATTAGATCTAATAGATCTTTACTCTTTTCTTCAATTATATTTACTATTTAGAATGAGTAATTATATAATTAATTATTTATGGAATATGAAGAGGATCTATAATGAAGGTACAAAATAAATAATGAGAATTATGAACATATGTAGATAGTATAGTATTATAAATATTAAGTTTCTTATATTGATTATACTATCTAGGTTTTATTTATGATAACCTCTATGAAAATATGCAGTGGGATCATTCATCAGTACACATCTAATTTGTGCGTACAAATTTCACCATAACAGAGGTTTTATATGCTATGAATGGATATCGTTATCGTTGTTGATTTATTGATTTCATCACTGTTGGTCATCCATAACATTGAGACTGAATTGGAGTGTTTGACGTAAGAATCAATCGTTTTCGTTCATCATAATTTAAAAAAATACATTTTTACTCCAGAGATATCGTTCTGATACTACCCAACAGCATCAAACATATGGCAAGAGTAAGAGAATTATCGAATGGTCCACTTGTTAAATTAAATTTATGATCTTAAATTTGTTATGAATTATATTTCAATATCAATAAAGTATTAGTTTTAAGATACTTGAGTTTAATTAAATCATTACATAACAATGCATACTAAGAAAGTTTTGACCCGTATTTAATCGTAAAAGTTGTTAGCTTCAAGCAATCCTTCTATATAGTCGTTATTGGAATTTATTTATGTTTCTTTATCACTTAAAAAGTTGCTTATATTTTGAGAGTAGAATGGAACGGAAAGAATGTTTACAATTATAATTTATCACTATATGTAGTAATATGTTCCAATTTATCCGAGTTATTTGTTCTTTAATACCAGAAGTGACAAAGATACGAGATCTTTGTTGGATTCAATTCAACACATTCGCCAAGAAGTTGCTATCTAGTATCTTCTAATCGATGAAAAAGGATTATGATAATTGATAGACATCCAAACAAATGACAATCAATATAAATTACTAATTACAATATAGATAGATTGAGTAAATTTGGTCTTGGATGGAATGATAGAATTAGTGCGACAAGGCTAAAGAGTTAATAAAGAATACTACATTTATTTCATTTTCCAAATAGATATGTGTGAAATTAGTCAGTCTTCTTCGTTCTTCGCTGTAGTGCACTATGGAATCTCCTTGAGAAAGTGAGATTTAGCTTTATATGCTTCACTACGACGTGTTAGATCCTAAATGGGTTGAATTACTTTAATAAAATAAAGACCTTGTCAAATAGTAGAATCAAGCATGAACAATTTTGCATTTTTTTTTGTAAAATATGTATTTTGTCAAAATCGGTCTGTCTTGTCCAGTAGTCGGTACAGTACATCAAATTGAAAATTTCAGAAAGCCCCATTACAGGATAGTCTAAGCTTGTATTTCTATGAACTTTGGTGTATATGTATTTATTTTATTACAGAATAGTTATATGTACAGGGATGTTTTTCATATATATTATGTATATTCGTATAGTTTCTGTGTTTTTCTAAATTTTTGTCGTCATAATTGTCATTTAATGAAAACACAAAAGCGAAAAAAAAAAAAAAAAAACCATACATATAACGTAAAAAAAAGAAACATTTGCAGTTCAATCGTCTCCATCACGGGAAGAATCAAATCTAAATACATTATCTTTATCACATCATGGTCTTGTGATCTTTCATAGTAATTAGAGACCAAAAATATGCAGATTTATTCTTTTCTTTGGAATAAATGCAAAATTTTACAATTCCTTTTAAATCAGCCCTCGACATTCAAACATCATCACGTTCTTCATCACCTCATCACTCATCTGTAACTTCAAATATCAGTATCCCTAAGCTTAATACTCATTCAGGAAACTAGATGGGCAGGTTAATTCAACGGCGTCTATCTAGCCTTTTCTTAAAGTTTATGCAACATTTGGATGCTCACTCTATAAACATGAAATTTTAATTGACAATTTTGCTTCAGTCTCAATCATTCCTAATGATCTGGTGTCTCACTCTCTTATCGTCCCTTCACTTCTAAAGTTAATATCAGCAAATGATAGCCCTATTGATGTATTAGGTGAAATTAATACTTCTTTATCAATTCGAGTATGGAAACGGCGATTTTCTTGGACTTTTTAGTGGCTTCAGTATTTTTACCTATACCTATTATTTTTTTTGAACAATTAACGTCTTTGATCTCTGCAGAAAAAGTCCATAATCTAATCGGTATACTGGACGATCACTCAATTAATAAAGGAGATGCTCCTTCTATGTTTTCTAAAGTTTTACGTTTGTTTCCAGAAAAGCTCAATATCTTTAAGAAAACATTACATTCCTTACTAGAGGCTAATATTATAATTCTTTCAAAATCTGCTTGGGCAACACTTATTGATGTTGATGAAAAAAATAAGTCCGTAGAGTTGTGAATGGTATATCATTTTTGGGCAGTGAATTATAAAATTGCCCCTGATAATTATCGACTTCCATTCATACGAGACCTATCTTACAAGCTACATAACATGAAAGTATTTTTTTCATTTTATTTGCCGAGTGTATTGTAATATCTTATGTGTTTATATTTTATGCATATTTTGTACTTCTATGTGGCAATTAACCATCTTCCTATTTCTGTGAGGATTTTGGATCCTAACGAATGGAAGAAAAGCATAGTTACAAGACCCTTCCGATATAAAGAATCCTTTTTATTGGTCGATTGTGATAACTGATAAGTTAATGAGGTATGTTGATATATAATATAAATATAACATATTCACTAATACATCTATACTTTCATAGACGGTGTCCCCATCTTCATCTTCATCTATAACTCTATTAAAATTATTGATGTAAGTAGAGATTTCAATATCTCTTCATGGCATTTTGATGAAGAAATGGACAGCATATGAATGCCAATGATTCTTTGCGACGGAACGTAGCAGTAGCATTCCGTGATTTATTCTCAATGCTTTGAAGCCTACTTATTATTTATATATAATTAAGGTTCGAGCATGGTCAATGTCTAGCTTATTAAATTTTTGTTTTAATTTCTCAAAGCTGGAATACAACGTTATTAATTCAAAACAAATATATAATTAAGAAGAAGTAGTATTCCCTCTATTATTATCCAAGGCAAAAAAGTATCAAGGCGAAAACATCACAAGGCAAAAAAGTACAAGGTAAAAACGCATAATGGCAAGAAAACTTCAAAGCCTAAGCGCCAAAAGGTGAGAACGTATCCAGGCGAAAGCACCACAAGGCGAAAGTGGCATAAGGCGAATAGGTACAAGGTAAAAATGTTCCAGGCAAATCCTCCTAGTACTAAAATAATGGTACCCCAGGTAGTGGTTACGCATGATAAAGTCGATTATTTCAGTACCTAATCCGAGTATATTACCGACCTAGCAGAGTATTTTAAAAACATTTACATACTTACTACGGGGCATGACAACTCTAAAAAAGTAATATCTATTCCCAATTCTTTATATAATTCAGACTTTGATTGGGTTCGGATCGACTGAGTAAAATACCCCATAGGAAGATACAGCAAAAGTAATTAAACAACATTATTAAACTTTTCTCATCGAGTCTCCTGCTGGTCGATAGGACCAATTAAGAGATTGAAACTTGTATGATTAGATTCACGCAAATCTTCACCAATCGTGGAAAAAAAATCAGAAATCTAAAAAATGATGCTAAAATGAATGAAAATAATGTACGTAGATTCACAATTATTGATAAAATCGAAATGACTGGATCGGAAAGGAAATTTCAGATTAAAAGAAGCCCTTTATATATTTATTTTTGATAGTTTTTAGTTTTCGTATGAGACTTTACATCTGTTTGAATAAGTTTTAAGTATTTGTCTCTGTTTATTATGAATGTAATGTTAGGGTCCGCTTACTTGAAGGGAACATAATGCGGGGAACTTGGTGCTGTATATATTTATATATATATTACATGTTTTTTACCAGTTTAGTCATTGAAGTGAAGTGAACGAGAAAACACGAAAGGTTTTATTGATTTTGATGAAAAAAAATAAGTCTGTAGAGTTGTGAATGGTATATGATTTTTGGGCACTGAATTATAAAATTGTCGCCGATAATTATCGACTTCCATTCATACGAGACCTATCTTACAAGCTACATAACATGAAAGTATTTACGAAAATTGATTTGTGCCGAGTGTGTTATAATTAAGGGTGATAATTTTGGTAAGAATAGAAAAGCGTGCGAGGAGAAGAGAAGAAATACTTATGGCATCATTGATTAAATAATATACATCTTCTTTTATCAATCAAGAACGTTATCATTCCCGCCTTTATTATTCAATATTAATATAATATTAGATGGTGATATTCGATAGAGAACTGAATAAAATGCCTAAAATAACGTTGCCTTCTGTCTGGATTTCAGAAAATGGAGGCCCAGGAATTTGGGAATTACTTACCGGATGAGGAACAGATGGTTTGTCGGATATGTCGAAATAGATGTGCCTTTAGTCTCCTATCTAGAATTACACGCCACTCATTATTCTCATCTCATATCATGAGCATGGATATTCATCTAAAAAATCAAGTTAATGATGAATACATCAAGTCAGACTTTAACTCTGATCTCACAAAGATGCTTATTGCATGTAATATAACCTTATCCATTGCTAATTCAAATTCAATTCATTGCTGGTCAAAAAATTTATGGAGAAATACACGGGTAAACCTATCCCTTCCCGAGGAACCATCATTAAATTAATGGAGGATGTTGGCACTGATGTCATTTATAGAAATACATATAAAAATGTTGTGAGTCATCCACACTCAATGACGATCAAGTTATCAGTAAAAAGTATAAAATATTTACTAATTTCGAAATTGAACTCTGAATTTTGTACTATCTAACAGTAAGTGTTCAATTTTTTTTTTAAATCTAACCCTAAAATATGATTCTATTTTAGCTAAACATATCAAGAATAATGATACACAACTCATTAAATAGTAAAAACAACTGCTTAAATGGTCACAACAACGGGGGTAGTAGCTTTGGATGGTTCGCAACTAGTTTGTCTGAGACTAATTTCTTCACTTAAAGACTTGGATATGATAATTAGGTTTTCCAATATTACATAGTCAATAAATCTTACTTTTTTTATAACTTAAGGCTTAGCTATGGTTGATAAGCTCCAAGAAAGGGTGTTCAGAAAACTCATAAAAGGCAAAAACACCTACTTAAATGGTCACAACAACGGGGGTAGTTACATTGGGTGTCTCATTATAATTAGCAATTGTGTAAATCCTTCATGATAATAGTATGTTGTTATATAGGCATAAATAACGGGGAAAATATCTTTTTTGATGCTCTTAATAAGGAGTAATATCGCCGGACATTACTACATAATTAGGTTTTGCTCTAAATCTTTAAGATGGACTTATTTCTAACATTTTTTTTATTAGTTTATTTATTTTCTAATTTTATGATTTTGACATTTACTTTATTATTAATAATTAGTAAGATCTCATCGGTAGAGATATATCTATCCTGTGCACAATTGTATATAGCAACTTCCACATGAAGAAGAGGAATGATTATCTTTTTTGATTAAACTCCACGTCTTGCTTGTGTTTTGCAACCTAAAGTTATGACATATTTAACTGGATTCCGGTGTCAGAACAAGAAAATATTATTTGGATCAATCTATAATTTCAATATTCTGTATATATAATTTATTGTTATTAGTTATATGATTCCAATCGTTTAATTTTGTATATTTAACATAAATGTATGATGGTATATTTTTTAGTATGTAGATTATATTTAATTAAAGCCTTCTTTTTTAAACCTGGAACTTCAAATATATTTCGAAATAATTTACTTTGTCGTTTCATTAGCTATTATTCTGAGAATAAGGTTCATAATGAATTACAATTTCATGGAGTGTGACGTTTTCAAATCTACTGTAACGGATAAAAAATGTTTAAGTCAATTATACGTAGTATATCTTCATTAAACATTTTGCTAATAAATACTTTCGTTATACCCTCAAAAATCATAATAAAGCAGGCAGATGATAATTACATCAGGATTTTAAACAATAATACCATATGTATTTTTCCCCCCTTTTCCTTGCACGCGTTTTTCTCTACAATATTATCAACTTTAGTTATAATATCATATGTGTTTATATTTTATGGATAAAGTTGCTTTCCTTTATTTTTTTTTTACATTAACTAATTCATCAAATATGGAACCCTCAATACGCATTTGTAGTTCATTCGTATAATTAAACAATCCTTCAATTCTTTGGACTTTTAATAGTGCAATTAATTACATGTTTGTAACTCGTAAAAATTAAAGAATTATGTTTTTGAAGAGCAGCAATTCTTCAAGAGTCCTTCTTTCTTCTTCAAATCACGAAGCGGATAAGGATCTATTTTATTGTCGTCATATGATATTCAAGATGTCAAATTTTTGCATATGCTGTTTTGGAGCAAAATTTATAAATTTTCTTTAGTGTGGCGGAAGACGTTCCCGTCTTTGTGGAAGGATTTTTATGAGAAGAAGATAAAAAACACAAAACTGATGTCTTATTAGTTGAAATAGGCCTTTCTGACTCCAGGATTAATAGGACAACAGTTTTTGATTTACATAATACGAAGGATTGACCAACGAATATGCTAGTCAGAACAACATATATCTACGATATCTTAAATATAAAGCACGCTGAGATTTTTGAGAAAAGAGTTATCACTATCCGCATAAGTATACTAAAATTATATAGGAGTTAAAAATTGTTAACCAAACAAAATACTTTGATATCATAATAGAAGAATATTGGCTATGATTTGGATTCAGAAATGCAAGCTTCAAATTTTGTATTTCTTGTGTCATTCCATGTATAATATCAATATGATTTTGAATACTTCATATTATATCTTCATTCATATTTTACTTCGAAAAAGCAAGAAAATTTAAGACAAAAGTACATGAACTCATTACAAGAACGCTAATAACATCTTTCATCAGAGCCTTCAAATTTGATATACAAATTCTTGTGATGGTGGATCCTGTAAAATTTATTAACAGTTTATAATAAGCTAAATACTATTAAAAATCATAGTTTTAAGTTATTTAAATTTATGGAATTCAGAAGTGATCTTGATAGCTTCGGATTCTTTTTTATGCTTACATTTTTATATGATATTATAATTTTTAAAAGTTAAAATATATATTTGAAAATTCTTGTTGTTTTTATTCTATAACTATTGTAGAATAAAGTTTTTTTTATTATTGAATTTTTACTATTATTATATAAAATAGGACATAATTAATGATTTCAATATGTTATTTAAATTGATTTTACCTACATAGTTTTCATTTATGAACAAAAATTGAACTTCATGTTAAAACCAAATACCTTCGAAATAAACCTTTTGGAATGCCGTTCAAATCCAGCTTTTCTTTCAGTTAAGATATCAATGACAATTTTTATTGTTCTTCCGGTGTTGAGTTTAATTATAGAGTATTTTAAAGATTGAATGACAGAAATAAATCTTTTATCCAAAAAATGTGTTTTAGAGGTTTGTCTGAGCACATATATTCAGTTCAGTTCAAAAATCTCTGTCTTTCAAATAAAGGAAATATATAAGTTTCTTTGAGAATTAACTAATTTTCTATTTGAAAAATATTACAACAAATAGATGGGCTAGGTTTTCTAAACTTAAAAAAAAGTATTATTAAAATATATTTTTTTAATCAAAGGAGCTTTTTCCATATTGTATATTTATAATAATGTGTTAAGAATATTTATACAGATACTTCTATTCAGACCCATCGAAAGACTTGTCTTAGGGGAAGGGGGATTTATTCTATGTGCGTCTACCTGAAAGCATTAAACCAAGTAGTGCATTAAGCACCGTTAGCCTGAGCAAATAGGATGGTCAATATTTGTCATAATATTTTTGCAAGATGTCACTTTTCTATGACGTCACTCATTTATTTATTGTTAGTACTACGTAGTATTAATAAGTTTAAATAAGTAATAATACGTATATAATTTATTCTTGTCTTAAATATTTTATATTTACATATTGTTATAAAGCAAATTTGAAACAAATTACTCCAAAATAATTGGTCATTCTAGTGTTCAAGGATGCAAAAATAGAACTGAGTACAATTTCCAAAAGCTTAAAGTTCGCTTTTTAATTTTCTGATTCCCAAAAATCCAAAAGAAGTCGCCAGAATAAAAAAGATATAAAATCTTAAATATCTTCCTAATTGGAAACCTGCTGACCATTTTGTATGTGAAAATCATTTTGAATCATAATTCCCTTTTCATAATTGTTCAACCAAAAAGTATATCAATAATGAGGTAAATAAAAGTAGAAACAAGACAGTACTTGACTTATTCATGAGAGAACAGGAAATGATTTACGAAAATGCTTCAAATAATAATACCTCTAGTGGGAAAAAAAAGTAAATTTTGACCAAGATATTTTTTTCCTCACAAATAATGACGTTAGCCTTCGATGCGCTACTTAGTTTAATGATTTACCGAACCTATCATTACACCTTCTTTTTTATATTTATGTAATAGTATTTACATTATTTTTTAAATTCCAAACTATTCCAATGTAAAACTTGGAACTCAATCCCTGTCTAAAAATTCAAATGCAACTATTTACTTATGTCATTGATCAATATTTTTATGAAGGACTACTAAAGAGTTTACATGGTTTTCCTTCGTTCTGAGATTCGTAGACTTTTAAAATTTCTGCTCAGCCATATATCTAGTAATTCATACATAGGGTCACTCCTCTTTTTAATGAATTAGTAAGTGTTCCGACTTTCTCGGGTTGTTTACAAAGAACGGCTTCCAATTTATACATATACTATCAAATCCTTAATCTTCCATTTTAGATTAAAGTTTTTTGCCTTTGATAATAGTATTTCGTATTAATAAAACAGATCAACAATATTATATATTTATATTCTTTTATAAGAACTTTACCCACGATGTTCTAAAGGTTCCCAGCCGTGGCTACACGCTTTTCAAAAGAATTCTTAAATTTCTTCAAAGTTTAAGACAAAAGAATTGCGTATCCAAAACATAAATCTAAAAAAATATATATTTAAAAAAATTAAAGTAAGTTTGGAAATTAACAAAATTTTGATGTTATAATATTTATATAGAGTAATATTTATGAGTACACTAACATTGAAAAACATGGATACAAGGTATTACAAATGAGTTGATTATAAATTATGTGACAATAGCAATCAAAAGGTATATTATTAACATAATAGATACAAAGCAATTATAAATAAACAGTACATTTTATAATGAGACTCTCCAGTTTAGGAAAGAAGCATTACGCAGATTTTTCCAGTTGAATTATTTCATTTGAAGGGAGAGTATTTTTTTCGACAGTTTCTGTATGAGTTAAGGACTCTTTATCAAACTTTTCAATTCCATCTTTGAATTGAAAATGTTTAGCCTCTTGTTCAATTGCTTCTTTGTCTGGTAAAGTGTTTTTTTCTTGTACAACTATATTTTTTAAGTTGTCCTTATTGAAAACAGTTACTTCCTTCAGAGAATGTTGATGAGCCAATTCTGCTTGCATCATTTCAGGACCACTAGCCGGTTCTCGGGTTTTGGTATGTTTAAGATCATTTGTAGAAAAACTTTCGACGCCTTTCAAAACTCCAGACGGAATTTTTTGCCCATCTCCAATATGCTTCGTCATATCTTAACACACTAACTTCCACTTTCTAACTGACTCATGCACACACACCTTTTTTTCTTCTTTTCTGCTGTTATTCTGAAAATAGATCCATCATGTACGCGCTCAATTCATTCTCCTTATCAAAAAAAAACAAAAAAAAACATGACTCATTATTATAATTGTGATAATACAGAGAGTGAATAATATTTAAAATTCTTTTTAAATACAATTATGATAAATATTTTAATAAACGCAAAACTTTTATGGAAATAAGCGTAACACACAAATGAATAAGTATAATAAGATTTTAAGTCAAATAATTATTTTCTCACAATAGACCAAGTGCAAAAATTCAATTTCATATTTTGAAAGGGACAACATTTAGTAAATTTTTTCGATAATAATTCTAGAGGAAACTATTTTTTTTAAATTGAATTAAATTTTAGAAGATAAATTTTATCCCTCTTCTTAAGAAAATAATTTTGAATACAAGGGCTCTCCGGCTTGGTCGCACCAACCTGACTTAAGTTTAAGTATAGCTTTTAAAAAAAGTAAATAACCTTCTTTTAAATACAAACAAAATTATGTTCGACTTAAATATGACGACGTCACATTAATCTTTTTTCATAAACATGTAAAGAAGTCAAGTTCTTTCTCCTATCACAATGAGAACACAATTCAAATATACCTGGCTAGTATATCATATTTAATAATAATGGCGGAAGTTAGAAGCGAAATACAGTTATTTGTCGTTATAGAATCCGAGATAAGCTAAATCCTATTGAATTTTAGTAATAAGAATAAACTTATTACTTTTATAGATTTTTAAAAGAAATAGTTGTGATTTTGAATAGTAAAATTGAAAATATTGTCGAAAATAGTAGTGATAAGAA
Source organism: Lepeophtheirus salmonis (assembly GCF_016086655.4). NCBI lineage: Eukaryota > Metazoa > Arthropoda > Copepoda > Siphonostomatoida > Caligidae > Lepeophtheirus > Lepeophtheirus salmonis. Next base: position 997,582 of record NC_052142.2, on the reverse strand, counting down.
TGGAACTGTTATCAATTAATGAATGGAAATTTATTTGGAATCAATAAATCAACTGTTCGTCCAATAATCAAAAGAATGTCGTCCGCCAAATGTCGCACTTAAGAAACAATATATATTGAAATTAATTCCACATTCCAAATTATTTATCAATATTTTGAACGTTTAGGATTTCTAGATATATTGAGTGTAATCTATTGCACCTACATCCAATTACAAAATTCAGGTATGCTTAATCGAGAATTGTTTCGAAATTGCAATGGATATTTATTTATCAATGTACAAGCTGTATAAAATTAAGAAAATGACAAACATTGTAGCTCGTTGGCCTGAATCTACCCATGACAGTAGAATGTTCGATAATAATAAGATCTTCTTGAGGATCAAGGTTAAAAGTTCATCTCATTGGATACAATGGTTATCAATGTCGACCCTTTCTCATGGCTCCCATATTAAATCACAAAACAAAATTATAAAAAAACACCATATATATATAAATATATAATGCCAGTGTTTCAGGAAAATTCTTTAATATTTGATTTTTTTTCAAACAATTGTATTTTTTGTGATAAGCTATGTATTTTGGATTTTTTTTATTTTTAAATTCCATTTTTTGTGAACAACTGTGGATTTTGAAATTTTAATTCCATAAATTTAATTTTTTTTAGTTTAAGTTTCATTGCATCGAAAAAGGGACGAGATTAAATATAACAAATATTCTGATTTTAATAGTAGCAATTGCCGCACTTTATGATTTTAAAGTAACGTAAGGACTCCTAATACAATTTTTTTTAATGATCTAAGAAGATTATTTAAAGTCATACATAACAAATAAAGACTTGAATAAAGGAATTTAATAGTTCACAATAATTTCAACATCGTAAAATCTTTCATTATTTCATATGTTTATTAATAAAATTGTAATTTCTTCTTTTTCATTTTTCTCTCTCCCATAAAATATGTTTACTTCTTTAAATTAATAACTAGGAATTTTTTTATATTATTATAAAAGTTATAAAATATTACAATTAGATTTTTTTAATGTATATGAAATAAGTGAATAAGTATGTATATATATGTCATTGTAATTTTATTCATTCTTTATTTATTTCAATATTAAGATTTGTGTTATATTACAATATATTCACTTTTATGATTAAAAATAATTTTTTCCTTTTATCGTTCTTATAATAAACAAAATTTAGTCTAGTAGATTAATAATAATAGAGAATTTATATTATAAAAAGTTATTTACCATTGTAATAATGATTTGTGCAATTAAACTTGTGTTGAAGAAGATCAATGTTCATTTGCCAATGTAAATCTGGTGATTTTTTTAGCTTGCCCGTCTTTTTCGGAATTGATAATCTGAAGAATGAACTTTCTTTTCCTAAGCAGTTGTCATTATTATTTAACCCATGAATAGTAAACATCCTTGCCTAAATATATTCAAAACCTTTTTGAGCATTCGTGTGTGGTCATAAAAGACGGAGCGTAACCCTAAAGATTTGTTGAAGAGTTATAATTGTAAGTCCTTGTTGGACATAGAGTATAATTGGGGATCAAGATCGGAGTAATTCTAGGAAATGTCGTTGTTTATATCATTTTCTCCTTCTGTCCTTGTCATATTTGTTGTAGCTCATCTAATGAAACGTCATTCTTTCTCTCCTCCAAAACATTCTTCCAATTGTTAGGGTTACCATTTTAATTTTCGGTTTCTTTTTGTTTAACATATCCATTCCACACAGAATTTTCACCACCATGAATGTTCATTAATTAGTAAATCGAGTTGCAAGGGAAGTTAATGACGAGACCGACAACAATTTAAAAAAATAAAAATCTAAATTTCAAAATTTTCTACTCCTATAATAATTTATTTTACTATGTAGAGTGTATAAAAATCTATTATCAAATAAATTTTTTTCTGAAGTTAACTTTTATAATTCATGTTATAAATATAATATGAAATACATTAAATTGTTGCTTGATTATGATTTGATAGATTTTTAGACACATTTTATCTACTAAATGTTTATTTACTTAATTAAGTCATTTTAGTTAATGTGCTGATATCTATAAGTTTTAAGATATAAAAAAATAATAAAAATAATATTTTATACAATTTATTTTTATTTAAAAAATTTCCTTTATTTCGTAGATTCAACAAATGTATTAGCTAATACTGCTACTTTTTTAATAAACTATAACATTAACACTTAGTTATGGAATTCTAGAGAAATGAAAGACTCACACTTTTTTGTTATTCCAAGTTGAGGGTTAAATTTTCCTTCTCCTCTTCTACTGGATTGAAGTAGACAGACTATTATTATTCTTCTCCTACTTGTTTTCCTCTGTTTATTGTTTATTATCAGTGATGTGTGCCTTTATAAACGAGGATCATTATTCTCCAGGACTGGCTTCCATACTCTCCTAGATAACAACACATTATAGAAAATGATTGGATGAGTGTTATTCGATACCAAAGGTGGTCTGTTGCCGTTTCCTTGGTTGATAGAGTCGAACTCTCACAGGTCACTTGAGCCACTTCGTATAATGGACAGAGTCGGACTCACGCAGAGAAAGGAAAGAACTAATTAACTCCTCTACAGAAAAATAGATTTTAATCCCTTGGACTTTCTACAAACAATTGATTGAGTCTAACTATCACAAAGCGTCAATCCAACAGACGTGAGTTCACCGTAGAAAGCTTAGAGTCGATCCTTAAAAAGTTGGGATCCCATACTCATAACCATTAGTTGCTTCCTCGTCGGAAGGACGGTGTTAGGCTTCCTCGAATGAAGGATCAAGCCTAATTGAGCCCCAGAGAAGACTGGGATCCTATACCCACGACTATCTGTTACCACTTCGGGTGAAGGACGGTATCCTCTTTATATACTCTTTTTTTGGAGGGTATATCAATTAACCACGTATAGCCCGTAAATAATATATAATCATTTTTTTCTTGATCAGAGAGAAATTTATTAAATATATGAGGATTAACTATTCTTCTTGATTTTTCCCCTTTACTTGGTCATTATTTATTCACACATGCACACACACACTAAAATAAAATAAAATTTGTGTTAAGAATAAATCATAAATAAACATTATAGTTTAAAATTAATTTTCTCTTTAGACCTCTAAAATCTTATAGATATAGCAATTATTCAAAAACACCTCAACAGAAATCAGAAAACATAGTACCTAACATTTGCAATTATAAAATGCTATTTAAAAGGCCTCATAGTAAGACAAAATATTAAAACAAAAAATCCCAACTTGTCAGGCTGCAATGTTCTTACAGTGTCCGTTGTACAAATTGACGATGTGGCTTAAAGTTTTTTTTGATATCACAAGGCAGTCAAAAAAGGCGTGTCTAACATTATTATATTTTCGACCATAGTCTTTGCACGGTAATAAGAATTTTATTATGCCAGGTGATATCTGAAACTGGCATGTGAACTTTTTACAATCATTAATAACCCTCAAAGAGCCTATAATTATTTTATCCTATGAAGGAAGAAGTTCCAAAGCTTTACTATTCCTCCTGGAGTTTTGTTTTGCACCCAGAGATTCAGTAATTCTAAAATCAAATTTTACACACCACGGCAACCGAGGAAGGTGTAAGTTTGACAATTTACACAGGGGGAAGATAAATCTTGCAGTATAGAAGACAGAGTTACTATTTAGATCATGGAGGGTTAGAAAGTTATCATGAATTGCGATATTATCCAACTCTACTGGATCACCCAAATTCTTAAAAAGAGGTTTCTTGTTAGAGTGATGGCGAATAATGTCTTCAGTACTATGAGAGTCAAACGAAAGTATTTTAGTCCATATTATTCTATGAGCAACTGCCCACTCACTAAATAAATTCTTCAATGACTAATCTTAGTTCCATCTGTTGTTGTTTTTTGGAATATGAGATATCCTACCCCGAGTCAGCTCAGCAGGAAGTCTAACTTTTCTTTCCATTTGAGTACCAAAACTATGAAGATACGGTATAATATCATCAGCACATAAAGTAGAAATTTTTCCTCATTCTGGACTAGTTTCTTTGTTATCTTTATATTTTCTCCCATATAATAAGAAATATTTTTTAAGAAAACACAGTGCAATTCACCATTTTTTTGGCTCTCTGGAAACTACTTCTAGGGCAACCAACTATTTTCTGGTAATGATTGTGAAATAATTTCATAATAGCTTTTGACTCAGAGTAATTTACTATTTAATATACTATTATCATTTACAATTTTATTAGTCCTTTTGCCTGGAGAAACCTTTCCTTGATGAAAGACCCTTACATATTTTGTAATAATCATTTTCCGTATCAATTTTCTTAAGCATTTACTCTTCAGCTATTTCTAATGATTAGAAGAATAATTATAGCATAAGTAGTTATCAAAACCATAAACAAGTTCACAACATAGAGTAGAAAAAAGTTTTCCTAAATTTGGAATGGAAAAAATTGTGACCTTGACTTTTTATTTTTATTTCTTATTAATACTTTCTGAAGATGCATGCTGAGCAGGGAAGTTCTACCTCAAAGCCACACACAATTTAAGTGGGTTTCAAATTTTTGGAGGTTATAGATTACTTCAACAACCTTTCCATCTACTCAAGGGCCAACCTTAAGTCCAAAGTTGACTGTTACTGCTACATTTGTGAGGTTGGCAAGTAAAACAAAAATAATCTTGATTACCCTGTTCCTCTCAGCAGACCCCAAAACTTCCATTACAAATCTCCCAAGGTTTTTTGTTATCTTTTTTTAAATGGAAAAAGAAGGTCGGATATGGATCAGACATGCCTACCTTTTGATATCAAGGTCTTTTAACATTCTCAAAAAAATGTCTCCAAAAGGAAATGGGTAACTTATCAATGCTGGACTGAGTGACCTAAGCACATCTGGTTCTGGTAATTTTGTTCTGCCAAACGTCTCCAAACGCCCATTCCATTTTCATATGGGTGGAAGCTTACTTTCAAATAACTAAAACCAGATCTGTGCTCAAACTTTCATCTCTACTCAGCATTTGTCAATCTGTCAGTTCGCAAAAACCCTCCAGGTGGTCAAATCTATGGGAAATGATCTCGCCAGACTTTTCACTGAGCTAAACCTTCAGAGGATATTGAAAGTGAGGATTTAAATGCCTGGAGTTATTTCAATTGACAGAGCTGGAGTTTAGGAATGAAAAGAATGATAGATGTACTGAACTTCAGAAAAGGTTTGTTTCATTCTGCACGTATGTCAAGAGCTGCATTCAGTTCATTGTCAGTATTTGGGACATTACTGTAGACTGTGACATCAAGCTGGGACTAGATGGAGGGAAAGTTTCTTCAAGGTTTGTGTCAATGTGATACAGAAAGACAATTCTCCAGCAGGCCCATCCAGGGGCTTAAAAGACTCGGAAGAGAAGCACTTGGTATCCCTTGCAATGTCATTTCTGTCTTAAGCTCTCTTCGTGGAACTCTATTACCTCGATGGACTTCAAAATTTGTAATATCGTCCTTGGACTTCTGTATTGTAGTTCTCAGTCTATTAGGCTTTCAATCCTTTCAAAAATACTGAGCTTCCAAATACTCTTGGTCGTATCAAGGAGCTTTCAAAGGAGTTCAAGGAGAGAAATTCTGTCCTCTCTAAAGCCTATATTGAGTGTATTGGGAGAGTCTACGCACAGAATTTGTAATTTAGTTTCTACTAGTCATTAAATACTTGAAATCAAAAGTTCTAGAATACTCTGTCGAAATATAATATTCTCAATATATTTAAAATTTCTTACAAATTATTATATAATAATAAGGATAATACAAATCCGAAAATAAAATTGAGCACCAGTCATAAAAGTGCAAGAGATAGTTTATTGATGCATATATCTGAGTGTGTGAGAATGATGCTAAATGTTGGGTTTTGTATGAATTCTGAGAGCTGACAGTAATATTTCCATCATAAGACCATAATATGTGAAAAAATATATAATAACATGGCACCAGAAGCTTTTATCAAATTGGAAAAACCATTTTGTAGGTAGTTTAAAATCCTATTTTTGACCATATTTAGAAATTCCAAAGTTGACCACTATAGTTCCTTTCCTGGAATATTTTATTCCCTACAGATTCTGAAAGCCAAATGTCACAGTTTTTGAGCTTGGGGTGTCATTTTGATTCTATATTTTTTTTGCAAAACTATGCTGATCCCGCTCATTTTGCTTTATTAAGGAATTCAAATAAACTATAAAAAAAAAAGAAGATTGAGTCAGACTTTAACTTTGATCTCACAAAGATTCTTACTGCATGTATGTACCCTTATCCATTGCTAATCATCTACGTTCAAAAAAAATTATGGAGAAATGCTCGGTTAAATCTATCCCTTCCCGAGGAACCATCATTAAATTAATGGAGGATGTTGGTAATGATGTAATTTATAGAAATACCCCTATTGTAAATTGTGAAGTTGAGATAATTTTCAGCCAGTTTTGAGTCATCCACACCAAATTATGATCAAAGTTATCAGTAAAAAGTATAAAATATTTACTAATTTCGAAATGGAACTCTGAATTTTGTACCATCTAACAGTAACAACGGGGGGAGTTGCATTGGGTGTAGCATTATAATTAGCAATTGTGTGTATCCTTCATGATAATAGTATGCTGTTTTATAAGCATAAAGAATGGGGATTTTTTTTTGATGTTCTTAATAAGGAGTAATATCGCCGGACATTACTACATAATTAGCTTTTGCTCTAAATCTTTACGATGAATTTAATTCTAACATTTTTCATTTTTTTATTTATATAGTATATTTATTGTGTAATTTTATGATTTACATTTACTTTAATATTAATAATTTTTTAGATCTCATCGGTAGGGTATATCTATCCTGTGCACAATTGTATATAGCAACTTCCACATGAAGAAAAAGATTATCTTTTTTATTAAACTCCACGTCTGGCTGATTTAACTGAATTCCGATGTCAGAACAAGAACATATTATTTGGATCAATCTATTATTTCAATATTCTGTATTTATAATTTAATGTTATTCTTAATTATATGATTACAATTGTTTAATTTTGTATTTTTACCATAAATGGATGATGGTTTATTTTTTAGGATGTAGATTATATTTAATTTATTCCTTCTTTTTTAAACTTTGAACTTCAAATATATTTCGAAATACTCTACTATGTCGTTTCATTAGTTATTATTCTGAGAATATGGTTCATAATGAATTACAATTTCATGGAGTGTGACGTTTTCAAATCTACTGTAACGGATTAACCATTTTACTGATAAATACCTCAAAAATCATAATAAAGGAGGCAGCTGATTATCACATCAGTATTTTGAACAATGATACCATAATTCTTTCCCCCCTTGCACGAGTTTTTCTCTAAAGGAGTATCAATTTTGCTTATGTGATCTCCCCCAAAAATCGGCACCCCCGTCTTAGCCGGACCTAGTTCAAAAGACGCACCCATGCAAAGTCTCAACCTCTTAGGTCCAATAGTGAGGGCAGCCATAAAGGACACAAACAAACAAACTCTATTATATGAATATTATCAAACCAATTCAATTTAACGAATATATTTTTTAATATTTTAGAAATTAACTTACATATTGTTATAAAATAATATTCCTCATCAAATATTTGAGCACAAAAAATAAAACAAAAAAATCAGTCATTTTTTGCGTGTCCAGGCAGTGATACTTAATATATTTTTAAAATTTTATTCCTGCCACAACCAAACATTTTAAAAAACATGCAAAAGTATACTAATGTTTATATTCAGCAGCCGGGGATGTTGCTGATATATGATGACCATAAAAGGACCTTTGCCCATCTTCCTGTTCAGAATCGTCATGTGATGTTCCTCCTCCTACTTCTTCATGAAAAGACGATTCGTCCTCTGAATGATTTGGACTGATTGGATACGTAAGTGGTATTCTTTGTTTATAAAAAGGGCTTCGAATAGAATCCAAGTCATCAGAAAGATCTTGTTCTTCTTCCTCCTTTGTTGGTTTCTCTGGGTCTTCACAACTAGAACGTTGTAATAGAAATGTTGAACGGAGATGATGGGCATAATCATCACTGAAACAAAAATGGTTCATATCTTTAAGTTGCTATTGAAAGAGACTTTGAATTTTATAATCACAAGTAAAACATCGAAAACACTTTTTTTTCTTCATAAATATTAAAAAAAAATAATTATTTTTTAATTCTAGGGTCACAATCTTCACTATATTGTATTTATAGATATGATAGCTTTTTTTTCGTTGCACATCCCGTACTATAAGAATCCGTCTGGTAATTAAATAATTTTGATATATTCATTTACATCTGTTATAAAATGGTAGACAGTATAACTAACATTAGTGATACGTAAATGTCAAGAGTGTAAAAATCTTAAAAATTTTAGTTTCAATATAAATACCAATCACACTTATAAAAAAAATTCAATTTTTTCCCCACCCCCTTTCATTTAAATGGTGTTTTCCTAATTTATTTTACACTGAGAAACATGAAAATTCTGGTTTTGTGGCCTGCATAGTATTTTTTGGAAAATATTTTTCAAACATAAACAGTTTGAGTTATTGCTTGCTTTGAGAGTAAGGGATTTCATAATTATACGAATTATGAAATAGGCGTATTCAGGGTTTTATATTTGATGAATTAGTTAATGTAAAAATAAAAGGAAGGTAACTTTTTATTAATTCTCTTTAACTTCACTTCAACGACTAAACGGGTAAATAACAAGTAATATATATATATACTCGGATTGGATACTGAAATAATCGAATTTATCTTCTTTAACAACTATCTGGGGTACCGTTACTTCAGTGCTTGTCAAAGCAGTGAAAGAACCGATGTTATTAGCGTTAGGTAATAATCTAATTCTTAGAAGAACAGAAAACCCCTCTTGTCCAAAGGCACTTAAAACAGTTTTTAACATGGTGCAATCTTTCAACCATTCCATGAGGATCAGGATGGTATGATGTTGTGCGAAGTCGATGAAAACCAACTAGGACAAATGATAAAATAATTCTAATTCAAGTTGAGAATGTAGATCAATAACATATAGAGCTACACCAAAACGCAAAATTTATATACTCATAAATGCATGAGAAATTGCTATGGAGGAAATATTTGTAATTGGGAGTAAAAAGTTTCCATTTCCATCTTTGTATGTCGATTTACTTTCGTTCTTTGACAACAGACTCTACGTTGAGTTAGATTTTGACGTCTCGATCCAAGTTGGGCCAAAAATAACGAAACTTAATCATTTTAACCGAAGACTTAATACCAGGATGAGCTAATGCTTGAAACATAAAGCAAACATCGTTGTGTATATTTTGGTACATAAGGTCGAGGTGTTGATGTCTCACAAAGAAGTTGAAGATTCTTTGACAACATAAAATACTTGAAACTGTTTTTATGATCTTTAAAATAATATTTGAAATTAGTATCCCCATTCCAATCACACCTTTGTTTTTCTGCAATAACTGGAATGTCTAACGGTATTGCATTTACTTAAGATACAGAGCGAGATAGACAGTCAGCTAGTATGTTATCTATCCCTCGTATATACTTATCATTTTGGACGAATTCAGTTATAAGTACCAAATGTTGCTGCAGACGATCAGCATTTCATATTTTACAAATGAGAAATGCAGACTTCAAAGGGTTGTCATCAGTAAAAATCGTGACAGATTGATACTCAACTAAGTGATTTCAGTGAAGGACAGACAAATAATCCGCCAATAGCTCACGCTCAAACGTAAAATATAATCTTTACGCAAAGTTGATTTTTTTTTAGAAGAATGCAACCAGAATAGGTGATTCATCCATCATTTGATGAAGAGCTATTCAGCACCATCCTTGGAAGTGTGCTTAACTAAATGAAAAATATTCGATGATGGTTATAAGAAAGGAAGTGCCTCAGTATTTTTTTAAGGCAAGTTTGAGTCTATCAAAGAACCTTTCTTGCTCTTTGGACCAAGTTAATTTTGTCTTCATGTCATTAATAGGAAAAACAATTTGAGCAAAGTTGGGGATAAGATTTACATAATAACCAGCAATTCTGAGGAATCTAGGAAGAGCTTCGGAATCATCTGGCTTTGGACAATTTCCGACTGTAGATATTTTTGATTGTGTAGATTGGATTCCTTCATTGTAAATTTCAATCCCCAGAAATTCCATTTCGTTGCAATAAAATTCACATTTTCCAGTTGCGAATCTGAGATTATACTTGGGTAAGATTTCCAAAACCTGCCGAACATGATAGTTGTGCTCAGATTCAGATGGAATAGGAATGATAATATCGTACAAATAAAAGAATACAAACGGAAAGTTCAGAAATAAAGTGTCCATAAACTGTGGTAAAATTGCACCAGCATTTTGCCGAACCAAAGGCATATAATGGAATTCAAAGAGTCCGAAAGGATTTTTAATAGTGTTTTTATGTTATTCGTCTTTCTGACGGGAATATTATAATACGCTAGGCACAAATCAATTTTTATGAATAATGTCGTGTTATGTAGCTTGTAAGATAGGTCTTGTATGAATGGAACCGAATAATTATCATAAACAGTTTTATAATTGAGTTCCCGAAAATCTTGTACTATTTTCCATTCTTTAGGCTTCTTAATTTCAACAAAATGAATAAGTGTTGTCCAAGCAGATTTTGAGGAAATTATTAACTTAGCCTCTAGTCATGAATCTAATGTTTCTTGTAGATATAGAGCTTTTCTGGAGACAAATTTAGAACTTTAGAAGACATATAAGGACCATCTCCTGTATCAATTGAGTGATCCTCAGGTAAATCGATTAGATTATGGACTTTTCCTGCAGAGATCAATTACGGCAGTTTAAAAAGAACACTTTATGATAAAAAACCACAAAAGCATAAGTATTTTAAAAAATATTCCAGATTTATTACTTGACAGAAAAGCTAGCCCGTTTTTTTTTTTTTTTTTTTTTTTTGGAATTGGTTGTCGGAAGAAGGAATTTTCTATTCCTCTAAGTGTTGTCATTATCCTTTAACTCCTGAGTGGTAAACTTCTTTTTAATTTATATTCAAAAGCTGATTGAACATTCGTGTGTGCCCATAAAAGATGGATCATAAATTTGAGAATATTTGCTAAGTTATAATTTGAAAATGAAAAATGAGAATTGACAATCCAATTCCATGGTCTAATGTTGAAGTGGACAATTTGGGACCCTTGTCATGCATAAATGATTGTGAAATGCATAAAGAACCTCAAAAGATTTGGCTTGAACTCTTTACATGTTTCCACACTATGGGCTATAGATACACATGTTGCAAGGTTATGCTCAACATTAGACTTCTTCGACACATTTCGACGATTTGTTGAAAATTATGGCAGCCCGTCTAAATTTTATTCAGGAAATGCAAATATATTTAAAAAAAACCAACACATTTAAAGGACCTTTATTCTAAAGTCAAATTCACCAATAGATTGGGAGTTCTCCAAACCAGATGGGCCATGGACAAACGGGGTAACAAAACGAATGGTAGGAATATTTATAAGGTAATGGTATGTCAACAAAATCGGTTGACATTTCTAGAAGTAGAAAGAATAATAATAGAAATAGCAAGTATTATAAATGATACATCCTTGGGAATTTCCAATCAGGATCCCCTAGTACCTTTAGCTATCAATACAAATCTCCTTATTTATGGGCGTCAAAAAGGTGAAATAATCACTCCCAAAAGAAAAAATCTTGGTCACGTCTACCTACACGAACATGTGGTTGTATAGGAAAAAAATCTTGGAAGGTTTTTGAACAAGATGAAAACAAGAATATTTGAATGAGTTAGCAAGAAATTGACTATATCTTACACCAATACAATACAGAAAGGTGATACAGTAATTCTTAAGCTAGAGGCTTTAGAGAAAAACTCAAGGAAACTAGCAATTGAAGTCCATAAAAATAAGGGCAACGTTGTCACTTCAACAACATTATACGTAACAATGTTGCGAATAACGTAGTTATTTAAAAAAAAATTAAACATGGGAAAATGAAGCCCTTACGGTGAGTTTCGATCATTCTGAAAACATGATATTTGGCAATCTAATACACAATATTAATTTAAGTGGGTCTACTCAAGGCTTATAGAAATACATGGTTATACCATAACGCGTGTACGACCGCCACACCACACTATTAATATTAACGTTATCAAAGTAGATTCATATTCTTTATTTAAGGAGTAGTTTTGGACATTGAATAGTACAGAAGCGGCAATTTCACTAAAATCTATGATCTACAAAAAAGTAAAATAATGGAGAAGTTTTAATATTCTCAGACGGATTGATTTTTACAATATCCACATTGTTCCCTTGGTGCTATACAAGCTTCATTCATTATCACTCTTTGTTGAAAAAGCAATTAAGAAAGAAAATGTGTGGCTAAAAACCCTTTTCTAGCATAAATATCTCTCCAATCTCATAAAACCAAGGAAATGTGTTGGTAGTAGAATAACTTTGTTGTCTACCATAATTCAGCTCTAAAATATTTTAATATTAGTGATGTAATAGATAGCAATTGTCTCAAATACAGCTCTCTACACCTTTTTTATGATGGGAACTATACTATCTAATGAGGCTATTGGAAAAATATCCACATAATGGGGTGCTGCTCATCCTATTTTTTGTTCTGGAACATCTATATATGAGTCCAATAAAACGATACAACTATGGGAGAACTTTTAATTCTGTGATATAAGTATTTATAGTCTCGAGTAAAAAAGTATGCATAGTTTCGAGGTCGACAAAGTGCACTGATTGTGATATGTAGATTAAACTTCACTTCTTACATATCGTAGACAGACGAAGTCATGGGTTAAGTTTCATTAGTCTTTTCATTAATAAATGGCTCTTTATTTTTATCCCGTCCGCCTTTTGTATTCAACGAAAGTATTTTGAGACTATCCATGATTCAAGGTATTAATTATTAAGGTCCGTTCTTGGAGTTTATTTGTTAAGTGGGGAGAAGCCTGTGTCTTCTGATCTCTTGCATCCTGAACCTGTCCTCTGGCGTAATGACATACTAAGTTCCAAATTAATAACTGTTTTTTTCCTTCCAAGGTTTTACATTTTTGGGGACTCCGAAGTATTTTCTTTCCTATCAAAAACTGTAACTTCCTCTTTTTTCGGGGATTGTGGATTTTTCTCACTCAAAGGCAAACAAGATAGTTTTTCACCGACTATTTCAATTAAAGAAATGCTGCTCGATAAGTCAGCCTCATCTGAACTTTTCACTTCTTTTTCTTCGATTTGACCCTCATTACCAATAATATTCTCTGTCATTTTGTCTTCTGTGTATCTCTTTCCTACAATTGAAGTATTTGTGTTAGAACTCTCTTCGTTATTTGAAACTTTTTTCAAACCATTTTCTATTGGCTTCACAGATTCCTCGTTTTTTCCCCCAGGGGTTTCCTTATATGCAACTTGTTTTATATTCTCAACCTATCTGAAAAAATTATTAGAACCATTTTAAGTGTAATGTCCTATCTTGTAACATTTCGCATACGTTTTAAGGACCAGCATACCTAATTTTTGTCTGGAACCCTCTTATAGGTAAGAACCCTGGCAATTCACGTCTAGGGATCAATTTGAAATGAAAGTTCTCATTTTTAAAACCTTTTAGTCTATCATCCATACTACCTTTAGCAATGTTGATGATAGTTCCATACTTTTCAAAAAAAAAAATATATATTTCATCTTCCTTCACATCTTCATGTGAAGAATGAATTGTGATTCTTTTCTCATATACTATTGGATTCCCAGATAGATTTTTCTTTTGAGCTTTCAGGTTCCTATCAGATCTCTTTATGTCATTACAATTTTCACACGTCTTTCTTTTAATAAATGAGATAAACCCACTACGATGTCAAGATCTTTAATCAGTACAATAACTACAATACTTTGAGGGCCTGTGTATACATGGATTACTTGAAGAATAGAATGTTCAAGTTTTAGTATTCCAAAAATTAAAGTTCTACCTCTATGTTGGTAGTAGGAAAGGCAATCGATCAACATCTATTGACTTAAGATGAAATATAATTTTACTCTTTATTGCCCTTGAAGCAAGATCTTTTTTTAGTGTGAAGATAATTAAATTGTGATTTATTCCACTTGAATAATTATTATCTTATAATTTGTAAAAGAAAAGAGAAAAAAAACTCAGGTCTTCAAAATTCCATTATTATTTATCTTGTGTTCAGGTGATAGATGCTGAAGGTAGAAGGAGAGCGATTGAAGAAAAAAGATGGAGAAACAAAGAAAGAAGAAGTAAATGAGTCCTTAATTGATGATCCTCAGATGATGCACATCACTAATTAATCATTAGGATCAGCAATTAACACTTCTCAAATACACTTAAACAAACACTTATTTTTCACGAAGGAATAAAGACGGTTTTTAATATTAAAAACGAAATCTATACTCACTTTAATAGTTAGTTTTTTTTTTAATTTTAATTTATGAAGACAGGAAGACAAACCCGTCTTCAGTTCAGTCTAGCAATACATAAAAAGCATATTGATTTTGATTTTATTATAAGGACCCTCCTGCTCTGGTACCACGTCTGAAGGACTTAGTTTTTTAAATCTCGTGGTACGATACTTCGACATCTTTCAAAACAGGAATCATGTCATATGATTTCCGTTTTCTAGGAAAATTGCTGCGTTGGCCTCCAATAATATTCTGAAACGGAGAGTGTAAAAATAGTCCAAAATATCCTTAGTTTTTCTAAGACCTTATCTTCCAAATCATTCTTCTTAAGATTAGCTTTCGAATTTACGTTTTTGAAATGAAGGATTCTTCTTCGAATATGGAACTTACACTCTTTGTCACGCTTTCTCTCCATCTGTTCCTCTGCAATATCAGATATTCTATTCACATTAAGAGTATCAGCGGCAAAAAAAACTATAAAGTACAGAGCCCTTGTCTAATATCTCCTCAAGACTTTTGTCGAACAGTATCGATTCCCTCCTTTTTCCCTACTAAACATATCAGCAGTAATTTTAATATTTTTTATAAGATGACATCCAACCGGTTGATTGGTTGATGGGGATCAAAAGAACGTCCAGTCTGTGTTCTAGGGCTTTTATAAAGTCTTCTTGTTCTATAGCCTACCTGGAAAGACTATACTGCCAAATTGAAGGACTTGATCGAAATTCCATTTGAATGATCTTGTGATCAAGAAAGGGTTCTAGACGATAAAATATTTTTTAATGTTTTTGAAAATGCTTGGAGAAACTACAGCAAGGTCTATTCTTAATGTTCGATTTCCATTTCTCCATGAAAAGATGTCATCAGGACTTGTAATTTTAACAGTACCAATGAGATTGAGTTCCCCTACATGCTTAATTAAAAAGTGTAAGTTAGCGTGTCCGAATCTTTTATCTATATCTACATTCATATCACCAATAAGGATGATGATGACACTTAACATTGTACATCATTGATTGGTAGAAAGCATGATACCTTATATTTGGTCCAAAAGCATTCATTAAGGAAAACCTTATGCCATTGTTATTAATATCAATAATGTGTCATTGACTTTTGGATGAGTGTTCTTTGAACAAAGAAGATCACTCCAGTTTCTTAGAAACCAGTGATATAATGCCTCTAGAAGAGTAAGACCCAGTAAAAAAAGAATCAAAATCATGGGGAAGACAGAACCCCCAAGAACTGGTACACGTTGAAGAAACTTTAGTTCTTACGTCTTGTAAACAAATTATAGTAGGATTAAGCTTTTTAAATCTTTTAATTAAAGCATGTCTGATCTATCTGTCTTTTCCACCTCTTGTGTTCAGTGGAAGTATATTGAATGTTTCCATGATCGGAAATATTAAATATCTTGGGACTTTTACTTTTCTGTGGGGAAGAACAATTATCTGGAGCAGACCTTTTTGTACCAGATCCTGACCTTGTTCTTGAGGTCATAGTGTGGTCTACATTAATTAGATGTTTCTTTTTCTTAGTTGGTTTCATATTTTCATTCGAGTCTAATGAAATATCTTCCAATGGTTCCGAATTGTTGTAGGTGGGGATATATGTATATCTGTTTTATCATCGACTTCGAGTGAAAGCACCTGGCCTTGACTTATTTCTGCGTTAAATACCTCATTCAATGCATCGACATTTTCCAAAATCACTACTTTCTTCCTATTTTCCTGAGATCCATACTTATTTGTCTGTTTATCTTCTGATTCTTCTTCTACGACTTTGTCATCCTCCCCTGATGAGTGACTTCTTTCTTGATTATCCTGAACAGATCTTTCCATATTTGTAGGACTCTTTTGAAATTTCTCGTCACTGTTTTTTGGTTCATTAGTATTATGACATTCAGCATTTGCTTGAAGAACTTCCTCTTCTAGAGTTTTTAGGTAATCCGACCACTTTTGATACTTATTGGGACAGATGTTAGCAAAATGACCAGTTTCATAACATTTTGCACATGTCTTAGGTTTACCTAAATAGCTAATTCTGGTTTTGAAACCTTTGAGTGGAAGAAATCCTGTTAAGTCATACCTAGGGATTATGCTTAAAACGAAGTTACATTTACACCCTTTAATCTCCCTTCTTGAAAACACATGGTTATGAACGATTGATAATAGTTCCATATTTCTCTAGTACTAAATTAATTTTTTCATTTACAACATCCTCATGTGGGGAGTTAATTATAATTTTCTTTACGCTGAGTTTTTAAGCTCCTTACTATTCCTTTGATTCCTCCGTCTTTTTCTGCTATTTTCCTTATGACAAACTCATCTTCCACGTGCGCAAAGGCAAAACCAATATTCAAATCTTTGTTAATAACAATAACAATAATATTTCTTGAGCTCGGGCAAACATTAATTCCCTGAAGTATAGAATGGTTCTGCTTAAGAGTGCCAAAGATTAGATTTTCTACTTCTACATAGGTAGGACGTTGAAAATGGCGAATAATCTCCATCAATCGTCCTAAGGTATATTATGATCTTGCTTTTAATAGCCATTACGGCGAGATGTTTTTTAATACGTTTAGATAATTATATTGAGGGTTAGACCCACTTGAAGATTCATTCATTTTCAGCTATTAATTTCACAAGAAATTAACAGGCAACTTATTAGGAATCACTACAACAAATCTGTTTTCCCGTAATTCAAGAGGAAGAAAAAAAAAAACTCTTCGCTTCTCTTGTACTAGTAGACGCTCTCTTCTTATTTCTTATTTATTAATATTACAACGTACACTCACACACCAAGATATCGTTGTATACCATGAGTGAATAAACAACCGCAACAAACAACACGTATTATCATAGGTGTTTTGGCGAAAGAAGTAAAAAAAAACCTTATGATTGGATATCTTTATTTCTGTTCTTAGAAACAAAAAGTAAACGATCTTACTAAAATCATAGAAGAACGTTGAATCTTATGATATCACAAAACTTTCAGAATATCCCTTATTTCCAAATTAAACTCTCTATCAAAAGTTATATGGATTTCTTATTTCTATATGATAGCCAAAACTTCTTCAAATAAATAATAAAATGACCAATATATATTATATGAAGGGCACAAGGTACTTTTGTTTTAGTGAGGTAACGCTGTAACTTGTAAGTTTTTCTTAGATGGAAAACAAAGGCAAGGCTATCGTAAACTCTCTTTCTCGGTATATTTGTCTGCAAGTCATATTCTGTTTTACCATTATGTGGATAGATAGTTCTTGGGAATTGTTAAGTGATTATGTTATAAAAATGTGGCTTCTTAACTTCTGTACACTTCCACAGGAATATCTGAATGTCATTGCAATTATAAAACTTATTGTATCGGGAATCATCTTCTAAATAACTAAATTGCTAGTCACTATATTATAATATTACACTAATGAAGATTTAGTATCTCCACAAACTAATTAATTACAAATAATAAATAAATGTTTTCCATAAGAATTTATTAATATAAGTGGTTTTATTTAAGATTAATAAAAATAAAAGGTTAGACCATCATGTAATCGGACTTGTTAGAATGTTCCATTTGATGTATTGTTCCGAATGCTGGGCAAGACAGGCAGATTTTGACAAAATACGCAACCACTCATAGTCTGTTACGTCACTATTGCTGAAATTTTTAATTTAAATATCGTACCGACTGCTGGGCAGGAAAAACAGACTTTCACTAAACGCGTAACCAATCATATACTATGATACCAATATTAAAAGCGTAGTGGAAGTCAAACATCAGTTGTACACCCATTATGGTATAACCTTGTATTTCTATCAACTTTGGTTTTATTTAAGCACATAGTGAAATATACCAAAATAATGATTTTTTGTTTTAGTATTGAATAGACAAATAATAAATAAATTAGAACATTAGATTCAATATTTATAAGTTCTCCGCTACGTTATTTTTTCATCTTATTGATTCTTTCGACTAGGTTAAAAAAAAAAATTTAAAAATTAAATAAGTAAGGTTAATTCTGATGCGAAAGGTGCCTGAATATTTGAAGATGTGAGACACTAATAAGTTTTTATTGAGTCCAATTTCTCAATAAGTTAAGTACAATCCTTATACTATTCTGTCCGAGATGGGTTTGCATTTTACCGATTTCGATTAATCATTTACCGAGCTAATGAAAAACCGATTTGTATGAAAAACGTATTCATTATTATGATCAATTCTGTTTCATGTACTTCAGAGTAGACTTTGTATTGATAATACATTTGTATACACGAAGTATAATTGAAAATTAAGTTTTGATTTTAGCGATTCCGAGTAACCATGCACTGAGCTAATGAAGCATGACGAACTGATTTATAACAAACACATATACACTCTGATAAAAAGTAGTACAAAGGGTCAACTTTAACATTGATTTGATATAATTTATAATTCATATATAATATTCCTGAGTAGATTTTTTGGTAAAGTAGGGATGTGTAACTTTTTATTTATTGATGTTCCTTTAATTAGTTAGATGGAGTTGCACTGATTAAGTATAAGTGAACATTATGTAAATGACATTTTACATTACATTGAATTGCTGTAGCGCATGTACAACGCGCTTGGGAAAGAGAAAACAGTATAATCTGTATATGGATTTCACCCAAAAAGAGTCCTATGTCAGATTTGTGTGAAATCCAAATACAGATAACATATTTTTTTCTCTTTCCCAAGCGCGTTATATATGCGCTACAGTAATTCAATTGTAACTTTTCCCTTTCCTGTTCGTCTGCATTCCTGGAGATGTATTAGAATTTCTAAAGATGAATAGTTTGTATCATGTTGGAGAACTATCATTATATGAAAAATAGTCTTACTTTTTAATCCTTTCAGCCTTCATCACGGATATAACGTTATCCAGTACACATGAAAGGGGTGCTATCATACATGATATATACATGTTGTTTCTCAAGTACTTAAATATTAATATTTACAAATAAGTAAATAAGTTTCATGTATATGTATCACAACATTAAAAAAACCCTCCTACTTTTAAATGAGCTGAGAAATTCGAACAATTTACAAAATAGGTTATTCGATAATCCCTTGTTATACTGAATTCTTCTAGGGTCATTTTATAAATATTGGTTCTTCACTGTTGACATCTGCTCAAGTTTGAGTCTTTTGTTTTGGATCTTTAATGCCAGTTAATGGAGTATCATCTATAGAATTTCCATTAAGGGGGATGTCATCACAAATATAAAAACAAAGAGTTATAAGTATTATAAATAATTACCTTATTTGGTTTCCTTATACCCACGATTTGTAAGCACTAAACTCATCTAGTATATCATTTACGTAAATAGTTAGATTTTCCATTATAAAAACAATCGGAGTCTATTTTCATTCATGGTTGATATAACTAATTATTAATTAGCATCATCAGAGTCAGATGACTCATAAATAATGACGTGAAGTAAAAATGTATTTTTCGTAAAATATTTTCAATAATTCCTTGTAATAACAGGTTTTAATCTGGATCGATACTCTAATTAATATCAGTAAATATATGTATTGCAATATCTTATGATATCAATAAATATAAATATTGCAATATCAATAACTATATGTATTGATATACCTTATTATATCAATAACTATATGTATTGCAATATCTTATATCAATACTTTTTCACAGCCCTAGTGAATACTAATCAATTATTGTCAATGTGAAGCATCTATAAACTTGTAAATATATCTTTATATCTAAATTATTAATTATATAGTTAGTTATAAACACATACGCAATTGATTCACTGCCCGGAATATTATTGCAATCTATATTCAACGCAACCTAACCAGCGTTTTTTATTTTATTTCTGAATAAATATTAAGACTAGATTGACCAAAAATAAATCAAAATCGACCATTTTGTTGAACAATTTATTCTAAATTGTAATTTAAGTCTGTTCTATAACTTTAGCTATGATATAAAACATTTCAAGAAAAAAAAAAAAATATTAAATGTTACTTCAGTTTACTCTATTTTTTGTGGTTATAAAACATTTTTTATTGATTGTAATTAAGATCTAGTAATGAATAGTTTAATTTTTAAACTTGATTTTTAAAATAAGGTTTTAAAGGCCTAATAACTAGATAAAAGTTTTAATGGTGATTTTCGTATTCTACAGCTTACATAACAATAACAGATGTGAGTTTCAGTCTGTGGGTACTCAAATACCTTCATTTTGTTGCAGTGTTATGGATGGAAGGAAATTACACCGGCAAAATTATAATAATAATAAAGTTTGCTTTAAAAATTTAATTTACTCTAATAAGAGAAAATTATATTAATATATATATGTATATACATTTTTTTAAACTGTAATCACCATTTCTTTATTTTAGTAGATGATTCATCAATTGATTAAATAGGTTTTAACATTACAAAATAATTAAAATAATGCTTATATCAACTCTTATGAAGAGAAAAATTGCCACAAATTACATATTTTAAAGGAAATCCCTTCTTACTTCATTCTTTTAACCAAATACTCAGTTGGATTTAAAAAAAAAAACTGTTTTGTAATAAAACATCAAAATACTAACCGTTTCTTCATTCCCTTCCTCATGTGAGATTTGACATCATATTAGGTGTAGTTTTTACGCTAATAGGAAATTTCTCTTTTTTCACATAAATAAATGATTTTACCTATCCATTTCTGTTGATGCAGGAGTCAATACCAGATCTGATATCCTTACTTCATCTTCTTCAATTCGATGGCACATTCTGGAATCTCTGTTGTACGGTTGATCAAGTTTTGAAGTTGGAATTGTTTGTGAAGATGAGGGAGTAGTTGGATGAATTCTTTTATTGGAACTTGTGGGGGGAATGTAGATGGCGGGAGTGAAAGCTGGATCCTCGAGAATCCGAACGTGAGTCTGGGACTCGCTATTAAGTAATAAAAACCAAAAGATATAATGCCACAATTACTGAAATTTTTTTTATAATGGGCCAAAAATGAATCTGAATAAAAAAGTTGATATGACTTTTACTAATATATCCTTTAAAAATGAGGATTTCGTAATTGATGAGCATATATAGAGCTATAAATAAAAACTTGATACCTTTGTAAAATAATAATAATATCTCTGACCAACCCATTTTTTCTATAGGAATGTTATTATTTTCTTTTTATTATTTGCTATATTAACGTTAACTTGCTAATACAAAATACCCTATGTATAATAAATGTCAGATATCGATTCCTTTCTCTGACTTAATACGTCATGACAGTTTCATAATTTGTCCATTTTGATAAATAAACGAAGTAAAAAGTTATGAATACTTATGTTCCGTTTCCAAAAGGGCAGGACTACAATTTCTATTTGATCCCTCATTCATATATATAATGGCCATCTTATTATTTCTATGAATAAATTTTAGCTATCATATAGAAAGAAACTTGGATAGCGACGCTTTTAATAAAATATTACAAAGCAATACTATAATAGAGTATTAAATAAAGTACTATGTAGGATTTTAATATCATAATATATATATATATATATATTTATGTAATTCATTTTAAAAATTGTAGAAAAATAATATAACAATGATTGTCTGGGAGTACTTAAAAATAAATAACAGTTGGTAAAACTGACTTATTTGTCTAAATACCAGATGATTTGGGATTTTCTCTGTATCTTTTTGGAGAAAAGGTTGCATGATACAATAAATGTAAAGACGTGGCTATATATGTTAGTTATTGCTCAATTTACACTTAATTTTGCAAACAAAAATTCATAATACACAAAGTAGGGAGTGCTCCAGAATACACTTTATTCTACTTGTGAGTGGTAAAAAGTATGCCACAAAAAAAACAAAAATTATGTCATAAATCTTATATTACATAGTTATAACGTTTTTATGTTATTTTTTACCTTTTGGCAACAATAATGATTTAGAATTCTTGAGTAAGTGATATCAATCCCACCTTATTTATTTTCTTACCTTTTGTTATGAGTTTTTTGATTTTTTTTCTTGCCATTAAACCATCATCCGGTGGATGTGGTACTGTTTAATTTTTTACTTACTGCAGTTCTTAACCTACATAAGTAACTTCTGTTAAATTAAAAAAATTGATTAAAATACGGTCGTGTTAAGTATCGGTTTATTCCACTTCTTTAAATGAAACTTCATAATATTACAAATACGAAGTTTCCCTATTTACTTCAATTTGATTATTTTGGTTTATATTCCAAACCTAATAATAATTATTATTTTACGCACAACGGAATAAAGTTTCTATTCACAGATCTAAGCATAGAACACAATAACTGATTTTTACATAAAAATATTTCCTTCACTGAATATCTAAAATTAATATTTTTTTATACATAGATCTCAATAAATTCTGATATAAAACTGTAGCATTATAACAATACTAAATTATAGACGCCATTCTTGATCATCCATTATATTTCTAAATATGGTGACGATAGGACTAAAATATTCCAGTTTCAATGTGGCCCATATTTTAAAAATCAGTTTAAGAAATCATGCAGGTTATTTCTTATATAATATACCTACTTGTTGTGACGATGCTGTACTTAGGAGTTTATATATACTTTCTATTGAATCAGATTCCGATTCGTGATCGTCAAGCTGAGAACGATATTGGCTACTATTATTTCCATTATTTGATGCAATTTGCCTAAGGATTTAGAGGAGTTGAAAAAAAGTTGGAAAAATGGAAAAAAAACCTGCATGATTATAAGAAACTTGAATGAAGAAATAGCACTTGAATAAAGTTTATATAGAATCAATACACGTGTATATTTGATAATAATTTTAGTTAAATCAAGTGCCATTCATAATTTTATGCCAATGTTTTATCACCTTCAAATATACTGAATATCCAAGAAAATTAAAATAATAAAGTATTAAAAATGTGTTCATGGATATAAAAATCTTTGTATACAAACATCATAATTGAAAATATTCTCTGTAGAATGAAGGGAACTCTTTTTTTCTCGATTATGCACAATGGAGAGCACTGTCTTGTAAACTTTGACTGGATATCTTTTTTTTAGAAAAAAAAACATCAGCTCTGGGAGAACCTGTTATTTCTTTACTTTTTCGTTGTGGAGTACAACTTTTTATCTTTTTTCGGTTTTATTAGGACATATTTTTATTTTTTTCCGTTTTTCGTTGTTCAGATTGCAATGAACCACCCAGTAAATTTAATCACAAATATAACAATTTTCCTTCCGTAATGCTATTTTAAATGTATTTTCTTCTTCATAGCAGTAATTTATTTTCTCCCTCCAAAATGATATTTAACAGGCAGCTGATATTAATATGAGTCTTAATTCAGTAATACAATATACATCTCTGCCACCATCTCCACGTGCTGTTACAAAAATGCCATTTCTACTAATAAGATAGTCACTTAATATGCATTGGACAAGGTATTTTTTTTACTTATTTTATATAAAGGAAACAGTTATTTACTTATGATGGATATATTTTCTTGATATCCATTCTTGCCACAAATCAGAAGAATTACAATGGAGTCTGTAGATAACCTTTATAAGTGAATGATTTTATCATATGTAATTCCCAAAGTCAATCTGGACTGATTTAAAGTTTATTGTTCGTAGAATTGTATTATCCATGAATTATCATCACAAGGGGAGTCACTACCCTCTTTTTGGGACCCCCAAAGTATCTAAAGCCCCCATATTTTTTATAATATATATATGGCACGGGCAATATGGAAAATCGGGTATTTTACAAATTGCCTGGATGATCTATAGAAATTTCAATAGGGGGGTTATTTTACGTTCATTTACACTGTCAAGTAAAATGATAGTGGATACTTTGATTATTAAACAATTAATAGCAAGCAATTTGATCATTAAGGATTTGATTACAATATCTTTTCATTTAACAAAGTTTGAAAACTAGTCCAAGGATGTCCTACATGTAGATCACAGACCACATTGCGGCCCGCCAAATGTTTAGGGTGGCTTATTACTCATTCTCATTTCAAGTAGTATCTGTTAGCATAATTGTATCAATATCATCAAAACTCATAGAACGCTCATAATAAATAATAGTATATCTGAATATTTGGTTTCTTATATTAATTGTACTATGTTGGTTTTATTGATGATAACCTCGAGGAAAATCGTAGCAGCCTCATTCATCAATATATAATTAAGACAAATATTTTTCCCAGATTTAGACGAGACTATAGGAATAATCAGACATTACTTATTTTCCCATATACCCGAAGCATGAGGACTCCAACTTTGTCTTAACATTGAAAAGGTGGACTGAAATACAGCTTTGAATATTGGATCTAATGGATCTTTACTCTTTTCTTTATTTATATTTAGTATTTACGGCATAACTTATACAGTTTTTGACTGTATTAAGAATAAAAAATTATTTATGGAATATGAAAAGGATCTAAATGAATATCCAAGATAAATAATGAAAATTACAAATATTAGAAATAAATTTTAATAGTTTGATTCTTATTTTGATTGTACTCTGTATGTTTCATTAATGATAACATCGACGAAAATTGTAAAGGCCTCATTCATCCGTTATAAATAAGTTGTGTTTTCAAGTTTCCCTGTAAGAAAGGTCTTATATACAATGAATGTATAACGTTATTACTGTTGATTTATTGATTGTATAACTATTTTCCTCCATACCATTGGGACTGAATTGTAGTAATGAATCGTTTTCGATCACCAGAATTAAGAAATAAAAATTTTACTTAGTATTTTCAAAGTAATTCGAAGAGAGCGTTGCTATTCTGTTCAGACCATTATCGAGACAAGTGACATTCAACATAATTTGGAAATTTTGCTTATGGTTTTCGACTTATCTTATACAATAGGCTGTGCCATCGATAATGAAAATCATTAGTCTCTTGCCAAAGAAATCTGAGCCAAAAATGTTGTTAAGACTTTTGACTGACTTGTTCAATTGTCGGCCTTCTTAACATCTTTCAAGTTGATTAAATAAGGACAACCTAACAGTGACCATGCAGAGGATAAATCAATACTGCAGTCATTGATAATATTTTCGTCCAGGACAAGAAGATTGTCATTTCTTCCAAATTTTTCATAATCTTTGACAAAAATACTTTACTGAGGGACACCAATTACTTTGCAATGGTGTAGTGAGAAAGAATGGCCTTGCCAGTATGAAGTTTCATAAATTTTACAAGATTTGGATAGCTATCAATAGATTGAGACTTTAGTGGAGACATGCATCTTTTTCCTATCTGACATAAAATTAGAAGCATTAGTACTTTATTAAATTATATTCTTTGAGTTAAGCTTCATATGATTATCGTGAATACAGGTTTTTTATCATGTTGAAATGCCAATTTTGCCTTGGATTAGGGATGAGAAACGGTTCCAAAAATTAAAACCGGTTCTAAATTGATTTTTTCTTTATGAAGACCGGAAGATGACGGTCTTTTTTTTACCGAATATCGAAATTTTCTTGTTGTTTAAGTGGAACCGTTATTTTTTCGGTTCTGGTTCCTTTCAGTTCCATATATATATATGTTAAATTGGGTAACCCCTTTTATATTTTTTTTATTATCGTTCTCTCTCCTTTTTTTTATCGGCCAGTCGATCTATAAGCGTCAATCATCATATTGTGAGAATACGTCCCCTGCTATAGTGAAACAACATGTTATATTATTATAATATTAAGTAATAATAATTAATAAGTGATACACGTTATCAATATGACTGATGATCTTTTTGTTACCCAATATCCTGATGTTAGTAGTCAAATTCAACTTGAAATCTTAGATGGAGCTATGTTATCATCCCTAATAAATGATGAGTTTGTCTTCGGCGGCACTGACAACCGTAATTTTAATACTTCAAGTGTGTATTTTTTTATTTTTATACTTTGCTTAATTTTGTTAACTTTAAAACAATTCTTGATGTAGATACTCCAATCTTTAATTATATTTTTTTATGTAATTGTTTTAAAGTAAGTTATAATGACGTGGTGAAGGAGAAAGAGATGCTAACGTAGAGTACAAGGATAAAGTGGAAATTGAGATATCATCAAAGTAAAAAAACCGATTCATAATATGTGTCATTACGAAATTTATATGATGAAGACCAAAAGAAAGTGGTACAATCAATTCATGAGGCTGGGTGGGTTTTACTCACTAGGTAAAGGTTGAAGAGCAGCATATTCATAGCAACTTCATAAGCCTCACACCCCCCTTCAGGGTTTGGAAGAAATCCTATCAGCAGCTGTCTCTCCATTACAAATCCCTGAGATGTTTATCCTTTATGTCAGCTCACACTACCGTGAGCATTAAGCTAAATTATATTTCTATTGTAAGGAATCGGAGACAGAGCAAATTGTACCCAATATATGAGTTAATACAGTCTGTGTTTGTTTGAATGACAAATACACTTGCCACGAATTATTTATGAGCCCTTGGCTTTCATTGTGCATGCTTCAGACGATTTGAAACTTGGAGACAAACTGGTGCCTATTTCAACTAATAATCTAAATAATAGCGTAGCAGTTGTCAAGAGACTCAAGTTCAACAAAGTGAAATCGATAGGATGCTTTGTACTTTCATTAAATTTGATGGTAGGAGATGCTTTCCTCCAAGTTTCCGTTGTATCAATATTGATAAATAAAGACTCAGACAATGTCACTGACACCAGAAAGTAAACTACTACAAAGAGATCGTTCGACGAAGCACTGAACAACGTAAATACTAAACTTTCTCAGAAATACTGGGAAGATCAGCATCATTAGGGAGGTTCTCCACATGATGTACCTAGTCACTCTAGACCTCTGTCGTAAAAAGGATATCACGGCTTCAAAGGTTATTCCCCTTGCCATGCATTGTTGTTCCTATTATAAAGAAATCTTCCAAATCAAAAAATATCCCTATGACAGTATCGCCTACCAATTGGCTGAAGCACTGCTATATTCAGCTATCCGTTGCTTTAAGGATCTAGAGAAGAGCCCATTTCTTGCCAAAGCAACAATTCCAGATGTTCCTTTGGAAGAAGCTCCTTCCGTGATTTCATTAAAGCAGACGATGCTATCCTTCAGCATAAAAGAGAAATTCTGACAAATAATCCTTGTTGGACTAAGACTTGAGTTTAGGACAGAGTAAAATTTGTTTCTTTCCAACACTCTTAGAGATGTTTACATCTATGGTGTTTTTTCTCCAAACATTATTTAATTGTCAGGGGTACTGGTAATGATCCACCTTTTGTACCAGTGGTTCATTTGCACAACCCGTGGGCTTAGATGTGTCAAAATATATTAGAAGGGGTCCATCATACTCAAGATAGTGGTGACGATAAGTTTTGATCCCCTTTAGGGGCAAGGTGTCCGCCTTCACAACCTGTTGGTCGAGGTATATTTTGTAAAATAAAATGGGATGCCTTGTCCCTAGTAATATTTTATCAAATTGCTTACAAAGAATTGTTAAATAATCAAATTACCCAAATTCTGTTAATGAATGTAACATGACCACTCTATTGCAAATTTTATAGATTGCCCAGTGCATTTTGCACATTGCCCGGGGCTTTTGCAAAATGCCAGATTTTCCACATTGCCCGTAACAAATATATATCTATATAATAAACCAATTTAAATAAATAGTTGGGTAAATTGTTGATAATTTTTGGGGATAATCCCCCCATCCTTCATGATGAAAACTAGCAAATCCCCTGATCATCACTATATCACCACGAAAGAAATGGTCCTGCAATGGTAGGAGTGAAAGAATGAAATATTTTCTAAGAAAGATGGAAGGAAACTAGAAAAATTTAATTATATTTGCGTTTTTCAACTAATTATTTTCTATTTCTTCAATATATTATTACAGAGCCTCCGTAATTCCTACCTAAAATATGTAAAAATTTACGGTCACGATAAAAAAAAACACCAAAAAAAAACCATGTTAAGTCCCTGATTTATTATAACAAATAGTGACATATGTGATGCGTCAACAT
Source organism: Lepeophtheirus salmonis (assembly GCF_016086655.4). Classification (NCBI taxonomy): domain Eukaryota; kingdom Metazoa; phylum Arthropoda; class Copepoda; order Siphonostomatoida; family Caligidae; genus Lepeophtheirus; species Lepeophtheirus salmonis. The sequence goes on along the minus strand of NC_052142.2, from coordinate 969,083 downwards.
ACAAGTAATATTGAGCATAAATCAAGATAAGGAAAAAATCCCAATTAATTTTTTTACTTTAATTTACTATAATTTTTGATATATAATTTTATTATCTTCGCAAGTCTATCAAGGATTTAATAATATGGTTGTCTGCCGGAATGTTAGCCAATTCTTCCTCCACCTTGACCTACATGAACTCCACACTGCTGTATTAGTTGGTCTTGGCCTTTCTATCTATGGTGTGCCCCACGTAATAGTCAAATGGGTCCATGTTCGAGGAGTTTGACGGCCACATCTACTTGGGCTACAATCCATTCGCCCCTAGTTAGTTTTCAAGTAGTTTTAGGTGTGGCCCGGTACTCTGTCTTGTGCCCTACCCGATTTCCATTACCGTAGGTTAAGTTGAGGGCGGAAAACACCTTCTTGGGCATTATAGTTTTATTTTCATTGGCCTTCAAGGTCTCTTTTATCCACAACGGTGGAAGACCGTACCGTCTGAACCAATGACACCGACCATCATAGAATTGGCTAGATGTTTCGACCGCCCCCCCATGAATTTTACCTCGAAGGGGGCGTCTTTGGAGGTCCTGGCAACGTACTGAAGGCTACAGAAGTAGCTAACTGGTTACACTGTGAAAAAATTTTCATCAAAAAAAAAAAGGACTTTCTTTTTGGGTTTCTTCAATCTATTAAGGAGGATCTTCGATCGTTGCAGCCTCTGTTATCTATATAAATCCGTCAAAACCTAACCTTTTGTCACCCCTATGCTTGAAGCCAAAATCCTCCTTCACCACATAGCCGTTTCTTGAACCCTGAGGTCCTTGGCTGTTTGGCAGATGTTGCCACAAAGGTTCGCGTCTATCTTTGCCTTCACACTCCTTATGAGGGATTCTGTGAGCACCGATTTTGGTTTTCTCTACTTGTGAGGATCAACAGAGGGTTCTGTTTTGTTGTAGAGGTTCTTGTCTTTGTATACAGTGGTCCTACTGATTCCGAAGTGGCGTGCAATCACGAAAGGATTGTCACTGGCTTTAGTGTTGTGCAACGATTTTTTTCACAAAGCTTTTCCATTTTTGTATTTTGGACTTCATCCTTATAATATTTAGCATAACTGACTCGAGTGTTGTAGTCTTTTATTTCCATGTGAGCTCATTCCAATTTTTTTTTTTGGAAATATCTCTGTTGAATATCCAATCTTTAAGGATTTTTTTTTGGAAAGGACTCCCTAAACAAGGGGGATAAAGTTTCAGAATGATCTTAACAAATGTGAAAAATGTCATTCCACCTTCTGATAACTCCTAATTGTGGACATGCGGTCTTCCGATGCTTTATAAATGTATTTTTACATAAATAATTTTCATAACCAAAATCTTGGCATGATATAACATATTTCTGGTATATATTATATTTACTTTAATCCCTTGGAAACCAAACAGCCTTGAAGTACGAATTAGAAGGTAAACTTCTAGGAATAATAACGCAATACTTATTTATTTGGTTTTCAAGTAATATGTTGATATCTTCTCCCTCGCTCAGGAATAAATCTATTGTAAGGGTTGCTTGATGAATTATCAATAAATCTATGTGTCCTCTAAGTTAGACCGTTTCCAGATAATGAGTATGAAAACGATCAAGTGTACTTTTGGACATTCCCATCGAAAAAGAAAAAGTGATTTGACACACATACTTTCCTTTAATATGAAGCTTAATCTTGTCATCCTTTTCATCCATTGAAGAAAATGTATTTGAACATATAATTTGAAAAATGTTTTGGAAATTGTCGCAATTTCCAAGGAAATATCCCTACGAAATGTTACCTCTTCTGGGAAGACCATTTAGAGCATAGACCTCCGTTTTCATAGGTTTCTTGGAGCCATAATTTACAACTGCATCCATTTTTAAAAATTAAGAGCCATTTCTCGCTCTTCCTTGTACACACAACGAAGTGTCACATCATGATGGAAAGGTCGAATACCAACATAGGAGGTGGAAGAAATATATATACATTTTTTATTGATTATATTCAAGATTAATTAAAAAATATTTCATTTTTCAAATGATGAATGTTTGTATCATATTTTTATTTCATTTGGTTTTCATCTATATTGGTCTTTCATGTCGAAATATGGCACTAAATCGTAGCTATACCCTAAAAACTTGATTGGGCTTTAAAGCCCAAATCTACATTCATTGAATGTTTTAACGGTCATATTCGTTTTCCATATCTTAAATAATAATATTAAATGTGGGTTTCAGGGTGCTGGGTGCTCCAGGACTTTCATTTTGTTGGTCCGTGTTAATTAAATAAAAATAATTTATTAAAATGGTTTTTTTTATTTCTATCCATAAGAAAGCTGTACGAATGAAATATTATTAAATAACCAAAGTTTTATACAATGCAACTTTATAAATTAAATCTTTTTTTTTCAAATTTTCGCTTGCATGGACATAAGTGGATAGATATAATATTTGAACCATTCGACAAAAATATTTTGGAAATAATTTTTTTGTTTCCAGTTCCAAATTTTTAAGAAGAATATAAAATGAAGTATATTTAAATATGAAAAGCATAATTATTTGTTTGTTAATTTTAAGGAAATAATAACCTATAGTAATTATTACATTTATCGTTCAATTTTCTCAATAAACTGCTAACAAGAAGGGGGCAAATATTTGCATAATAATATTATTATGGATTTTTCTTACCGAAAATGTCTTTCTGATTCAGACTCTTGGACTCGTAGATCTTCTGATCCACTGGAAGGACTCATATGTCGAGATGAATGCTCCAATTGTCGAATCAAGTCTTCTAAATTTCTTATTCGAATTGGTCCAGGAATATTAGAGTTTGGGTTATTATTTGTATTATTACTGTTGTTGTTGCTAGACGTATTATTAGAATTGCTATTATTATTACTATTTTGTGATGGAGGAGGAAGATTGTTAGAGGCTGAAGCAGCTGCCTTCATGGCATTAGCAAAATCTTGAAGTACTCCACCAGTTGTATTGCCACTACTATTTGGTGGAGCATTATTACCATAGTCCAATACATAGCCTTCATTTATTAATTGCTTACGCAACTCTTCAGAAAGGGAAGCAGCAGAACTTCTGTGAGCACCAAGAGAAGATGAGCCAGGTGGCGGAGGGGGCGCTGGACATCCACCAGAGGAGGATGCATTTGAACCTCTATGAGATGATGCTGTTCTCAATGCCTCGATAATGCCTTCATGATATCCGTTTAATGATTTGAGTGTTCTTTCAACTTCTGAATCCATAAGTTGATTAGCACTAGAAGAAGACAGAGCATCTAAACATCTAGCACTTCCAGTGTTAACATGATGATCTTCTAAGTCGAGAGGATAAGACTTCTTAAGAATTCCTTTCTCTAAAAAAAAAAAAAAAATATGATTACAAGTTTAGATAAATCCCTTATAGAACTTTTTCATGGGAAGTCAGCATGATTGATGTCGGCCATTTATGAGAATTGAACAAATTGTGGGCCGGGTGGTCCATTGAATTTTGAACACTTACTAATACAATAATTAATTAAGGTTGAGTGAGTGAAATTAATAGTTCATTTTTATCTATCACACGAAAATACGATTGTATCAAGATATAATAACATATTTTTAATACAATTTAGGTAAGATATATAAAATATAATTAGACAATAGAGCGATGGATTTTTGATAGACTAAATGGTTTAAGTCAATTTATTTGTTGATCCCGCTTCGACATCCAATAGTTCACTATTTTACTTAAATATTAATAAAAAAATGGTTGGAATTGATATAAAACTTGGTTGGTTAGGCCACTACAATGACCAACATCAACAATCTTGACGCTACATGAAAATACTCTATAGAAAGTTTTCACGGACCTCATTAATTGCATTATAATCGAAGGTGATGTCAAAAGTAGAATTTTTTTAGGAAAATATCTTATTCTTTCCATTCTAATTATAAATTTATCGTCTACAACATGACATTAAGATTTTATAGCGATGAAAATATATATTTTTATTACATATTATAGTCTGATATATATAACATGTTAGAACTAGCTATTAAAGGTGTAATTTGTTTATGAAAGGTATGATTTAAGTACTATTATGTGTGTATCCCATTTTGATATCTAATAGTTCACTTTTTGATTAATATAAATAAAAAAGGATTTTATTGTTTTGATAAAGTTGTTGTTTAGGCCTCCAAAATAGCCAACATTGACAATTCTGACGCTACATGAAAGAACACTTATGTTCCTATTACCTGAAGTATACGCTCCATCAGGTAACATTGATGTTGAGCCTATATGATGTCCACTGCCATGGTTTCCCATTCTTTTTAGCTGTTGAAGGCTATGCTCCCTAGAATATCGGAACATTTCATTAGTTTTGGCATTAATTTCTACAAAAAAATTTTAAATAATTAAATAACATGTAAAATTTATAATTCCTGAAATAACTTTATATTTTTAATAAAAAAATCGAATATAAAAAAAATAATAAACAGAATTAACGTGCATCACCTTTATAGACATAACCCCAACATTTTATTGGTATTTTACTTATTGAAAAAACAAACAAACTTGTTTTATACCATTAAGCTAATTGTCACTTCTTAAACAAATTAAGTTGGGATTAAATAAGCTTATTTATAGTTTTATTCATCCTTCTTACTAAAATGAATATATGACATCTTGATCTTTATTTATTTATGTATTTTCAATCAAGGTTGACTTTTTGGATCTTAAGATGAAGAAAGTAATACATGGGTAAAAATATTTCCTGGGTATACTAAATCGTTATTAAAAGAAATTCAATAATCTTGTAACAACAATTGGCGGACGTTAATTATTTTTATTTATAGACACAGAATTTAAGTCAAATAAATCTTGTGAAATATTAATTTCAACTTTTGTTTACCAGAACACAAATATTCTAAGAAAAAAAGGAGAATAAGGAAGGAAATCTAAGAAAAATTCTTGAAGATGCATATTTTTTAATAGGTATTTTTTAAATAAAACACGGAATATTTTTCTATAATATAGGTTAAGATATTCCTTATCACTATGAAAGATGAATAAGTTATAAGAGTCTCTATGTGAGGACCATTTTTCATCAATTTCGAGTTCAGAACAAGATACAGAAGCAGTTAAAACATTTATTAAAAAAAAAAATAACAGTGTCACATAAGTTTTAATAATTTTACAAATTACATAAGTATAGTTACTTTAATTCTGACTTTATTGTAAAGAGAAATGTTCTTCAAATAGTTACACATTTAGAGTTTGATTATTAAGGTTGTGTACTTATGGGTCTAGCCGTTCCAGTTTTTGAACTGCTACAACTGGAAATGACCAAATCAAACCAAGACCGGAACCGGGACAACAATATATTACTTATCTGTCTTGGTTCTTGTCCTTATTTTGATTTCTTGTATTTTTGGTATATTTATTACCTTTTTATTTTCCATTTACATAATTTTAAGTAAATGAAGCATATCGTTACCTTTATTTTATTTTTATTTTTTTTATGCATATATCTTTATTTCACACATTAAAATTATTACAAGTATATAGTTATAGTATATAGTTTGCCCCACCAAACGAATATTTCCTATTATAAGTTAAAAAGACAATAAAGACAAAAAAAACAAAAAAACAACAACAACAACAACACGAGTGCCATATCTTTTTTTCTCTTTCCTCTCCCTCCAAAGCACCGGCTTTACAAGTAAATACTATCAATAAATAGAAATATCATCCACTAATAGGTAGCATGTATATATAAACAAACTCTCTCAATATTACTATTATTAAAAAAGAAATCAAAGAACACAGTGATGGACTAATGATAATTTAAAAACAATAGATTTTCCTAAACAAAGCAAAAGACAACGATCCCAAACAACACATTTTCGTCGCATTAAAGGAACTAAAAGTCCGTCTTTATTATTGTTAGTTCAAACTCGTCGAGAGCCACCTCCGCTATTTTTGGAGAAGGGCAGACACCTCTGAACCGCGCCGAAGAGATAAGAGTCTGTAGCTTGCATATCACCTTCGATGCCAAACGTAGTCCCTTGTTGGTTCCTTCGAAGCCGTACAGAAGCTCGTGGTTTGATGGCTTCCTACCCAATTTGGACTCGACACCTTGGCTCACTTCATGTATTATATATTTCAGGGCGCTGCAATCCCTGAAGTTATGCGATATTGTCTTTTTTTTACCACATTCCCTGCAGGTTGCCCGGTCGTCATTGAAGAGCCCTTCCGTGAAAAAGACCCGAGACAAGATGCGATATTTCATGTACATTTGCTTTGGTGTAAGAATAGGATCCCAAACACGCTTGATGAAGTCCTGTACTCCTTTGGTTTCCCTCGCAGCCTCTCTAAATTTGTCAGTGTGGTCTTGCCTACATATGTTGTCTCTGATAGTCGATGTGGCCACTTTGAAGGGGTCCCCGTCTCTTTTCCTTTTTGGATAGAATGAGTATTGCTGGAGTTGATTCTTGAGCATGACCAATAGAGGATGAACCCCTCTTGCACTTAACACATCTTCCACTGTGACTAATCCCAAATTATTCTTCACTTTTTCAGGTAGATAAATGGTAATCAGCTCATTTCCTTCGATTGGGGCCCCTAAGCCTATAGCCCGCCAGTATGCTCTTCGTGATTCAATCGGAACGCTATTCATTTCTCTCATCGGCGACCACTGTAAACCATCCGGATACTTTTTACCTTGAGCTTCTAGCATCGCCCTCTTCCACGGGAACCCTACATATGGGGCCCTCCTCCTCCAAGATAATAAAAGGAGTTGCCACTGTAATCTTAGGTCAAGCATTCCCAAGCCTCCACGGATCTTGGGAGTGAACAAACGGCTCGTCCCAACCGTTTTTGGGAGCCGAACGAAATCAATTCCTTTCTTCCTCCAAGTATGGCACAATGTCTCATCATATGGTGTACATCTAAGGATGTGGTTTACTCTTGGAATTACCACTTGATTCCAACATTTTATTCTCTCGACAAGGGTGAGTCTATGTTTTAAAATTTCATCAATGGATCTGCTAATAATGCTATCTATCTTCTTTAGGTTTTTACATTATCGTTTTTGATAGAGATGGTATTTCCCAGGATTGTTGCTTCTTCCACTAAATTAAAGGAACATAGATTTTGAGGAATCGTTGTCATATTTGTAAGCATCTGAGTTTTAGATGCATTCACCCTTAAACCAGATCTTTCTCCGAATATTTCCAACACTTCCCCCAGCCTAGACGCTTGGGAGTCAATGTTGCAACCACTAAGAATGACAGTTCCATCATCTGCAAAAAACAGGTTCGTCACTTTTTCCCCTCCAATATTTGCACCTCTAATCTCGGCATCTAACATTTTTTGTAGGCGAGCAACGGCTAAAAGAAAAAGCATTGGACTCACAGGATCCCCTTGTCTCACACCCCGCTGTAGCCTTACTGTCGGACTCTTTCTAATATCAATGATTGACTCCGCTTCATTCGTCAAGTTTTTCACAGCCTCACAAAAGACTTGAGGGAAATTCATCCTCATTAGTTCGTCAATAATGAAGGAATGCTCAACTGTATCGAACGCTTTTTCAAAGTCCAGAAGAATCAAGGCAATATCTTCTCCTTTTGCCTCGGAACAACCAACAATGGTTTTTAATGACATCGTTACATCTTCCATTTGATGACCAGGGCGGAACCCGAATTGAGTTTTTGGAAGCTTTTTGTTTAAAATCGGTTTTAATCTCTCAGTAATACAGCCTGAATAAATTTTATACTCAGTTTCAAGTAGTGTTATTGGTCGCCAATTTTTAATCTCTGTCTTGTCTTTCCCTTTTTTGGTATTAAAATTATCAACCCCTTTTTTCGATCGTTTGAGAGACCTGAGCCATAAAAAGAATTGTTGAAAAGTTCAGCAAGGTATAAAGTTAATTGTGGGAAATGCTTGTAAAATTCAGCTGTAAATCCGCTTATACCTGGGGATTTTTTTACCTTAAGTTTTTTAGTTATATATTCCCAGATCTCAGATGGAGTAAATCTCTTTGTCAGATCCCCCTGCTCTTTTTCAGACAGATCATTTTCTTTTACGATTTTTCTCCCAGTCCTAAGCTCTTTCCTGGCAGTATATAGGCGTTGATAATAGTTCTGAATAAATTTAATCTTCTGGTCTGTGGTGCATTTTTTTGTATGTTCAGTCTCAATGACACTGAGTATATCAACTCGATTTGTTTTTTCCATGTTTTTTAATAGACTTAAATTTCTTGAATTTATATTTTCATTTAAAGTACGGGATCTAGTACGTGCCCCTTGCATTTTATAATTTATTAACGTTTCTAATTCTTCACATAATATACAGTCTTCCTTTTCTTCTAATAATTTTATTATATTTTTTTCTCGGTCTCTTCTCCTCTTCGCCTCAGTCTTACCAGCAAAAATTAAGATTCTTTTAGCAGTCTTGTAAAAAAGATATCGTTACCTTTATTGTATCACGCAACCTTTCAGCCGAAAAAAGCAGAAAAAAGTGCCAAAATCATCATGGATCTTGAAAAGTGGTTTCAGGCACCAGACGTTGGAAATAAAAGCGGGAAGGCGTGGGGTAGATTATGGATACAGGTCCGGCATTAAGGTTGTCGGGGCCCTATAACTTGATAACTCTAATATTTCTTAAATCAGGGTTATTGAAGATATTTTGGAAGACCTCAGTCACATGTCCTAGACAGGTGGGAGGGCTTGCACACTAAGCTACTCCCGTACTCCAAGAAGTCAAGCAAGACGTCCTACGTGTTCCAGTAGGTTGCCCCCTCCCCCCAGTCAGCCAATGTTGTGTAAGGCTGGATAAAAGAAAACATGAAGTTTTGACCTTAGAACTTCTGGCCTCTCCAGAGCCCCGATCTAAATCTTTTGGATTATTATGCCAAGTCGAGTCCAAGGCCTGCAAATAACGCCACAGTAATGTCACCGACCTGAAGTCCTCCGTGGAGAAGGAATTAAAGCTCATGAGAAGTGACTACTTTATCAGAGTGTGCTTTACCTTCCGTAGCCGCTTGAATACCGTCATTTGGAGCAATGAAGGACAAATTCATAAATAATATCTGCCATTGTGGGTTAAATATTTAATTTGTTAAATTGATCTATCACGTTTTACTTATTTGAGACTCAGAAGGTCCAAAAGTTTGCTCACGTTTGATATAAGAGTTCATAAAATAGTAAAATGTGCGTTTCTTGAAATTTACGAAAATATTAAAATTAAACTTCTCCCTTAAAAAAAACGACGTTATTTCATATTTTAGTCGAAAAAATCTAGAAAATTTTTATAGACTTATGGAAATAAAATGGACATTTAAAAAAAAAAAAAGAAACAATTTTTACAATAAAAATAAATATTAGTTTAGAAAAACTAATAATTTAATGAAATAGGGACCCAATTCATTCAAAAGAAGGATCCTCATTTTTAAAAAAAATGTGATTCCAATAATTAATATTACCAAAAATTGTATTAAGAAAGACCAGAATATTTTTTGGGAGAAATGAAAGGGTCCATCTCTTTTTTTTTTCAAAAAAAACCTTTTATATCTGTTCGGAAAAATTGGCATGTCAGTCGACCCTCAAGATTTAAAAAAAAATATTACAATGTTAGAGTATACAGTGATTTTCTAGTAATCCAAACTGCATCCTGATCCGTAAGGAAAGCAAGTAAAGGTTTGAAATTTGATATACAATTTCTAATATTACAAAAGAAACAAAATCAAAGAATGTGTTTGCCATTTTCGCCAATCATTCGCCCGATACTAGGCCTAAAGTATTTGCAGATCTTGACAACGTCTGTGGGAGACTTCGTTCCAGTACTTGCTGATGGAGCCTTCAAGGATTCGATACTGTTATATGAATTGGCAGATCGCTTCTTATCTAACTCAGCCTAAATGAAGTAATCCATAGGATTCATATGGGAGAGTTAAAGGGCTAGGTAGGAGAAGGGGGGTCAAAATTCTGTCATTCTGTCTGTTGTAAGTATTTCTTTTATAGAAGAGGTATGACTTTATTCTCAGGTCACTGTATATTGCCCTTGAGACGGCTTCCTAGACACTTTTTGGCAAGAACGTTAATCAGAGATCTAAAAAATCACTTCAAAGATCGTTTCAGGCCCACAAAAAATATCGGAGTTCGTTAATTTATCACTACAGTACTTGTGTGTATTTCCTGTATATGTCTTTCCTCCTTCCAGTAATTGTAGACGTCGTATGATGTGCTCTTGGGATATTTGAGCATCTTCTTGATGTACAACGGGATGTATCCCATGCAATCAAATGAGATAATAGTGTTCCTTTGGGTCTCCTACATTGTAAATACTTGTTTTGAATTAAAAGTTCCACAAATAAAAACTAAGGCTCAACCTCTCACTTTAAAATTGAAATAACCGTGTTAAAGGCTTTCCTTATTGTTCGGGATATAGCTAAAGATAGTCCAGATTTACCTAACCCATCTCGATTAAGAGACATATTTTGGAACAACAAAAGATGAAAACTATATTTCAAATTAATCTATGAAAATATGCAGGAAATGAAAGATTAATGATTTGTTTTGTTACTTTGATTACAATGTCTAAAAAAGTAAAAAGAAGTACTGTATTTAAGCAATTATTTTTCATTTTAGAATATTTGATTCAAATGCTTTATATTCTACCTAAAACTAGAGGATGAACCTTATATTACAGTTTAAAAATATTTGCTTGCCAAAAAAGGTACATTGTGATTTATTTCTTCTGTTTAACGTTTGATTTTCTTATTGAATATTTAATAAATAAATTGACTTATTGCTTCATAAAAATTTTTTTTAAATTAAATATAAATCTGTCGATTAGATCACCAAAAATTAGGGATATACTAAAACGATTACGAATCGTTTTTATGTATAACGGAATTTCATGAACAATCAATAAAATTGTTTACTTTTTTTAATGTTGAACTTTTGATCAATAGCGACTAGGGGAAAAAAATCATAAATTTTTCTAATCATAATTAGATGTTAGTAAAAAGTTAATTCCTTTCTGTGCTCAGAAGTCAATTTATTTCTGGTTGGCTCATATTAGGGAGTTTCAAGCCCTTCCTTTGTTATAAACGTATATATATAGTCAGCCTCCTTGCATCTCCACCTCTGATCTATTTTAAACAGCAATATCATTGTTATATACTAGTAAACTTCGACTCGTTCACCTTTTCCCCGTTCATTCGTTCCTTTTCTGAAAAGTTTCTGTTTGTCGTTCATTCGATCACTGTTTTCCGTTTATCTGTTCATTTTTGAACAGTGGAAGAAAAAAAAACATACAGGAATAAAATTTTGTCGAAACGATAAAACCAATGTTCCCTCAACGTGGCAACAAATCCAGTAACGTCAAAGCTTACCAATATAAGTGTACTATAGCCTAGAGAGAGTACCCATCATTGATCGGGGACATTTTTGCCTATGAGCTTTGCTATAAAAATGAGGCGGTGTACTCCTTTATATATATATATATATGATGCACACGCTACACACGCTCGTTGCCAAACTTCCTATTAAGTCAAATTCATTACTTTTTTAACTTTAGATATGTGGTCCATCAAAACAGAAGGAAGGTGGAATGAATTTTTCAAAATATTAATATCAATCTTAAATCAAATAAATGTTCTACAATTTAGTTGGGTATTTTAAATCATCCCACAAATTTGAACACAAACTCTATAACTACGGTTTACTACCGACAGGTCATTATTTATTTGTTCAAGTCCAGTCCAGTCTTAGGAACGGATCTAACGTGTTTTTTTTATTTTGAACATTGCGTGAAATTCAGTTTAAAATTTAAAAGTACAAGCTTAAAGAAATAAAAGTTGGACTAAATTTAACCAAATGTTCAAAATTACAAAAAAAGCAAAAAAAAAAAAACCCAACAATAATCACATTAATTTAATAGTAATGAAAAATAGTAGTTCTATGACATGAGGCTCATATAATAATTTGCTGAAAATATTAATGGACTTTTTTTTCCTAATGAATGAAAATTACTATGAATTTACTAATTTAAAAAGGAAAAAATGTGCAATTACAAATCGAATGCTAATTTTTCCATGGGGACAATAAAGGCCAAAGAAACAATGAAATGTTTTGGAAACATTTTACCCTGAAAAATACTAAAAATCTTAACAGCAAAAAGTATTTATGGTATTTTACAGTACAATAATTCTTTTTTTATTTATAATGACGTTCTTTTGAATTGTTTTATTCTTTTTAAACCCTTGGAATATAATAGTAAATATGCAATGAATAAAACGAAAAAAACACATGCAATAAGTGATGTATGATTATAAGAACTAAGATTTATCTAAAAATATTTTTGCTCGTGCCTAGAGTAAATAATGTTTGGAATTTGTACTGCCATTTATCTTAGATATACATGGTGATTTTCTACTTTCAATATTGGTTATGAATTTGTATCGAGGGTTGGAAAAAGTGTATAGATGTATTTTCCAAAGTATTATTTTGCAATATATGTTCACCCGGCGGACTATGGTGCTGACGTTTAGTATAGAAGTGAATCGTTGAATTTTTTAATCGATTTTTCATTAGTTTTTTTTACTCAATGAACTGTTGATTCTGCGATTGAATTGGACTAAGGATTATCAGGTGAAGAGGGATAGTGATTGATCTTACTTAATTTGTAATATCTTTTAAATTTTTTTCAAAAATGAGGTCCATTTTCAATTATAATGAAATTTTGATAGCAAAATATTTGGCTTCAGTATTGCAAAAAGGATGTAACATATGGCGTTGTTGTCATAAGTAGATTGTGGACAAATTGGAAGAGGCTAAGCTTATCTAGAATGACAATGATGTCATGTCCATTGCAATCAAATAAATTTACTCAAAGTGTATACTAAGGACAAGGAGGTTTTGAATAATGCAGTACTATTTTCTAATATTGAAATATTTAAAATTTCTGATAAATTTGCCAATTATTAATTTGAATTTCTTTTAACATACCCATCCAAAAAAATAAGCTTGCAGCCATGAGTCAGGTTTTGCGAACAGGTAAGGGAATGCCAAGTCGGTGTCCTTCGTATGAAATTAAAGTAATTATGGAATCTGTTTCTATATTTAACAAAGACGATTTGTCCAAACATACAATAACTGACATGCAAAATGAAGTTCTGAAAGTCTGTGAGGGCTGATGTCTCTTGTAATGCTGATACGATTTTTACGTATAAGTCCTCAATTAAATTGTAGAGTTGTTGGAATGTTGGATAAGAAATAACCCTACCTATAAGGAGGTTTTCATTATCTTCCAATGAAGGCTGGTCTTTTGGGGTAGAGTTAAGTGTATCAGGTGTAAGCAGGTGCTGAAATTTAAAACTAAAATAAAGCCACAAGGTCACTCAATTTTTCCTGATGATTTCCTGTAGATTTTTTTCAATACACTTGGTATCAATCCACGACCCTATTAGCTTTACCCATGCTTTTTCAATGTATGTATGATATTGGCCGAGTAATTTCGTTTTTTCAGGTTTTATTTTTGGCACAGAAGATATGGCAAAAACATCTAGCAGACGTAAAGTTGTCTTACAGTACTTTATGTTTGTAGAGCACCCCCCAAAAGATCATAGTTAAGTCACCCGTGCAACAAAGAAAATTTGAGTGGGACCAAAGAGCAGAAAAACCAACTATGTCTCAATCCATGTAAATTTTCTGGATTAAAAGATCGACGCCCATAATAAAAAAACAGAGAAGAGGAAGGGTCTTCTTGTTCAACAACTCTTCAGTTCTCAACTATATCTGATTCATTTCCATATTGAATTATAGTTTGTGATTTGGCTAGAAGAGCTCCGGCCATCCTGATGATATAATCACCAAATCAATTTTTTAACTAACGTTTCAATTATCAATTTGTGTGAGAGTGTATGGAAAGCTTTAGAAAAATCAACAGTCATTAAAAAAATATTGTCAGATAATTCTAAAAAGATTTGCAACTTAAATGGTGTAATATCCATTAATTTGTTTTTCATAAAAATATATTGGGCGGATGTAATATTGACTTCAAAACTTTACACAATTGGTTCGGAGAAACGTAGGAAGATGTTTTGTATAGACAGTTTTGCATAGTCAAATAGCATATTTTTTTAAAATATCTTGGATTATATTTTCCCTTAGGATAAGAATTATTTGTCCAATTGATTTGAAACTCGGAACGTTATCAACAGATAGAGCTTGTTCATAAAATCGGAATAAAAGTGGCCCTTAAAAATTAGCTTACTTTTTATAAAATTCAAAAGTAAAACCAGATGGAAAAAAAAAACATTTTCCGATGAGCATACACGTGTTTTGTGTTCATTTGAGATTTTAAACTGTTTTCATAATGACATAAGCATCATTATTTGAATTTGCCTTACTGTAGTCTATATCGTTGAAGGAGTGTCAGACAACTTCATTTTTGTATCTTTAGAATACAAGAGTGGGCGTTCCATCCCAATGGTTGTATCCATCCTTGGAGGTTTGGTGTTCCTGGTAAATATATTCTGATATTTACATTTTTAGGATGGGTTTTCTTTTAATGGAAATACAACGTCTAACTCGAATTATTTACAAGCATTGAAAAACAATTTAGATGTAAAAGCTAATAATAATAGTGTTGTTATAGATCTGAAATCTTTAGACGATTGACCAATTTCAACATAAGCCTACTGATAAAGACGTAAAAACACTGTTTTTGAAATCTTCAAGCTTGAGCAAAAAATATTCCCGGAATTCAGATTTGCCCAAGATATCAGAATATGATAATTGTATAGCTAAAAAATGCTATCAATATTGGAGAGGTGTTAGCTCATGTAAAAGATGATTTTGTTATAAGAAGAGCTGAAGGAAACTTAAAAGAATCAATAGGAAATGTGAGAGGTCTAAAGGCCCAGCGAAGGGACAAGGATGGAAATCCTATTATTTTTGAAAAAAGCGTATTTCTTCACCCACTGTATGAAGATGTTTCCTTTAATTATATTGGAGACGCGATCAAGAAACTTAGAGAAGTAGCAGTCCCTGCAATAGAGTGTTCTTTCCAGGATGGAAAACTTAAGGGAATAAGAATCGTGAACTGTATGATTAAGGTCATTTTGATATCCAAAATACTAGGTTTTCTCCCAATTAAGGGGCTCAAAACTAGGGTTACAGGACATGAAATTACTTGTGCAAAATGCTATAAATCAGGCAATTTTACTAGAGAATGTAATAAATAAGTTTGTTAAGTGACTAAATCATATATAGGCGATTGAAAATAATAACCTTACTCCTTCATCATAATGATAAAATATATTGTACTATGTAAATAAGTACGACCGAGATGACAAAGCTTCCAGACCTGACAATATATAACCTATATACTGATTATATTGTTCCCTATTTACTTAGGTTTATATTTGAGATGGAAAAGAGTGGTATGTTCCCCTCAGCTGTGGGTCGAGGTAAGATATCCCTCATCCCCAAAAAAATTAGCGGGACATCATTTAGCCTTTGGAACCCTAAGACAATACTTAATGAATCATACATAATCTTAAAGTTTTTGCTAAGCATATCGAGCCTATACTTAACAAAAAGTTGTGTTCAGAAAAAGAAGGTTTAAAAAAAAACACGACATATTACCGATATTAACAAAATATTCAGGCAACTATTAATTCTGTTAAAATTAGAAAAAAATTGGAGCTATCATTGTCATTGACTTCAGCAAAGCTTTCACTCTGTCAGTTATAATTTTATCCTACGTGCTGTAAAGAAATACCTTCCAAGAAGTTTTTTTAATCTAATCCGTGCTCCCCTATTCAATGAGACTTCAGCTTTAGTGATTGATGGATTACAGAGTAACCATCAGTCTTAGGAAAAAGCAGTCGACAAGGATGTCCTGTATCTCCGTTACTATTTGTGCCTGCTATGGGCAATTAAGGTATACACTAATATGGAAATATGGAGGTTTTGGGGTTCCCATAGGAAGTAAAAAGCATTTGGTTGATCTTTGTGCAGATGACCTTACACTGATGGTAGAGTGAAATTAGGAGGGAAACGTAATGAAAATAACCGAAATTTATCTCCTATTTAGATAAGTTTCTCTATTCTCAGGGGTTTGGAAATTAATGCGATAAAGACTTCCATTCTTCCTATTGGTTGATAGTGTGCTGGGCCTCCCAATATAACTAGACAACGTAAAGTAGTTGAAAGCGTAAATATTTAGGGAATGCATAAGAGAGAAATCAACCTTAATTATCTAAATCTGTGAAGTTAAACTCTCAAGCCCACAAGTGGTGTCAGGCCTGGAAATGATTAATTTTGCAAAAGAGAGTAGACCTATACAAGTCCAAATTAATTGTTCAAACGATTTATGTGGCTACAGCTCTACCATTGGTAGACAAGAGGTTCTTAAAGGAAGAAGAAGGGTGGTCGAATAGGTTATTTGATAAAAGACACGTCCTTGCCCTGAAGAGACCTCGGTCTCAACTAGAATGAGGCTATTATTACTCTCAAATATTTCACCAAAAAACGTCCACGTCCAAACCACAGTTGGACTGGATGAGATTCATCACTGAGTCATCTGTCTATAATATGTTGATTTTTGGTACAAAATATTGCAATGATACAGTGGAATTGCATTTCACGGAGTTGGCTGCTACAAAAAAAAAAAAAAAATGAGTAAATCACTTGTGTTTGATTCCAATAGTACCCTAGATGTCCTCCACCAAAATGGAAACAAGAGTTCATTACTTAAGAACCTCCAAAAACAACAAAGTAGAGGGCTGAAAGCGATTGCCATCAAAGAGGACGTTCTTAAATTTCATGATATGGATTACAAATTGATTTTAAATACTGAAAGATTTTACTATCCTCTACAGAGATCACCAAAGTGGCATCTTCTACTTACTTCTTGGTATCTGAAGTTTAATTCTCAAGTTTTGAAGCCTGCTGTTGCGTGTCTTATCACTAAGGAATACATAAGGAGCTTAGATCCTCCTCAAACATGGTAGAGGAGGATTATGTGTCCTCTGAAAGGCATCAATGAAGGTCGCAAGTTCCCCTCACAATTTCAGATATTGACTAAGTTGATTATTATTTCTTTATATTGTAAAGACTGTGGATGAATATATAACGATATTAAACACGCTTTTGCTTCTTGTCCACTTTTCAAACTTATAAAGAAGTTTGTATTACTTAATTCCAAGTATATTTTACATTTTGAGCCAAGATATTTGGAAGCATTTGTGATATTTGTTATTTTTTCTAATAATGAGATATTTTCCATCGATATCACTTCGGTATGAATGTACTCTTAGGATGATTATTTGGCGTTATAAGAAGTACAGGAAAGAAAATACGGATGTAGTAAGATTTTTGTTGTAATATTTTATTTATTTGAGTTGTTTTGTTGGTGTTTTTTTCTTTTACGTACTTTGGGTAACAGTTTTTTTATTATGTATATGTGATTATGCAAAACGTCGTATTTATTAGTTTGATTATTTGATTATGTTAAGGTTTTTCAGAAGGAAATTTATTTTTAAGTATAATATAGAATTATGTTTTCTTATACCAACACAAATTTCCTTTTATGTGTTTATTTTTATTTTTGTACATCTAGATATTTATAAATAAAGACCTTGCAGTTGAGAAGTAAAAAAAAACCAGATGGATCGGGTGATCTATTAAATTTTCCAAAGCGAAACTCAATCGTACGTACAAAAAAAGCTAACGTATGTGAATAATATTATTCTAGCTTAAGTTGGTATAATTTTTTTTAAATTGTTTTATAACTTTAAATATTAATTAGATTGTAATTAAAGAAAATAAAAATCATATTTTATCTTATATTTCGAATTTTTTTTCCGAAAGATTTATTTTTTGGAAATTTTTTTCCAAAAAGTTTATTATCTAAATTATCAAATGTGGATTTTTGGAATTTTTTCAGATTATATATGGATTTTTTTTTTTTGTAAATAGCTGTGGATTTTTTAATTTTTTTTAAATTTTCTCCTCCAAAACATCTCTCAAATTGTCAGGGTTATCACCTTATTTTTCGGATTCTTCCACGAGAGAAGACAGGATGAAAATTCATCCGAGGAAAACTACCAGGGTTCATAAGACACCAAGGGTGACTACTCTCTTGCGAAGAAGATTCCAGAATTAAAACAATGATGAGATCGATTCATGATGAGTAGGAAATTTCAATATTTAAATATAATGAGTTATTACTAAATTTGAATTTGTCAGAAGCGACGTATTATATTGTAATATTAATTATTATTATTAATTAAGAGCTATGACGTCATTATCGTCATCGAAATAGTAAACATTATTTCGACAAGGTTGTGAATTTGCTAGTACAAAAATAAGATGACACAAAAAATTCAAAAAATCGTATCAAAATCCTTGGATATGCATATTTAAAAAAAATTAAACATAGGAATATTTTTCTATAAATAAGCCATGAGATTCCTTATCATTATGAATGATAAATAAGTTAAAAAGGGTCTATAGAAGAGTGTCGTTTTTGATCATTTTTCACCCTAAAAATGGAAATATGTCGAGTTCAGAACAATATACAGAAGCAATAGAAACATTTTCATAATATTAGAAAACCCTGATACTTCAGTTTTGTTCATCGTACTTCAATTTGGTAATTTTCTTAATGTTAAAAATGACTCTAAACGATAATAGTCCTGAATTACTATAATCTTAGATATTTCTGAAACCTGACAACCCAGATAAAAACTTAGATTACTTTTGGTTTTTGCAATCAAAGGTTAATTATTTTTTGGGTTTTTTTTTATTTGTAGAAGTTTTGTGTCTCCAGTGTATTTTTTTTGTGATAACAAAAGTTGCTATTGTTATGACCATCAAAATATACAAATTTCTTGGAAGCAAATGCACAAATATGGTTTATACCAGCTTTATAAAATTATATTTGGTGGTAGATGATATCTTTTGTAAGAGCAAAATCACATATGTAATAGAATATCTTGCAGAATCACTAGCTTAACAGCTATTAGATATTTTAACATTAAAAATTTCCCCTCTCTCATTTAGAAAGGAGAATAGGTGGGGTTTGTAGACCTTTAACGTATCTACAACAATCATAATATCAGATTAGGCAAAAACATTGATTTATAATTTTTTATCAGCCAGCATTTGTCAAAAGAAGAGGCTGCTGGGTGTGTTGAGACAAATGACTGAGGGGATTTGCAGAGGCACTCAAGGTCGGGTCGTAGGAGAGTACGATGAAATGAGAGACTTAAGTGAGGAAAACTGTAAAGTTCATTACAATAGGAGCAACCTGAAATCGGAATTAAGAGATAATAAGTATGATCTTCGTATGTCTAAAAATATCTACCGACCTATTTTAAACTTAGGTTACAATTTAAGATATTCTAATGACACCAATTTTAATTCAAAAATGAAATGTTTCACTCTGTTATGTCTTTGTCGATTCCAAATGTTATTGATGAATTTGTTGTTGAGCTCACTCATGAAGGACTTGACATCTTCCTTATTTTCGGGAGTCAGTCTTTAGTCACTAAAGGACAAATTCTGAGGATTTAACTTCTTAGACATTACCGAACATTGGAAATCCTGGAAAAAACATAGTGACCGCAAATAGTACGCCTTTAAGCACTTAGAACCTATATAGTAATATATAGAAGAGAACAAAAAGGGAGATGAGAGGATCTAGTTTTTTAATCCGACTCTGGGATAATCTTAACCGTAAAAGTTCATAATTTTTGTTCTTGAATCATGTAATTTTTGTCTCATTCATTCATATCTACGGTACTTAATTGATGAAATAGTTTTTTGGTGTTTAAGATTGTAACCAAAATCACATATGTCAAATATTTATATACAAATCTCATATCTCTCATCTTAGTGAATTTTTATAACAGACGCAGTTTTTTTATATTTTTATAAATAATACACGAACAGTTAAAGATTTAGCCAAATTTATTTTTTCAGTAAAATTATAAACGTACATTTATGCATCAAAATCGATTTCTCTAGCATGACCCCACGAGCACGTTTACAGAAGTCCAATCTCTGAACCAAATTTTCCATTACTTTTTTACAAATAAATTGACTGATATTGCAGTATTTTGTGTTCAATATTTTCTCTGAGATCTTCTAACGTTGCCGGTTTTATTGGTGCAGACCAATGAATTCACGTTAACCAAAAGGAAATAATCTTTAGACGTTAAATTGCACAATTGGGGATGCCAATCAACTGATCCATTTCTCGAAATAACGTGCTGATTAAATTTGCATTGAAATGAATCGATTGTAACGTTTACTGTATGACAAGTGGCACCGTCTTGTTGAAACCATATGTTACCTCAGTCTATACCTTGCAATTGGGTCAAAAAAAAAAGTTTCCTTTACAATAACGTGGCGATTATCATCATCAACGAAAAAATATGACCCAATGATCTCTCCAGCATGAATTCAACACCAAACAGTATTTTTTTCGGGACGTAATGATGTCTGGTGAAGCATATGTGGATTGCTCCCTTACTAATAACGCATTATTGGCTTATTAACTAAGTTGTTGATCCAAAATTGAGCTTTATCACTTAAGATGATTTTGCGGTTGAACGATTGAATGATTGAACTGTTATTTTGATAATAAATTTGGATAATTTGCAATTTTTGATCAAGTGTTTATCGTTCCATGATGAACTTTATACTAAGTAAGTTTCTAAATGTCAAAGGAAGATAACAAATATTGTATTGTTTAGTCTTTAACGAAAAGAAAACCCCTTCAGTTATTAGTTACATCATCATCAAACTTGGAAACATATTTTATCATTTAATTGGGGCGAAGCTCTTAAAAAAGGGATTTGGGGAGCAAAGCTGCTGCCGGCTGGGCCTGATATGATGAAAACAAATGATTTATTATGAGTTTCTTTAGTACTTTGGTTTGTATGATTTAATAGTCAAATATAAATTGTTTTACTTACTCAATAGAGCGATAACTCGGTATTCCAGTTGTATTATTACCATAAGAACTATGTTGAGCACCCAATGGTCCTATTCCTAGTTTACTTGCGTCATCAAAAGTATGGTCTGGTGTAATATGCTGACTTGGATGAGGAGAATTTGGATGAGAATATCCCTTCATCATCCGACGTTTCATGTATGGAGGATCATAGATTGGTAACGCAGATTTTCGCCTTTTGTTGGAGAAAAAGAATATCAATAATATACAAATAAAATTTATATATAGAAATTTTATTGTAGTGGGTAATTTAATTTTTTTATAGTATTTATCAAATGCATTGATTGAAATACTTACAATAAAGTGCATTGCAGCGTAAGATGGTTTCACACATGCAAGAGAGGCATATAAAATTTGTCGTATTAAATATTATAATACTAATTTTTCTCTATTTATTAATACTTTATACAACGTCAAATATTGCATAATGCTCTTTTATGTGTTGATCGATCTTTCTATATGTGAATAATAAACATTTTCTAAAAATAAATAAATAATTTTTTTTTTTTCATAATCTCCACCTCAAAACTCGAAAAAGGGAATTATGAAAATGATTTTTTTCGAGTATGATAATGGCCACCAAATATGGAGGATCAGAGATGTTAAATCCTGTTATCAGTATCGAGGGTGCAAGATAAATATATTCTACGTTTGATGATAGTGGTGAAATAGTTCTACTATTTATCACAGATACGACTTCGATTAAAGCAGTTGACAATTCTCTGGACATTAAGAAGCCAAACAAAATTGTCAGTTAAAGATTACTTTTGTTGATTTTGATGAGACTTTCCCGATTTCCACCAATAGACAGGATGAATTACCAGTCTATTCCAGATTGAGATACTTGTTTTACTATTTCATCCCTTTTTGACTAATAAATTTTGATATCGCCCTAGATCCGCCGACAAAATTCTTACTGTGATCTCTCCATATGACACTTGATATGCCTCTCCTGCATACAAACCTTCTAAAAGCTATTAGAAACTACGATGGTTTTGAAGAATTGCCATTTCCAAATGAACAGCTCGAGTAGCCATATCGGCAAATAAACATATATATGCATCCCTAGGAACCGTTGTTTTTTTCTTGTGGGATAAACTAATATAGGAGAACTTTCAGCAATGGTTTTGTAAATTCACTCTGTTGATAAATTTCCTATCCTATGTTCTTAAAGTCTGAGGGAAGATCTTTTACATCGAATACAATTTCCGAAACACGAAGAACCCAGTCTTTTACATTCGATGATCCAATAATTTTGACGTAAGGATACATTTACTATACTGGGACCCGCATAAAACAATAGGTTGTGTTCGTTTTTAATAAGTAATTTTGATATTTTGGATTCTTTTGACAGGAGGATTGCATACCTTTGATAATGTTATTTTGGTAAATACAAGCAAGTAGGCCCATTTTCCCATAAATTTGAAAGAATAAAACTGGATGCCGACATCCCTCTGATAGCCATATCTGCTGAATCATAAAAATTAAGTAATATAATCATTATATTGATCTATTAATTATATTTCTTAAAAGACCCAAACTCCAACATATCTTTTTGTCAGACGTCTAGTTAGTTCATCTATAGCTTATAAAAAAAGTAAGGGTAGTACCAGCCATTCTTGATTGGAACTGATCTTTTATATAATAAGTTTACATTGCAACTCTTTATTAAAGATTCAATTGCAGTAAGGATGTTTATCGAAATGCGCGTAATTTTTCAATTATTTAAAAGAAGTAAAAGTGAGGATCGACTTTTGAACAGAACATTCAGTTACTAATTTTATGAGAATGCTCCCGCTTGTTTTTTAAGCAATGAGTGTGCTCCAGCTCAATTAAAAATGAGTAGTGTTCATTGGTGTATTTGAATTTGACAACTATTTATGATTGAAATTCAGTACAATATATTGCAAGTTCAAGTGTGGCGCACAATTTATTATATTTATATTTTATATAGCATTTATTTATTATAAGTGTAATAGCTTATAATAATCCAAATCATTGGTTTAATTAAAATAGGAGTGGCTCGAAATTTTTATTTGTCTTTTGGTGTGCCATGGAAACAAAAAGTTTGGGAGCCAATGGCTTAGGGGACATATATTTACGAGGTTTTGGGCACTATCATCCAGTTATTCCTGATAATTAGCTTGAGCCTGAAGAAAGGGTTCTCAAGCTTATGTCAATTTACTACAAAAAAATATGAGAAAATCGGACTTCTATTGGAAAATTTTTTATACAAAAAATAAAAATTTATCTTCCAATGGGACCTCAACACAAGAAGGAGCTGGCAGCGTCTCAGAGGGAACGAATATCTAAGTTTTCTTAGAGTCACCAGCTACATAATAGGCATACTCGTCAACCGTCACATCAGAACTCACAAATATAGTATGCAAAAAAGATTGTAGCTTATCTCGAGACATAGCTTCAACTGTTTATTCTTTCAATCTTTAAAACTATTCCTTATCTCTCAAATTTTTTGATTTTTTGATAAGAGGTAAAAACAGAAAAAGTAATAAAATTTATATGAATGAGCGAAAATGTGAGTGATTTAATCGCTCTTCTAAAATGATGAGCGCGCTCCTGCTCTCACTCGTTATTTAAAACAATGATTGCGCTTTTGCTCAAGAATTTGGAGCTGCACTCAATTGAGTGCCACTCACTAAGGTCTTGCTTAAGAGTAATTCCATTATATGTCCATGCTAGATGAGAAGTGGGATTTGTTTTTATTTCCTTCCTCTCATCTCTTCTCACACCTAAACTAATAGAACGTCATGACAACTAAGCCACTCTTCTTCAAAGCGTAACAGTTACTATGTCAATTTTGTCACATATCGGCAAGTTATATGTTATAACTTCAATCATTAGCCTTCTGGTAATGAGAGCAGTAGATTTACCTCAGATGATCTTAAAGGATATTACTCTAAGAAAACTCTAAGATCAAAATATATGCAATGATCTTCATCTGCTGAAAAGGAATAGTAAATTCGAAAGAATTTCATAATCCAAAGTCGATTCTTGGGGCTTAACTTTTTTTCTTCTGAGTTCATCAGCCAATTTGCTCTAAATATATGACGTTGAAGATCCCTATTACATAACTCTATGTTGGCGGATTTATAAAAGATACACAAAACTGTGATCTTTTTTCTTATAATTGAACACTTGTTTTTTTTATGTCCATGTTGGATGTAATCCCGCAACATCACTCAGCTCGGAAAATTCGGTTTTTTTGAAGTATTACATTAGCAGGAGGGGTTAATTTATGAAAATGAGTAATTTAAATTTTAGACCAACACTTTCTAATGAGCACATATCTTGGTATTAGTGGGCGAAGAAAAAAAAAATAGGGCGCAACTTCCCTAGCCCTTAACCAAAAATTATTTGTTTGTGTGTTTTTTTAAAACTTATTTCCAAAGTAATAAGAATCATTAAATCAGATCATTAAACCCCATCAATAATTGAAGCAATACCTTTATAATATTTGAATTAAAAAATAGTGTTTTAAGGTAATATTAAAGGTCAAATCTAATAACAAACGTTAACTTCTTCCAATTCTTTACTTTAGCGTGTGTACCAGGATGTCCTATTTTTAAGGTGATCTATTAATTTAATATTCTCTTGTGTATTAATAAAAAAGTTATCAATGAAAAGTTTTAGTCATCAAAAGCCGTTTTTGTGACCTCAATAACTATATGAAAATGTGTTGTTTTTTTTCCAGCGATATTACTTATTTGTAAAATGATTAATTGGATTTTAAAGTTATGAGGGTAAATTTTAAAATTTTCAGTAAAATTTGTTTTCTAAAGTGATACTGAAGAATTTAATCCTAATTTTTTATTTAAAGAAAAACAACTTGTAGCCTAACTAACAAACCCAATACAAAGAATCACTGCACTGACCTCCCATTCGAATAAAATAATTATCAGAGCTCTCTCCTAAATTTTATTGCAAGTGGTCGAAGTAATATAAATTACTATTATGTGGAATGTCAAAATCAAATATAAAACAGTTTATGAAATAATAAAATAAAAAAATCATTGAACATTCTGGAATACTTGATACTTTGGCTCTGGGTATCAAACATCCATGCAAATACCATAATGAGTATTTAAAATATTCGTAACGTGCATTTTGGATACTTTTGGATTGATGTAGTAATATACATAATCATTTTCTAGATTACTTCCAGATTAATAAGTGAAAATGTACAATATACATAGATAGGCGGTCAAAACCCCCTCCATTGTATAATACAATGAATTCATATACATGTAACCTATAGTTATCTTTGATAAAGAAATTGTATTTATCATTTTTGGTAAATCACTCGTTATTAACAATTTCATAGAATATAAAATTTGGGGCATGATTCAAATGATTTATAAATGTACAGGATAAATATAGTATCAAACAAAAGCTGTCATTTCATGATCGTTTTAACTTTGTTATCACCATCAAGGACCTTTGAAATTGTGCACCCACTTTTTTCTAAGAAATTATTGAATATATTTCTAAACTTCTTTTGGTTAAATATGATCAATCTTTCTCAAAATCAGAAGACATCGGTCCTTTTTTGATGGTATCCTTTGGTTTTTTTTTATAGACGTAGAACAATAAATCTCACTATTAAATAAATTTAAAGAAAATTGAATGAAAATTCAAGCAAGACTTAATGTTTTGTAATGTTATGGTGTTGACTCCTAGCGGTCGTCAGAAACACAATTTTGTTTAGCCCATGTCTAATCCAAAATATAATTTATTTATTGATATTACCTATTTCATAACCCCATAGTCCCACCAGTGGAGTGGACCCTGAAGTAAAAGTTATTTCTTCAATAAAGAAATATGTATAATTTATCATCGACATTATAAATACTCCATGAATATATCGAAAAAATAAAAATAAAATTTAAGTAAATTTGGATTAAATGAAGATAAAGTAATTTTTGGGGCAAGAGAAGGGGAGGGATTTTGCTGGAAATTCAAAATAATTTCCTACAATGATAAGTATAAGTTTCTTCAGATCGCAATTACAAAAAGAGTGCAATCTTCCATTTTTGATACTTTTTTACCCTATAAATATATACAGACAGTACCTACAATTGTCTTTACCATAGAATACTTATAGAAATTAGCTATCCTTGCTTCCTCTAAAACGGGAAAACATGAACCAGTTCCCATATTGTAGTTTCTTGTACAAAGTTTTCCCATGCCATTTAATTAGTTGTGTAAATAAAATTTCCCTTAAAGGCTACATTTAAATAGTTTTTCTAGGAAAAATTGACCTGAATTTTTTCTTTCTAAAGAAGGACAGAAAAAGTTTCTAGTAAAGCATCACATCTGTAATACACAAGCCATCTCCCCATTTGTAATTTGGGCAATTAACGTAATGACTACCCATCTTATTTAATTTCTTGGTACATTCTTCTGTATAGGGCATATCATTATGTTTTTCGAGCTTAGCTTATATTTTGTAGTTGATTTATTCTATTTTATGAAGAAATTTTTTTAACATATTTATTAGAGTGATATTTTCTAATGTTTTTGTTTATTTTCTCCAACAAAAAGGACTCCTCTAATAGTTTACCAGGTTCTTCCGTATTCCTAATGACTTAAGTCTCTTTCTTATTAATCTTGAAATTCGATCTTCTTTCAAATGATTTCTAAACTATATTGAGGCATTTACAATTTTAATCAAGTGAATGTTACTCATTATGATTGTCACATTATATGTAAAGAATAAAATAGTAACCTTTTTTCCTCCTATTTTTGTTCCCACTAGATATTTATGTATCATCTTTAGCATATGATACATATGAAGAAGAACTAAGTACTGATAGAATCCCTTTGGCGTACGTCTCTTTCTTTATATAATAGGTGAAGTAAAAAGTTCTGAGCGCTTTTTTGCTTTCTTTTGAAAATAAAATTAGCTTAGTTAGGATTATTTTATTTAGATAAAATATACACTGCTTTGTTGAATAATTTTTGTCCATTTTGAAGGCAATTTCAAAATTCCAACTCAAATTATTCTATCGACATTTTCGATGATTTACCTCAAATTTGACACAAATGTGGTGCTGCAACAATTTTTGCCGAACACAATGAGGTCCTTCCCCCATCCCCCCATAGACTTAAATTCCATACACTTATCCGGGTAAACATTTTAGAGATGAGGGCGTATCACAATAGAGACACCAATATGATGATGGCCTTAACCTAAAGATTGATAACAACAAGAAATAAAATCACTGATCAAGAGATTGATACTATTTGCAATGTAGCATATCGCAGGATCAAGGATGTAGGGGCCTGTAAAGGCTACTACATGAAATAATCTAGTCCTGTATATACATATATATATTTATTTTTTTTGAAAATGAGTTCTGCAATAATAAAAGAAGTAATTCGGTAAATTTGGTCCAATCGACTTTGAATGGCTTGATAGTTATATTTGTGGCTAAATGTCTGCTTGTAGTTATCTGTTAAATCATATATACTATTGTTTTTTTAAAATGATATTATACCTGTTTTAATTTGTGAAGCTATTAGTAATGAGTTGTCTCCTACGGTAAAAAAATAGAAAAATTAAAATTTCTCACCCTTATTACTAGTGATGTAAATCGTGCGAATTTTTTTATCTGCCTGTTTGTTTGGAATTGGTAATCTGAAGAATGAATTTTATTTACTCAAGTATTTGCATCATTATTTTACTCCAGAGTAGGGAATTTTCTTTCCTATTACATTCAAAACTTGATTAAACATTCGTGTGTGCCCAAAAGATAAACAGGGTAACCCTGAGGTTTGATTGCAGGGTTATAATTCCTTGTTGAACTCAGAGTGACTTCAGGATCGACATCGGATTCATTCTTGCTAATTCCCCTGGTTATTTCCATCTGCCCCTCCTCCCTTGTGACAGCAGATAGAAGCTGATCTAATTAAACTTCAAGACAGCTAATCTGCTCCACTCCAAAAAATTCTTAAAATTGTTGTGGTCACCATGTTGATTTTAGATTACTTTTTTTTGTGCTTCTTGAAGAGAAATACATTACAATTACAGAAAACTTTGATATTTTGTATGGTATCTCCCGATGATTTCAATGATACACGCCTTCGCCTGACTTTTTTTTTTTATGAAAGCCTACTGTCATGATTGAAGGTATAAAATTTTTTGTACTGGAAACCTTTTCCCATAAAAATTTCTTGCATTTAAAAAATATCTGGTGTTATGTTAGGTTGTCAGATGTGCTATAATCCTTGATTTCAATGTTGCAGACCCAACAATTGATAATCTTACACGATTTATTTATCTTTAATCATTCTTCAGATATCATTAACTACAGTAAAAATTGTTTGTGCCCAGAAAATACAATTTTAACTTCACTATAAAAAACCACTTAAAGAAATATTTAAAAAATAATACATATATATATTTTTCCAGATTGTAAAATCAAAGACAAATTTTACTACAGGAGTTGAATGCCAAAAAAAGCGTTTTTATTTTACAAAAACTACGTGCTATTCATTTTATAATTAGTATTACTTTTATATCTAGAATATATTACTTAATGATGAATTTATTACTATTCTATTGATTAATTATCGTCATTATCGATTCACTGATTATAAACCTCAATTTTGTTTGGATTAATTGAATATTAATTTTATTTTGGTAAAATTTAAAGTTAGTATTTTTTAAATATAGTAAAATATACTAATTGCTTAGAATCAAGCTAACAATATGATATTAATATTATGTTTGCAAAATGTATAAGAAGGATTTTTATGGTTAAGCTTTCGTGGATAATTAATTATTAATAAATAGAAAGGAGCTATTTAATAAATTAGGCATAAGATATCATTCTTGTGGTATCAGTAAGGGTGATAATTTTGGTAAGAATAGAAAAGTGTCGAGGAGAAATAAATAAATACGTATGGCATCATTGATTAAATAATATACATCTTCTTCTATCAATCAAGAACGTTATCATTCCCGTCTTTATTATTCAATATTAATATAATGTTAGATGCTGATAGTCGATAGAGAACTGAATAAAATGCCAAAAAATAACGTCGCCTTTTGTCTGGATTTCTGAAAATGGAGGCACAGGAATTTGGAAATACTTACCGGCCGAGAAACAGATGGTTTGTCAGATTTGTAGATATAAATGTCCCTTTCGTCCCCTTTCTAGAATTACACGCCACTCATTATCATCATCTCATATCAAGAGCATGGATTTCATATAAAAATCAAGTTAATGATGAATACGTCAAGGCAGACTTTAACTCTGATCTCACAAAGATGCTAATTACATGTATATACCCTTATCCATTCCTAATCATCTACGTTCAAAAAACTTATGGAGAAATACACGGGTAAACCTATCCTTTCCCAAGGAACCATCATTAAATTAATGGAGGATGTTGGTACTGATGTCATTTATAGAAATACATATAAAAATGTTGTGAGTCATCCACACCCAATGACGATCAAGTTATCAGTAAAAAGTATAAAATATTTACTAATTTCGAAATGGAACTCTGAATTTTGTACTATCTAATAGTAAGTATTCAATTTTTTTTTAAATCTAACCCTAAAATATGATTATATTTTAGCTAAACATATCAAGAATTATGATACACAACTCATTAAATGGCAAACACAACTGCTTAAATGGTCACAACAACGGGGGTAGTAGCTTTGGATGGTTCGCAAATAGTTTGTCTGAGACTAGTTTCTTCACTTAAAGACTTGGATATGATAATTAGGTTTTCCAATATTACATAGTCAATAAATCTTACTTTTTTTATCACTTAAGGCTTAGCTATGGTTGATAGGCTCCAAGAAAGGGTGTTCAGAAAACTCATAAAAGGCAAAAACAACTACTTAAATGGTCACAACACGGGGGTAGTTGGATTGGGTGTAGCATTATAATTAGCAATTGTGTATATCCTTCACGATAGGCTCCAAGAAATGGTGTTCAGAAAACACATGAAATGCAAAAACAACTGCTTAAATGGTCACAACAGCGGGGGTAGTTGCATTGGGTGTAGCATTATAATTGGCAATTGTGTATATCCTCCATGATAATACTATGTTGTTATATAAGCATAAATAACGGGGGAGAAATCTTTTTTGATGCTCTTAATAAGGAGTAATATCGCTGGACATTACTACATAATTAGCTTTTGCTCTAAATTTTTAAGATGGATTTATTTCTAACATTTGTTTATTAGTATATTTATAGTCTAATGATTTTGACATTTACTTTATTATTGATAATTAGTTAGATCTCATCGTTAGAGATATATCTATCTTGTGCACAATTGTATATAGTAACTTCCACATAAATTTTGATTAAACTCCATGTCTCGCTTGTGTTTTGCAGCCTAAAGTTATCCCATATTTAACTGGATTCCGATGCCAGAACAAGAAAATATTATTGGGATCAATCTATTATTTCAATATTCTGTTAATATAATTTATTCATACTAGTTATATGATTCCAATTGTTTAATTTTGTATATTTAACATAAATGTATGATGGTTTATTTTTTAGTATGTAGATTATATTTAATTGAAGCTTTCTTTTTTAAGCATGGAACTTCAAATATATGTGGAAATACTCTACTTTGTCGTTTCATTAGCTATTATTCTGAGATTAAGGTTAATAAGGAATTACAATTTCATGGAGTGTGACGTTTTCAAATCTACTGTAACGAATAAAAAACGTCAAAGTCAATTATACGTAGTATATCT
The DNA here is from genome assembly GCF_016086655.4 of Lepeophtheirus salmonis. Taxonomy (NCBI): domain Eukaryota; kingdom Metazoa; phylum Arthropoda; class Copepoda; order Siphonostomatoida; family Caligidae; genus Lepeophtheirus; species Lepeophtheirus salmonis. Next base: position 938,302 of record NC_052142.2, on the reverse strand, counting down.
TCATTAAACATTTTTCTAATAAATACTTTAGTTATAACCTCAAAAATCATAGTAAAGCAGGCAGCTGATAATCACACCAGTATTTTAAACAGTGATAGCATATGTATTTTTTCCCCTTCTCCTTGCACGCGTTTTTCTCTACAATATTATCAACTTTAGGTATCAGTTATATCGAAACTCATTTATTAAATTATAATAAATATGACTATTACTTATTAATATTTGTTGTATCTATCCAGTATAACACAGAATAACTCTATTAGTATAATATTACAACAGCATAAGTGTAAGTTATTTTCTCATACAAGACAAGTGCATATTTTTATTTTTGAAGTTTACGTATCCCTTGTTATTTATATAGCCTTCTCCTATTTTTCGATGATTTTTTTATTTATTGCTATACTATCATTTGACTATTTTCTAATCTCCTAGAATGTAGTATGGCATTTAAAAAGATCCTTATGGATTTACAGAAATAGTGAACCAAGTGTTGCCCAATATTAATAACAATGGCACTGTTAAAGATGTCAAGATGTTAAAGAATCGCCTTTTACATATAAGGATATATATAGCATAGTCCATTATAAAAGTCACAAAACGCCAAGAATGTTATATACTTGTACCATTTAAAAAAAAATCTAATTATGTGAACAAGTTTATGGAGCTCAACCAATCATAAGAAAATTGATAAAATCTTAATAATAGAGGTTGATTAGTTTCACCTTCTAAATAATTAATTAATTTTTAGACACAAAATTCCGTCAAATGACTTATATTATATATATAATTCGAATTCAAGAGCAGACATAGTTTAGTTCCATATAAACAATTGTATGTGATGAGGATCATTGTTTTGTAGAATCCTTTCGATATATGTATATCAAATAAAAATTCAATGTTCAAATAACTACACATGCATATTCACAAACGGATCTGTTCAAAAGTAATTTATAGGAACAATAGTATAATCTTTATTAGTGAGAGATAAGCTCAAGTGTAGCCTCAAATATAAATTCCAATAACTCCAAATACGAGTCCAAATCAAATTGCGAGTTGATAAGTACGTGAGTTATTGAGTTTCAAGCCTTAAATCTGAAATTTCTTCTTTTTTTTTTTTTGTCTAGATCGAATCCTCGTGAAGTTTGAAGTCCTAATTTAATTAGAATTAAGTATAACCCGAGGTTTGAATTCTGATTAGTGAGCTATAATCATAATTATAGATGACCGAATAAACTGAAAATCTTTTCACTTTTATGGATTAAATGTAACTAAAGGAAACAGCACGCACATTCCGGAAGTTGTGTAAGCCGTTCAAGTCCCGGAGTAAAAGGTGTCTTTGTATGAAAGGGGTACTATTTGGGTGCATCGAAATTTCGATAATTTTTATTACATGTAAATTATGTGTAGTATATACACAATACTAAAACTTTTAATAAGAACAAGAAGAGTTATGTACTATCTAGTTTTATATATAAGGACAATTGAATATAGACATCACCCCCCTTCTTTTTATTATATTACTAATATAAATACATATACCATTATAAATTAATCGTATACATAGATTCCAATGTACACTATTTAAGAAGAAGAATTGAAATGTAATTTCATTTATGATTTTTTTTTTCAAAAAAATTTAATTTTTGTGAATAGCTAAAATTTAATTTAACTATTTTATTTCAAAAAGGTTCCAACATTACACCCCCAAAAAAAAAAAAAAAAAATGGAAGATAAAAAAATAAATATATGTATATATATATAATCCTGGGGACGCCCCTGATTATGATCTATTATATTTCCTTAAATTCATTACGAGGTTAATATTTTTTTAATGTTATCGTCTCAATTTGTGATATTTTATTAATGATCAAGTTATTCAAGTTTATAAAAAGAATTATACCTTTAATTTTTCAATCGTTGTATTGGGTGTGACGGCACCAACGTAAAAGTTTTAGTATAGATTTACAGGCTTGTGAATGGAACGCAAAATGAACAAAACACTGAGTACAAAGTTTTTTTGTTTTTTTTGGACGCTTAACACTAAAAATGATATTTTAGCGTTCTGTTCCAATAGTATTTACAAAAAATTTAATAAATAAAAGTTTAAATTTTTCTTACTTTTTTAAATAGCTGATAAAGCAAAGACGAATTCTTGGGAAACCTATTTTGTGGCAGTGTCACAAGGGAAGGTGCACTTTTTGAAGCCTCTTATAGAATATAAAAGTTTCTTGTACGCTACCTTTAACTCGAACATATTAACTTGACTTGTTCAATAATTCTGAGTCATGGCTCATCATTTGGCCACGAATGTAGAAAAATTTTCATAGAGCCTTTGCTGCGTGGTTCTCACCTCGTACTTCAGGCAGAATCCTTCTGGAACACAGAGTTTCCCTCTTGGTCGTTGGACTTAACTCAGAAAAATACAACCACCTTCAGGACGTCGCGGAACTCCTTGGTCCTGATTTTTAGGCATTTCGGGAACCAAGACGGGGGTATCCACTACCAGTTTAAATATCATTGCAGAGGCTCGAAACTTAGTCTTGTTAACCTGAAGAACCATATAGGCCGTGTAGTCGAAGTAACATATGTTTCACAACTAGTTCACAGTCCAGTTTTGTCTTTTCTTAGTTACTTGGAAATCATTTGAATGCTAATTTTCAACAGATTATTATTTAAAAAAAATCTTTAAACCTAGTTCTCAAATGAGACCTCCCTGACACTATCAAAATTGAAGTTGCGATTTGCTGAGGTACATTTTGTATGGTGTATGCACGTGTAGTCAACACTTTATGATTGAAAAAGGAATGAACCGAAATAATAGTTGAATGCTGAACGAAAAAATAAATTGAACGGAATGTCAAAATAGTGGAACGCTTACAAGCCTCCATATTTATGTTAATTATCTTATAAAATATTATATTTAGTTGTTAATAATAATAAACTGACTATTTTTATTTTTTAGTTGATTATTTATGTTTTGTATTTAAATTTATTTGTAATTGTTGTATTAATAAAAAGACTATACCTATACAGAGACTTGAATAATTAATGCTTATTGAGCATTTAATATAGATCAATTTAGTTTTATACCTAATGATAGGTAAACTTTAATGATACTATCACACTGAAAAAATTATGGAACTTTCAGACATGTTTTCATACAAACGAGGATGGTCGGAAAAGTTTCTAACATCAACGTGACGATGGGAGCACTCGTAAATAAAAGCTACTAATATTGGACATTTCCGAAAAAATTATGATAAGGAAATTCAGATACAGAATCATCTGAAAAAAATGGTATATATATTTGGTACGGACTAAAGTGAAATGAAGTATCAAATCTACACATATTGCATCTATAGATTAATTTGTAACTCTTTATATCTGTATTATTTTAAACTCTCGAAAACTCCAATAATAAAAAATATTGATGATCTTAAAGTTTTTAAGAGCTTCAGTATATGATTTGTGTTTATTAAAAATCGTCGAGTATCTCCATGGATCCGAGTTGACTTGCAACACATCACCTATAAAAGTGACTGTGAACATAAATGATTTAAGAAAAAGAGTAGCATGTTTTTTTCTCGTTGCTGATTAGTTTAAAATTAACAGCTGCCATAATATCTATTTGAAAGTTCGTATTAAGTGAGCTTAATTTAATTATTTGTTATAATTGGCCAATAACTGCTGTGAATTTTTCATAATAGTAATGTCAAATGCGTAGTGCAGTGTATTATAAAAATAGACCAGCTACAGATATAAAGTCTCCAGGCTCCTCGTCCATGAAAATGTTCTAAATGTCATCAAATGTGCTAATTGGAAATCAACCAAATTAAAGTTGCCACAACAGGCCAGCCGCCTGAGATCTACAAATTTGTCTTCTATTGTTATTTTCGACCCAAATATTCACAGCTTATGAAGTTTATTGAAATGAAACTTACATATTCATAATTATACAAAAGTTCTATCAAGGCATGAACTAAAGAATTGCCTCTTTTTACCTTAAAATGTACTTTTTTCACAAACTTGGAAGAAAAGTGGCTGATTTAAGCTACAAACTACCACTTCAAATAATCGTACAACGGATCTGAGTAAAATGACGGAAGTGCTGATATCCGCGATACAGAACCTCTGTCTGAAAAACGATCAAGAGTTAAAGATAGGACGGATCCACATTTTCTCGGATCCAGGTTGGTTCGGACTTAAACCTAAATACTCGTGTATTAGGGACCCGAACTTTCGGATCCAGATCTGAAACTAAATTCTGACGGATGTTTCTTTTAAATTTTATAAGTTTTTTACACGAAATTTAGACTTAAATAAAATAGGATGATGATAAATTTTTACTCATTACTGATGCCAAAACTATAATAACCCAATGATATTAATATTAAAATATAAATATTAGTTGGACACGCCCTTACCATTATTGTATCTTGCAACCTCTTATCCGAAAAGAAACGGAATAAGGCCCAAAATCAGTTGGTAGTTGGCCAATTCTTTCAACTCTTGAATTATTATTGAATAATTGTTAATAACACAGTTTAATAAGAACTAATTCTTATCCAACCACTCAATGTTGAGAAAACTGATGAGATGAAAAGAAAAAAAATCTTTAACAGCTATCAAACAAATACCATGTAGATTTTAGTGTTTGTGTGCATGGCGTTGCCTTGCTAACATACAAATTTTGAGTGTATTTAATGGTCAGTTATCGATGTTTTTGATTCTTTTCTCCTCATCAGTGTTCTGTACGTTAATTAGTTGAAGTATAATTAGCTCATTTTTATACTGTGGAAATTTCTAAACAATCATTGAACAAAAAGTTCTATAGTTGGGAAAAATCGACTAAATACCAGCTGATATTTAACCCTCTTATATGTTTCTTTTTTTAGGAGGGGGGTAAGTTGTGTGATTGAATTAGGTAAATAATGCCGTGGGGAATAACCACATGATAAAACTGTTTATTTAGATATCACTTGCTTCAATCACTAACCAAGATATATATAGTGTATGTTAGATATAGATAAAATCTTTTTCTTTATTGGATTAGTTCCAAGCAATATATGTTGTAGCTTTTTTAGACCTGGAAAATCCCCTCGGTTCTTTTTTGTGACTCGTAGAAGTTCGGGTACCTGAAGCCTGTTCGGGTTTCAAATCTTGTATCTTTTGGGACAATGCAAGGTCACTTATTATGTACCCGGTTAGTTCGGATCTGGCTCCGAGACCTGCTCTATCTCTACTGTTGGTACAGAGGTACAGATACAGAATATAAAAAAATAATGATACACCGCCCAACTTTGTATTTTCTTGTTTAGCTTAAATTTAAAATTTATTTGCTTACTGTTATCCAAACCTTGAGTTATGAAAATATAAAATTCAGATCTGAGGGAAAAAAATGAAAATATAGCTAGGGTCTTAGGACTGAGCCACTAACGTATCAGCCCTTACGACCGTTGAATGGCCTAAAAAGACGGGACTGATTAGAAAATGAATGAAAGGGAGGGGAAAAATAATTAATAGAAATACATTCGTAGGACCAATCCAGCACTATATAATATATATTGTTTAGGAATCATGTATTAAATCGAAACATGAATATCATTCGGATCGTCGATCCCTTTTTAAATGCTAATAGCAATTTTCTCCCTATATATATGTTTTGTTTTTATATCCTCATGATACGCTATTATACTTGAAAATTCCAGCTTGTAATTTTGTTTCAAGAAATATATTACATATATCTAAGATAGTAATTTCTAGTATTAACATATTTTATTATTAAGAGTTTATCAGAATAACTTAATAGAATTGAAATAAACAAATTAGATTTATAATTTAAATTATATTAAACGACTCATTTTTTAGAAAAATATTTGTAAGCTTCCATTTTTGATAAATCAATCATTGTTAATTTCACCAAGTAAGTTCTAAAGCTGAATTTTCACATAACGTGAGGTGGTTTTAATAATTTTGGATCACCCTAGAACAATATTTTGCAGAGGTTTTGGAGCAAATAGAGTCCAATGTTTATTAAAAGGAATTCCCAAGAGCCGGAAATTTCGAAAAACACAACAATAACTAAGGTATTTTCAAAATGTATTTCTCACAGTATTTTTCCTCTAAACTAGCAAAATAAGTGATCACACTTTCAAAAGTTTTTCCGTTTTTACTGCCCCTAGCAAGATTAATCGAAATACAAGGTTATACTAGAATTTTCAAAATAATTTCCCGTACGGACGGCTGGGCAAGACAGACATATTATGACAGATATCTTCAACACGTGGCCCGTGTTTAAGTACGACCCACTACTCATTCTCACTTCAAGTAGTATTTTTGATCCTATTTTCACGTAAATTTTTTTTATCCTGACGAAAAAATATTCTAGTTAAAAACAAAAATTCTTTAACTTGGGGTAGGGGTAACTTAGGCACCCCTTGTCAAGGAAGGAGATGTAAAGCTACTCTTCGTGACAATTATAGTCTTTGAGGACCACGCTGTTAAAAAGCGTGTTGGAAGTCAAACTTGAGTTACAAAAGCGTTATGGTATAACTTTGTATTTCCATTAACCTTGGTCCCAACAAAATGATGTATCAAGGTTTGTTCCATAATTATATCGCACTATGTGAAAATTTAACAAAATGGTATATACAATTACTTTTGTTTTACCTGTAACAGAGTGCCATAAGCGCGAAGAGAATAAATACACCTCCAACAGCAGCCACAAGGAAAATGACCATTATGATTGTGTCGCTATCTGATTCCTTTACTATACATGATGTATAAGTGTGCATCACAGAATATAAATAAATATACATAAAATACGTTATAATTAGTATGAAATATTAAATAGATAAATGGAACAAAAGTTTATTAGAATCATCTTATATTTTCCTTCTAAAGGTGGGTTTACTGAATTACTTACGTACACATATTTTCTTTCTTTTCGTTATTATTATTGTAATTCATTTCATAGATCATTCTGGAAAATTTTAAAGTTACTACACATATAATATTAGAAACCTGTAAGTGAAGGTTCAAGTGGGCCCATTACAAATGTGGTACAGAAGAACTGAGAAATGACAACAGAGACAAAACTATTCTCAAAAGACCACTTGTCATATTTTTATGAAAATAACAGTATTTATTAGATATAAATAGTCAAACATATGCCCACATATATAGGATTGTTCAGGTAAATCCGGATTACATTTAACTGCATCATGATCAATAAGGGAAGCAAATAGAGGTTGTAAATTTTATTTACAAGTGTTAATAATACAAATTCATTAAATGTGATTCGGTTACCATGGGACTTCAAATGGAACAGCAACTTTCTTCCGTGAGAAGCATAGGTGGCCATCATTTTATCTGTAAGGATATGTATTTTGTTAGAATCGGTATGACTTCATCCTCAGGTCAGTGTTTATATCACTGGAGATTTTTGCATGGCTTACTTGGCGCTTGTTGGCAAAACTGTTAGTCGGAGTCATGGAATATGAGTTCAAAGAACATTTTAGTCCTACTACAAATATGGCCTTGCTTTTTTTATCACTCCAGGATTTGTGTGCTTTTCTCTAAAATAGCCCCTCCTCCTTTTAGCAGTTGTAGGCGTCGTAGACTTTACTCTTCGGGTATTTGATCATCTTCTTGATGTACGCTGGGCTGTGTCTCGTGCAATCATAATCGATAATAGCATTCTTCTAGGGTACTTGGCAAATAATTGTTTTGGATTAAAAGGTACACCACTAACTTTAAGATAAGGCTTAACCTCTCCCTTTAAAATTGAAATAGCCGAGTCAAATGTTTTCCTTATTGTTCAAGTAGTAGTTAAATATGGCCTAGATTTATCTGAACGACCCTGTATAAAAAAAATCAGGGTAGTGAAATTTAGAAATTATGGTTATTGCAAAATGATTCAATTGCATTAGCAAGCCTATCACAGGTATCGTTTTAAGCTATAGGTATAAATTCGACTATTTCATTTGTATAAAAATATGAAAAAAGGATGACAAACTTCCTTATGAACTTATGTTATGTCATATTAGTACTTTCTCACTTCTTCTATCCCATTGGTGGCGGGCGTGCTTGACATTTTGGTTACAGGTTTCTAGTATTATATGTTAAGGATAAAGATAATAATAGGAATAAAAAGGAAGAACATACGCGTCCCAAATGCGTACAGAAGCACAACAGTCAAAGTACCTGAATAAGAAGTTTTAAAGCTAATAGTTTTTGTGAATTTAGAAACTTCATGGTTTATATTTATTGCTGAAAAAAATAACAATTATGCAAATAAATAATCATAAAAAAAATGAGATAAAATGACATGTTCTCAATTTATTTTTAAATATAGTGAATTTATCATTATAAAAATGATATCCCTCAATGACAAATCAGGAACAGCAAAAAAATGACCTATCTAAGATTGGTCATTTTAAAATATAATAAATTTTAATTTATAAGTAAATAATGTCAAATATGATATATCATTTTTGGCTTTTGAGAGATATAGGTTTTCAGCCCTTGTGGTATCTTATAAAAACAAATATTTTTATTTGCAGTTAATATTGTTCGTAAGACTCTATCAATTCCTTCATAACTATGGTAGCTTTCAATTATCAAATAATTATAAAAAAATATACTTTATTAAAATTATTACTCTGTGATCTTTAGGAATCGTCCCATTTCACTCCTTTGTTAGCTGTTATAATAAAACAAACACTAATTACATATATATTCTTTTAAATTTGTTAACAACTTTTAGCTGAGTCACATCTCCTGCATTACCAAGTACATTAAAGATCTTATATATTTGAAAAGTGAGAAAAGGATAAATAAGTAGTAACAGGTTAATACACAATGAGTGACGTCCATCCACTACAGTCCAATTTTTGCTGGAAATATTCTTTATTATTACGCGTATCAATTTTTTTAATGCACAATGGTTCTAGGATTTGTGCCAACATAGTTGTAAAATTATCTAAAGGCCATCTATTTTTACTGTCAAAACCTGACAACCTGCGCATGAGGTATTCCATGTGAAGTTTACGGACTTTTTAAAATTTTTGTCATTTTGATAATTTTTACAAATAGACAACCTGTCAATCACAATAAAAAAACGATATGTGTGACATTTAGGATTTTAGAGGCACGAGGACACGTTTGGGAGTTCATCAAAATAGGACCCCCTTCAAAAGACCTTCGAGCTTGAGTAAGTCAAAACATCATTGAGAATAGACCGATTTTATTTATTTTTCATTAAAATAATAGCTTCAATTCATATTTAATAAAAAATGGCATATCTGTCAAACAAAAATATGAAAAAATTATTAGAAATTAGCAAAGACATAGTTTCTTGCTGCAATTGAAATAAAAATAGCTCTAAATTCTTCATTTTGGATAGGGACGCCTTCTGTCAGCTTCTCTGCTATCCTACTTCTACAATTGGAGAGAGCCAACTCTATGGAACGAGTTTTGTAGGAGTACTTGACATATTTGAAGTTAATCCGAATAAAAGAATAGCAGTCACGAATTTATTACTTATTCCTGCTATGTTAAGCAATATTATTTTTTTCAGTGTATGTAGTGAAGGAAAGTCAGCAAAAGCATGAATAACTCTATTAAACAATTTTTCACAGTCCTTGCAAGGAGCATTGAAGAATATACATCCTGACGATATTTGAAGTTGCGAAGTGAATCGCTTTCCATCTTTTACTTTTAAAATTGAACCCCTGATTGTCTTCTTCCACGAATGGGCAGGCCCAATATTTTTAAAAACTTATCGCAAATTTTGTCATTTCCTCCTTATAATTTAATGCAAAAAGCATTCTCTAATCACATGGAACGGACATCATGTGATTATCTGCAGCTCTCTTTAGTGGATAAATTTTTTTCCAACACTTGAACATTGAGTCATTGCTCAAATCGTGAAAGGAGATAATGCCCCCTCAATGAGGCTAACCATTCTAACTGTTTTGGTTCCACAAGGTTTTTAATATAAAACTTCTTTTTAGAATTCTGTCACGCCACATCAATGGTGGAAGTGGATGAAAATGAGGGTGTACCTTTCCAAATAATCCTATGTGTTGCCGCTAAAGATGGAGATAATTTCACCAAGTGATCATTTATAAAATCTGTTCCCAGCATAACCCATGTGTACATCGGGTGTGAGGAAATAGTAGCTCGCTACTCAGTCTCTGGATGTCTTGAAAGGTCAATTAGAACTTTTTGATAGACTTTAGGTAGTATTCTTGAGAGGAGAGATAATCCTCCACCGATAAGAGATCCAGGTCGTTTGATTGAGGGTAAATAGATCCTATGAAAAATCATATTAAGCCAGGAGTCTTTTTCTTTAATTGCTCTCTCAGCGAGCCAGGGAATAGTTGTTGCCTTATATAGGAGATTAGGAATAATTAAAAAATTATATAGGTCAATCCTCTTTTGAAGATTGAAACTTCTCCATTGGTAAATGGAAGGACACACATACTTTTTTAGGAATGTCCAGTTTGAATAAGAGGCACCTTTTGAATCCCATACAATTCCCAATATCTCCACCGTGTCCTTAATTGAACAGTTAGCAATTTGAATAGCCTTACTTGGGCTCCATGTACCAATAGGAAGAACAACGGTTTTTTTATTGTTGATTTTCATACCGGACCTCATTTCATATTTCTTGAAATAGTTCAGAGTTACTTCAATTCGTCTAGTTGATTGGGCCTCAGAGTTAGCTTCTAACATCAATGTGACGTCGTCGGCGTACATTTCAATTATTTGGGTCTCGAGGTCCCAAAATCCACCCCAAACCCCTTGAATTTCTATATAATGGATTCTCCAAGATCTTTTAGTGCAGCGACGAATAATAGAGGGGCTGAAGGACAAACTTAACGGCAGCTCTTTCTTAAGGTAATTGGGTCGCTTTCTTCCTCCCCTATCGAAATAGTTGATGTTCCATTGTATAGAAGCGCTCTAATAGGATTAAAGTATTCTTTTCCAAGAAGTCTGTCAACTGCTTTCAAAATATGACTGTGTAGGACATAAGCTATATTCGCATCAAATGTTCCTTTTTTGCGTATAATTTCCACAGCAGACTGTATATTTCTTGAAATGCCTGAATTTTCCTGCCTTTTAGGAAGCCTTTTTGTTCTTTACCAAGTTTGGAGTTCAAAAGGGGTTCTATTCAGGTGGCAAGACTACCTGAAAGAATGCAATATCTGTCATTAAGCACTGTGATTGGTCTCCAATTGTTGATATCGGTAGCCACCCCTTTTTTAGGATCATAACTATCCGGCCTCTTGTTATGGATTGTGGAAGCTTTCCCCGAATTTCCATAGACTTTTCTAGTTCAACTAAATACGGAACAACCTCATCTACACATTGGGTAAAAAATTTCCCACCAATGCCATCTGCACCAGAAGCTTTTCCGCCCTTAAAATGCTTTGTTATTTAATTTGATATAACATTTTTTGTGAAGATTGAATTATTTCCTGACTTAGAACGAGGAAAATTCGCTCTCTCTCCCCCCCCAACAAGCTTTTGGAAGCGCCTATAAAAGAGCTTCAAAATTGTCTGTGGGTCAGTGATAGTTTGGCCTTCGTCAATTATTTTCTTGATTAAGGTAGTTGATTGGTCTTTCGGGAACAATTTTTTTAATCTTTTAGATGCGTTTGTTTCTGAGACAATTTTTTCTTTAAACTCCATCTCAGCAATCTCCGAAGTAGGATATAAATTGGCAGTTTCTGCTGCAATTGAGCGTAGAAAGAGAGATCCGTTATTCAAAACATCTTCAAGATCCTTTTCAAATGATACAGCTCTCTTCCTTTTCTTTCTAATAAATTCCATTGTTGTGAATTTAACGGTAGAGGCCAACACATTAGCTATTTTTGCTGGATTAAAAGTAGAGTTAAAACAATGAGTCAAATTTGACTTTAGTTATTTTATAAAAATGTTATTCATCATTACCCACATTGGGGTCTTAAAACGTTTCTTTGAATGAAATTGTTGAATATCAATTTAAATCATTTTATGATCAGATCCAGGATGAAGGCGATAGAGTGCATTAGTTATTTTTGACCGGATATAAGAAGAAGCAAGAGCCAAATCGATCCGTGAGGACTTCTTCACACTTCTCCAAGACAGACTATCTTTTGGGTTAAAAAATATAATGATATCACATTAGTCAAGTTCCATTATAAGTTTGGTCAATATTTGAAGATTAGGGTACCGAAAATTTGATTTATATAGATCTACATTAAGATCAACAATTAACAGGAGAGGATAAAAGTCATTTTTGCAGACGTTAATGATTGCCTGAAAGAAGGCCAAGCATTTTATTTTTGGTCCATATGCGTTGACTAAATAGAAACCACCACTTACTGTTGAAATAAATATTTTATGCCATTCCCTCCCACTAGAGAATTCATTTACGCACTTGGGATTATTAATGGTATTTGAAACCAAGAAAGTATTCCTCGATGTGTCCCATCTCCTGTGAAAAAGTGATGATAGTTTTTAGGAATACAAAACGGGCACTTAAGTGAGCAAGACTTGGAAGTAGGGGACCTCACATCTTGGAGGCAGATAATATCCTGTTTTCCATATACTATACTTTTTATAAAAGAATGTCGAAAAATTCAATCTCTTCCCCCCCGCCCTCGTATTGAGTGACAGTATTTCACCGATTCCTATATTAATATTTTGATCCCCAGAAATAGGGAGTTTGAAGGAATCATCGATTTTGGCTTGTTTTTTAAAATACATTATTATTTTTTATGAAAATAAGGAAAAATTAATTTTTTAGAAGCTTATTAGGAGTTTGTTCTTTCTGTGGGGAGAGACCAGAAGTTGAAGAAGATCTTTTTGAAACCGAACCAGACCTTGTCCCAGATAGTAAAATGAGGTCAGGATTTAGTTGTGGTTTTTTGGCTTGCATGCAATTGTTGATGAGTCCATATTTTTTTCCTTTGAATTTTTTTTCTATCTTCCTTTAGAACACCCGAAGGTGCAATAAGTTCTTCAATTGTATTTGCTGAGGAGGAGTCATTTGAAGCAGTATTCTCTACCATTACCTCAGAGGGAACAATGTTACTTTCATTAAGTACAGGACGCTTTTCTTCATAAGTTTATCCTTTTTTAGGGTGCTCCTTGGTTTCTGCACTATTATCCTCCCTGAATATTATTTGTGGTACCTCAAAGGGAACCCTTTTATTTTCCTCAATTAAAATTCGGTTTTCTACACAAGGTGATCCTTTTTTTTGGGCCTTCCTCGGTATCTCTACTTATATCTTCCTCGCATGTCATTTCAGGGACCTTATCAGAGTTTTCAATATAAGTTTGTACTACTTTTTCGAGACATGATGAGTCTTCTCTTGATTCTAATACAACTGTTGCCTCAGAAATAATCTTCTCTTGAGAAATTTCTTCATCTGGAATAGGTAATGTACTTAACAGGGAGTCATTTGCCTTGCTTCTTGCAATAGATTGTTTTAACACATTAGCATACTCTTAAACATTTAACCTGGCGTTGTTACAGGCATGTTTTGTATGTGCAAGGCCAAAACCGTTTTGACACAGTAATTTAGCTCCTTTAAATTTCAACTTAATGAAACATCCTTGCAATGGAACTATCTGTGGTATGGTGGCAGGGTTAGTAATAATTTTTACAACGTAATCACTGTCTCTTCATACGTCTTTATAATCTTTGAATTTGCACTGAGCTTCTTCATTGGCTGGATTCTTCTTTGGGTAATGTTCTACTACTTTTTCAAGTGTTTTAACCCATTCCACTGCTTTAGCTTGATCAACCCTTTTAATGGTGTTAACCATTGTGATGATGACCCTTCTTTTTGTACTAACATTAATTTTGTCAATTCCTTTTAATTTGATATTTACATTTACAAAAGTCCCCTCCATGTTTTTAACTTCAAAAGAGTGCACTTTCTTAAGGTCTTCAAGCTTTCCTCTTATATCAATTGGAAATTTTGTACAAAATCCGGCTTGATTTAACCGAAATTTCGGATCACTCCGGCAATTTCGTGCTCTTTGAATCCAAAGAGCATCACCATATCATAAACATAAATGTGTTTTAATCCTTCTAAACGAAAAGGTTTTTCTACATCATCTTCAAGTGGAACAACAAATACCTCCGGCGACAGATTTTGATCCTCTTTAGGGACTAGCGGTCCACCTTCACAACCTGTTGGCCGAGGTATATTTTGCAAAATATATTTGAGTCTTTCTCCACAATTTCTTATCATACAATATTTTGACCTCTTAAAGGAAAATCCTGACATGCTTCCCATTGATATTATGTAATCTTTTTTTTTTGACAGGTTTCTTCTTTTTTAGGGGTTTTGGCAATTCCTCTGCCCATCTTTTATCTTATTAGAAGGCATAAGTTTTCCTTCAGCATTAGTCAGGCGGATATCCCTTTCACCCATTTGTGAATTGGAATATGCAGAAGTATCAATTTCCTTTCCTTTCGTAGCATATTACTTTCTTCATCTTTATTTGAAACATTTGCCGAAGTCACCTCGCCCATATTATACACATTTTCATTCACCCGAGAACATAAACTTTGCTTGTCTGCCTCTTCTTCTACTGTAGTACGCAATTCTTACCAATTTACTACGCAGTTATCTCCAGAATGTATTTATGAAGGAGTAAGGGTACTATTTTTAATCGTTTGTATATGATCTAGCACTTAACGAACCCATTGCTACATTATATAGTAGAATTCCTTTACTTATAGTATTTTGCAGGATTAATTTCTTGTCCTGCATACGTAACACTAGTTTTGAAATCCTTAGTTGTGAGAAAACCTGGTATTTTGGATATTGAAATGACCTTAATCATAAAGTTCCCCTTACATATTCTTCTATCCTTAAGTTTTCCAGAAAACAGCACTCTTTTGCAGGTACTGCTACTTCTCCAAACTTTTTGATTGCGTCTCCAATATCATTAGAGGAAACATCTTCATGCAGTGATTGTACAAATATACTCTTTTCTTAAATAATACGATTTCCATCCTTGTCCTTTCGTTGGGCCTTTAGACCTCTCACATTTCCTTTTAATCCTTTTAAGTTTCCTTCAGCTCTTCTTATAATAAAATCATCAAGTTTTCAAATTGCTCAAAAATTTAGACCTTTAGACAAAGGACAAAGGAGTGAAAATTTTATAATGACTAAATGCATCAAGTCTTCCAATTATATTTCTGAAGTTGCTACTTATATGCGAAAATTCAAATCCTTTTGGACAAATACACCAAAGCTAATTTTTGGACAACTTGGACAAAGTTATAGTAATAAAGGCGTTCCCCACATTTTGATGTTTCAAATCCTGCAGATTTTGCATAACGGGGTGTATCTAATTATTTTTGACTCCAAATATAGTGTGGTATTCTCACCTGATATCGCGGTTTTTTAAATTATGATAATCTATTTAATAAATATTAGTGAAGTTATTAGTGATCATTTAAATTTGACATTATTCGGTATTTACTTGATTTTTAAATGCCAATCGTGAAAAGAAAAATATTTTCTGAAGAGAGAACAAGTGTTTTGTGTTTGTCTGTTTTCTCAAGAACATAAGCATCGGTGTTTGAATATGTCTTTCTGTAGTGTGCCCCTATTGTTGAAGGAATATCGGACAGCTTCGTTTTTGCGCTTTTGAAACTTTGGAAGGTGCCATTGGGGGTTCTATCCCTATGATTTATATCCGTCCGAGGAGGTTTGCGATTCCCTGTAAGAATACTCCGATATTTACCTTTTTAAGATGGGTGTTTCTTCTAATGAAAAAGCCATCACTTATTAAGTGAGATGAGTGACTCGACAGCTGACAACAAAGATGTAGTGTTTTTACCTTTCATTTTTTTTATCAATTTTCCTAAGTTTACTCTTGTATGAGTTAAAGCAGCTAACCCTAATTAATTTTATGCACAAAAAAAGGTATGGCATAAGATTTTGATTTTTTTTCGTTTAGAATCTGTGTCTTCTATAATTGATACTAATTTTGTATTACTACTTCAATGTATTTCATAATAAGAACTATTATTGAATGAATAATAAACAGTTGTCACCAAGAAAAATACAGAAACCAAGCTACCAAATGTTTTTTGTTTTTTTTCTTCAAATTTTACCTTTCTCTTTTGAGAGTAGATAAAAAGTCTGTTTGTTTAAGATGACATCAAAAGAATTATTTTTCATTAACATGTAAAGAAGTCAACTTCCTTCTCCTAGCTCAGTGATGACAAAGTTATAATACACGTGTCACCAGCGACATGCAGAGTGGTTCTGTTTGACATGCTGGTGATAAGCTGATGGAAATTTTTTATCATTTATAGTTAATATACGATATTGTACTTTGGCTTATTAGAGGAAAAGTTATTTAATAGTTTATCGACTACTTAAATAAGATGAAACTTTTTCTAAGCCTGAAAAATAATAAATACTCTTGATCGTTATATTTGTATGCCTGGCTTAGTAGGCTAATACCTTTAATGAACTATATATGTATTTAAATTAAATATTGTTTTTTTAAAAGTATTGATATTGTGTTTGGGATTTTTATCGATTTTGAATGTAAGCTCCATATTTTCAAATGTGATTAAAAAACTTAACTACTTTCTAAGACTGAAAAAGAACACTAAGAAATTAGTTATCAAGATCAGCCTATTGGTATTGCTAAAGAACTCTACTTTATGTCTGTTTTAAGCTCTCTGAAAGACCAACTTTCATCAAGATCAGCAAAATTTTCGGCTCTTGAAGAAATTCTACTGATGATAAAAAATCGTGACTAGGCAAATTTTACCAAATTAGAAGATAAATTTGTTTGAATGGATAAATATAGATAATTTAGAAGTAGAGTTAATGGAATTTTAATCCAGTTCTATCTGGAAACAAAACTTTAACAATCTCATTATCAATTTAGAAGATTGTGAGCGGAAAAGGTTGCATGGATCTGGCTTTTGTAGTAAAGAATGAATAATGATTGTTTGTCTGGAATAGCATTCCTGAAAGGTTTAGTGCCCTCAAAAGCATTGTTCACAATTTTCTCTTCAATATATGTACATGAAGCATTGTTTTCTTTACCAACAAAGAACAGAGGAATCAGTTAACTGATACTGCAAGCTCACCCTGTGTTTTAATAATAAAAAAACATTATAAACATACAGTTTTGATAATTTTCAGCTGAAGTACAGTAAAATTATTTATTTGCAGGGTATCCAGAGCATTAAATAAATTCTCCACACGCTTCCGCTCGAAATAAGTTACTGGTTGTTTGAGTTCACTCAGGCTCAATTGAAAATGAGCAGCGTTCAGTTTTTCGATCGTATAGGTGTATTTGAATTTTACAACTTTTAATGATTGCAACAAAATTAAATATATTACAAGTTTAAGTATGCCATACTCTTGTGAAAACCATATATTATTTGTAATAGCTTATAATAACCCAAATGATTTATTCAATTCAACTAAGTGTGTGAAAAAAAAATTATTTATCTTTTTATTTATTTTTTGGTAGTTCCAAAAAGTTCTTAATGTATTGATAGCAATAAATATAATTTACATAAAAATTATAGGTATGAATTATTTCTATCTATTTTTCAAATAATTCATTTTAAAAAAAGCTCCTGTATTTCCGTATTTTCATAACAAGTGTAAAGCTACGTTCTTAATAAAATATGAGATAAATACAGTCAACTATGTTAATGCCCTTTCTTCTTCTTTTTTATAACATAATATATTCAAACCGTACGCTAGAAAACAAAGTTAACTAAATAATATAGGATCGGCAATTTTACTTATAAAGAGAATCTAAATTCATACATGATTCCAGTAAATATTTTTTCTACAAAAGTAGTTTAATAATTTCTATTGCAGGGATATATATAAAAACAACTTTTTTGAGTTTTGAAGTCAATTAAGAATGAACCTTACGGATTATCATAGCGAACCTTAACAGTATAAGAATATCCTTCATAAATTTAGTCTGAAAGTAGAGTTGTTTTACAGTTTAAGTACCAGAATTTCTCTAATTTATAGAGATATGAGCATCTAATATGAATCTTAATGAAGGATTAGTAACCCAACTGAATGATCCTCAAAATGTCTTCCAATATCAAAGAAGAGTGTTAGATGATAAAGCAAGTCACGTTCCGCACTACTTATGGTCTCAAGATGTATTTCAATAACAATAATAATCTCTTTTTAAGGAATTTGAACCTAGTTTATAATTAAGCTCTGCTTATTGGTTCATGTTCTTCTTACTAAGTTAAATAGGTAGACAAAACTTAATTTAATAATTTATATAGTTAGCTTGAAGCGTTCCAGTAACATCATCATCTAAAGGTCTACTTAATTTAATTGTTATTAACTATAATATAAAAATAAAAAGTGGCAGTAAGGACGGAATTTCTAATCCAAACCTGGGTTCAATGATGTACATCAAAATTTTAATTTAAGCAGAGCTTAACAACTAATAGGCTGCTCTACTTTTATAATCGTGGAAATGTTATCATAGAAGGAGAAACTTTATTTAAAAATTACCCTTTTTTGAAGTCGAAGATAATACAAAATTGAGATCTTTAATCAAAATTAACTACTTGACTATGCATGAAATTGTATCACTTTTCTGTGAAAGTAAATACAGAAGATACAATTTTTTTAGATAATTCCAGTTAATTATAGAAATCTTAAATATTTCAAACTCTCAAAGATCTTCAACACCTGCAAAAAATTGTATTTTTTAGGGTCGGATAAATATACATATTAGTGTCAGATCAGTCCTACGATTGATCGCCTTATCTGTCCTTTTCCCCTTTTTCAGTTTTATATATTAATATATACATATATGTTCGATCTTTTTTAACATTCAACGGTTCTACGGTCGAGGCTATATTTTTATTTTCTTCACGCATAGCAGAGATTGAAGAATATAAGAACGAAGAAAATAATGAATGATAGATAGAAAATATAATAATACGTTCTAGTCAAATCTTTACTACAGGTATCTGCTTTTTGTAAGAGATTATGAATTATGATGAAACTTCAAGAACTCAAATGACGTCGTTAGCAGTATCTACGTAATTTCAAGTGTTGTTGTTTCTACAAAAGACCGGTAACAACTGGTCCGAGGACTCACAAATTTTATTAGGAACGGACTTATAAGAATGCAGTCTTTTTAGTTTTTTTTAGACTATTCACAATCATTGTTAAAAGAATAAGCATTTCAAGTCTTCATATCTCCATTAATATATATCTCGAATTCTATAAGAATAAATCAAGAATGGATTTTTAATGAGCATTCAGTTCATTCTTACAGACGGCGTTACCTCGCTCACTAAATTTTTGTTGTTAGCTCTCGATTCCCTCATCTTACTTCAGGGGAGTGCAGAGGGAGTGAGCTGCAAGCCCTCCAATAAATTAAGGAATGTTTGAATTTTAATAGAATTGTTTTGGTCAGGATGAAAAAATTTTATGCAGAAATAGTCTTAAAAAAAATTTATTCATATAAAAAAAGGTTATTTGAGTAAATTATACAACCGAGAAAAAAAATTAATTTTTAAATTAATTTTTCAAAAAAATTCTTTTTTTGCTAATAACTATGGATTTCTTTAACTTTTTCTTTCCAAAAAAAATAAGTTTTGATGACGAAAAATTTAATATTTACTATTTGTGAACAGCTATTGATTTTTGAAAAAAAAAAATAAACCCATTACTTAAATTTAAGCCAAAATAAAAGGAATAATAATTAAAAAGAGAAAGTGGTGATTGTAGATTTTAATAAACTTGCCCGAAATATTACATTATTCCCATCCCAAAGACTATAAATTTTACATTTAAAATTATTCTTTTTGAGTTATAACTTGTACAAAAAAGCAACTTGTACACAATATATATTGGACATCTTATTATTTCAATGAATAAATTTTAGCTATCATTTCTAATTTTGAATACGCGCCCTCATATGCTGAAATATATGAAATTTATTTTAAAAATTGTAGAGAAATAAAATGACAGTGATCGTCAGGAATCTAAGAGTATTTGAGAGATAAAGAGTAGTTGGTATGATTGACCTATTTGGCTAACTAACATATTAGTTTGGACATTTTTCTGTTTCTTTTTGGTGGAAAGGATGTGTAATACAATAAATCTAATTTTTTTTTTTTTTTTTTTGTTAGAAGGGTAATTTTCAGTTATATCCAAGATTTATGTAATGTTGCATGGACATTTTTAACCTTTAAGTTAGAATTTTTGTAACAATAATATTAATTTCAATGTTTTATAATGTGTTCCAAGAATATTTTGCAATTTTCAATGTTAAGCAATTATGTCTTATCCATTATCTTGTGAAATATGTTTCAAATATTTTGTTTACAATTTTATCGTGAATAAAAAGCTTTTATTATACAAATGGTGTATAGGAAAAGTAAAGAAATCGAATACTTAGGATTGTAGGACATTTTATGAGTCTTATTATTTATACATTGCTAGAACAATTCAAGTCTAAAAGATATGGAACTTATTCATACAAATTATTTTTGTAGATTTAGGTAAAAACTGATCAAAATAAGTGATTTGGTCATAGATTGTAAATGGCAAGCCTCATCAAGTTTCTTGTTAAAATGAAGAGGTTGGTGATTTAAAATTTTGTGATTACCTAATTTTTGTAACATTTTAATTAATGTAAAAATAGATATCTAAATATCAGATACATACACTATTACATAAATTGAAGTATTTTTTTTACAAGTCTTCTTAAGTCAAAAGACTCCTGGCTCAAAATCACTGATTTCAAAGATTATGACGGTTCTCAAATCATCAAATTAACATCTTAAGCTCAAGTCATGTGAGTTGAGTTAATAACCCTAATTTATAAGTAACATGTTTTTGTTCTTCTTTGTTTGGAAGGAAAAAGAACAATGCGGAGCTAATTAAGAGGTGCCCGTTTAAAAATATCACTATAGGTACATCTCTATAAATAAATAATTATTATACGTATCCCTTAATGAATTTTACAAAAATATAATCAACTCTCTCAACTTTTTGTTTTTAATATCAAAGATAACTTACGTATATATGTATTTGAAGGAGTTGACCCTGAATCAATAAATAAAGGGGTTGACATTCGACTCCCTGGTGACTGTGTTGTTTCAAAGATAGGAATAAATGGCCTTGTACTTAATGAACAATCAGATCCAGTATACCCATTATCACAAACACAGGTATTTATATTCGAGCAAGTTCCATGATCTGAACATTCACGCTTTGTAGAAGGATGTGATGGGCAATTTGTGTACGACTGAAGGGGCCGAAGGTTAATACATGTTTGATTAAGACAAATCTTATCTTCCCCACATTTAGAACCATCTTCAACCATCCCTACATCTGTACTACTCAAACCTTGTAAGTAGCCACGAACCACTTTACATTCAAAGTGTTTACCTCGTTCTTGTTTTTGATGAGTTGTAAACTCAGAAGCTAGAAGTTTGAGAAGAGGTTTAGAAGAGCCTTGAGAACAATGCAGAGTTCCACAATTATAGTTATCCTCAGAACAAGGTTTTAATTCCCCAGTGTACTTATCCTTTCCACAATTTCCCTCTGCACTTCCTCTAGAATTTAATAAACGAAAACATGAGGAATCTGCTGTTTTAGCTTTACGCCCCCAAAGGGCCTCACACTGCATTTGCAATCTGGGGCAGTTTCCATTAAAACAGTAACCTTGATTGTTTCCACATGGAATAGCATTTTTAACAAACATATCTTGAGGACATGAACCTGTATCACCAGAGCAAACTTCAGTGAGATCACATTCGTTATTAGCAGTTCTACATGGATAACCCCGAGGTTGAAGCTGGCATTTTTCATTACAACAAGGGCCTGACGAACATTGTGCTTCTCGTTTGAGTTGACATGTAAATGGATCACAGCATGGATCTTGATCTCTACAGCTTTTCTGAAAATAGAAAGTTTTCAAATTTTGAAGATTTATTATTTACTTTTATGTATCTAAATCGATACACGGGATACAATAACAAGGAATAAAACAGGAAAAATAAACAAATACTATAGTCATCATAACAAACGTAGTTCTGCGCACTAAATAAATCAGGGAATTTCTTTCGAAATTTAGACATTACTTAAAGAGTGAAACAGCCCCTAAAAAATATATTAATTTATCTAATCATAGTTCATTCAAAGGAATAAGTACATACATTAAATTATAGATAAGAATAATGTATCACGAATAATTATATAAACATTCATTATAAAAGATGAATAATTGTGCATGAACTTAAAATATTTATAATTAAAGATAAAATACAATAAGTCCGTCAATATCATTTTTAGAGAATGTTGGAGTTTATATGAGCAATATCTGATTTAGTTTTAAATAAAAAGATTGTCCCTCACCCCAAAACAAAAACTCCAATAGTCATTCAATCTATAATCTTTAGATATCTCATAAAGAGAATATTATTTTATTTATCTTTAAAAAAATTGGAAAGTTTATTTTTACAAATTTTAAAATCAGATACTTTTAGTTTAAGGCATTTTGATTTTTTCAATACAAAAAAATAAGTTGCATTTAAACAGCTATCATACGTGTTCACACAATTTATTTCTCAGAACTTTGCAACAAGGAGTTACCCCACTAACAGAAGACAATAATAATACAAAGTTCTTAGAAATCGATTACTATATACATGTAAAATCATTAAAGATTTCATAACCCACCATCCCTTTTGGGATTGAAAAAGTTGCAATGGCTAATAGTATAAGCTTCTTTTTTATTACAATTCCTATAAATAAACATCTAAACTTTTTTAATTGTGTGATTTTCCAACAAAGCAAAACTATTTTTATTCAATGGAAACTATTATTAGATTTGGGTTGTTTGTAATGAAAAAACTACCTTTGAAAATTAGAAAAGGAAAAATAGTTGTTAAGTGTTGTCTCTTTTTATTTTTAATCGGTCATCAACAGTGTTGCGTCGGTTCTTGTTTATTCGTTCCAGTCCAGTCTTAGGACCGTCAATTTTTGGGACCGGTCCTTAAGACCATCGGACTGTGATCCTAATGATTGGTCCTTAACTCTCAGTCCTTGGAATTTTTCATAAAAATATCAATGGTTTATTAAGTGAAATAAGATATATTAAATATGCATTAAGATTATTGCACATCTCTTGGCAAAAATATTATTTTTTTCATTGTAATACAACATAATACGAACATATTATATTGTTACTTGGTTATATAATTTAGTATTTTTTAAAGGAATAATTAAAAGGAGGAAAAACACCGTCATTGACATCACAAGGGATCGACTTTACTTTCCTTAAGGACCGACATGCGGGACTAGACTGGACTGGATCAAACGGGACTGGACTGTAGTCTTGGTCCTAAATAAGGGCTGACACAAGACTAGTCGTCATGGTATTCTCCCTTTTAAAGAATGGATTATTTCCCATCTTGGGAAATAAAATATAATAAATTACAAATTTAAATACAATTACAATATTTTCTCAGCACTAACGCTATATTAAATTACGAAGTTTTTCCACTTTAGAGTAGTAATTCATTTTCACCCCCAAAAAAAAAAAAAATCATATAAAAAACGGATGATATTAACAAAATTCTTATTCCAGGTGTGCATATTTATCTATGCTTGTAGTTAATTGAAAAAGGATTTGATTTACTTACTGGACTCCCACAATCACATGTCTCTCCGTCATCGACAATGCCATTTCCACAGGAATTAAATCCTTGAATTTGATTAGGTTTGTTTAAAAGACAACGAACAGCTCCTTTTGCTAATCTACTTTGAAATGAATTTGAGCTACAAATACTAAATCTATAAGGCTGAATCCCTTCTTCTCCTATAACTGAGGGACGCATAATGCATCCATGCCAATGTTCACAGTGACAGTCTCCATGTGGATCTCCAGAAAGTTCCATATCATGGTGTAAACCAAGGTTATGTCCAATAGCATGAGCAAGATTTGCGGCCAATATATGTGGTTCAAATACATTAATGTCAACACTAATACCAAGTGCTTTTGTGGCACAAATTGTTCCTATTGTTGCGACTGTGGAACGACCATGAAGGTAAGTTTGACCTGTCAGAAGCTGGGTTGTATCTCGATCAATTTGAAACAGTTTTTTATCGACGTAAGACCCAAAAGTTTCCAAAGCTGTATTAATGTCTCGTATACGGCCAAATCCAGCTGCTTGGTTAGTATCTTGCCATGACTCAATATAGACTATCGACAAACGGGATTTGAGGGAATTGCGAAAGTACTGAAATTGAAGTGTTTGTAAAATATTTTTTTATACAATTCACAAGGTTCAAGTTCTTACAAGGTCTGCAATATTGGCTACTTGAATTGCATCATGAATCACATCTCTTCTTTTAGATTGAGGCCTTTTATCGAACTAAAAATAAATATTAAACTTTAGTACAACTAAAATTTTTGGACTATACCATAGCCTTATCTAATACAAGAGCAGTTTCTATAAATTTAGCCACATTGCGAATATCCCTTTTGAATTTGTTGTTAGTAGTGTTTTCTTTGGAAAAAATATTCCGTTTAGATCTCAATGGAGTTCCACTTTGTCCAATAGCACATCCTTGAGGCATTCTATCGTTATATTCATATATTACGTGAGGGTGTTTACTCTATTGATAAGAAGGAAAAACTAATATTTTATCAAAAATAAGTATTAAAATCAATTTTACTGATAAATCTCCTCCATAAAAAGGATGAATAACAAATGTTTCATTTCCAAGATGAACTATTCCCGAAACACCATTACATGTTTGAAGGGCAGCCATAGAGCCAGGAATAAAATCACTTCCCTGAAAATCTTTGACTGTTCCATGGTAATAACAATGCTCCACATCCTAAATTTATTGGGGTAAAAAAAAACTATATTCTAAATCGTAAATTAACGGGACATTCGTCTGCAAAGATCTTTGATATAAACATAATAAGTAATTCAAGCTATAATAATTAATATTGAATGCAACATTTCTTAACTTTTAAAAATACTGTTAAATATACTTTGCCTACTTCTGGAATATTAAACTATTTTAAATGGGTATATACTGTATTTGAAGATGAAATAGTGGAAATTTAATAAAATTAATTTCTTCATTTTAAAAATTGTCAAAATTTGACTATTATAAATTGTTAATATTCATTTTTTAATTTTATAATTTCCAAAAATTTGGATTTAAAAAAAAATTAGTTTATGGCAGAATAAGGTTAGTAGTATCGTAGAAAAAAATCAAAATCACTGTAGCTGTTTATGTAGTTTAATATAATTAATTACCTGGGGAGACAATGAAACGGCACCATCCTTCATATATTCTTTTTGCTTCATGTTAGGTGCTAATAGGCGACTGAAAGATAAAATATTTAAATAAAAGTCGGTATATACAAAATTAAATTTCTCTTCCACTTGGTTTTACTAAATATTTATTCTATAGTATTAGGAAAACTAATTCATAATAATATAATAACATATTTTAAATAACTTACGTATTTAACGTTAAATCTAGACGAAACTTATGTTGAAAAGCTTTAATTAAAAGTGAAGTTTGCCGAAAATGTTGCTTCTGTTCCTAAAAATTTATACTTTTTAAAGTTCTAGTAAAATATTCTTATTTACCCCTGAATGCTTATTGATTCCATAATTATTGTAGCCGATATCTATTTCCCTTGTAGAAACACCATATGTTCCCCGATTACGCATTTGTATGGGATAGACAACCTGATAATAACGAGATCCAAGATTTCGAACGAGTTCGCGGTTTTCTTCATAGTCCCGCAAAAGTCTTTCAACTTCATCGCGCGGAGTTTCATCATCAAGAATCCAGTCATAGTCTACATTATCTCTAAGATCATTACTACTGTCTTCACTAGAAAAACTTCCAAAGTTGCAATAAAATGTTATTAATATCACAATAAATAGGAGTCTCATTTTTATTGAAAATCAAATCATAATTAAGAACAAACAAAAAAAAACTAAGTCATAACTCAATAAGAGAATATTTTTACCTCATATGGGCTAATTTATTTTCTGCCAAAAGAGGAGTAAAAGGCTTTTTCTCTGAACTTTCTCAGTAAAAAGGGAAAGCAATCAAATAGAAAGTATTTTTTTACTGTTTTATTTCATTAAAATATTTTACTGATAAATTAATCTAAAACTTTGAGATTATGACGATGCTTACAACTTATGTATTAATGTACTGTTTCCCTATACTAAAAAAGGTTTAATTTTGTTACGGGAAGGCAAACAAACAACCAGAGATAAATATTTGATCTTATTGCAAACAGTTGTATTGAGGCGGAAAAAAATATATTCATTTATACTTTTATAAAATTATCGCACATATTTGAAATCAATAATTACACAAAGCAACAATTATAAGGTCAAAATTTCTACCAATAAAATATAACCAAGAATATAATTTATCTTTATGCTGAATCCAAAACTGATTTCAATTTTTATCTGGATCGTCGAGTTTTAAAAAAATATGAGATTATAGTAATTTGGGATGATTATCGTTCATAATTATTTTTTACTCTTAAGATTAAACAAATTAAAAGTACGAAGAATAAAACTAATGTAAAAGTGTTTTTATTGATTATGGAGTCGTTATCTTTATAGTATCACACAAGCTCTTCTACAAAAAAAAAGGCCCAAAGTCATCGGGTAGTTAGCCAAATAAGTAAATCATACCAACCGCTATTTATATCTTATAAACTCGAAATATTATTTCTTCATCACTTTATAAAAAAATTACATATTATTAAAATCTACATAGTATTTTATTTGATACTGTATTATAATATTGCTTAGTAATATCTGATTAAAAGAGTAGTTGTTATATTATTTCTATGAAGAAATATCCAAAATTTCTTTATAGAAATAATAAAATGGCCATTATATATACTATATAGAGGACGAGGGATCAAGAAGAAATTGTATTCCTGTTCTATTTTAAACGGAGCATATGTATAGAAAAACTTATTACTTTGTGTATTTATAAAAAGAAAAAATTATGAAATAGCCATGACGTAGCAATGGAGAAGAGGGAATCTACAGCTGACAACAAAATATATAGGGCATTTTTGTGTTAGCAAGGTAACGCCGTGTTATTCATCTTATTAGGAACTTGATATATTTCTTTTTTTAGCCTGAAAAATGATGAAAAACGACACTCTTTTTAGATTCTTATTAATTATTCATCATTCATAGTGATAAGGAATATCATAGAAAAATATCCAATGCTTTCTTTCAAAAATATTTATTAAAACATATCTATATCGAAGGATTTTGTTTAGATTTTGTATTTTTGAGTGATCTTATTTTTTATGGAGGTGTACTAGCAAATGGAAAACATTATTTTAGTATTTTTTACGATTTCATGACGTCATACCCCATAATAATTAATATATCATATTAATCACTTCGTACAAATTTATATCAAGTAATTATTAATTTACATAAATTTCCTTCTCATCGGGAATGGATCTCTTCATTAGTTCGATCCTGGAATTTTCCTCCCATTAAGAAGTTGTCTCTACTTTCTTATGGTAGGTTTCCTCGAATAAATTTTCATTCCGTCATGTGTCATGGAATACGAAATCCGAATTCGAACATCTCTTGAGATGGATGATGAAGCGAAAAGCATCTTCCTTCCATTCCTTCTATTTTCCTTTGTCCTCCACTAATATTCTTGGTTTCATTTCATTAGTGGAAATTTCGTGTTCGCTTATGTTATTCAAGAATTCTTCGTTATTATTATTTTCATTTTAATGATGTTCATTCTTGATAAGGAATAACAAGTTTACTATTTCGAGAAAATCCAAAATAATAAAGGGAAGAGTTAATAACACAAATGACATTAACTCTAGAATCGTAAACATATATAGTAAAAATAAGTCCATTCGTCTTTAAGAGATTAAAAGCAAATATGTAATTCGTATAATTGAATAAGGAAAGAAAAGAAGAATGAAGGCTAAATTATACAATAAAAAAAATTGTGTGTATTGTGGACATGTTAAAAAAAAGAAAACAATCATTAACATGATAATCCTGACAATTTGAAGAATGTTTTGGACGAGAGCAGCTCCACTGTCATGACGTTTTCTTAAATAGCTCAGGGCTTCCACTAAAAATTTCTACATTTCCCTACGCATACATTACCTCATAAATTTGTTTGCTTATTGATGACTTAAAAAACAAATTGCTCAAATATTTAAATTACGCCTGCACGTATATAAACAGAAATTGTAATGAAATTTCTATGTCCGAATATTTAAATTATATATTGTTCAATACCACGGAATTATTTGTGAATGGAAGACTGAAAAAAAGAAAAAAAATAGAACTGTTAGTGAGGGTGAATGCTATATTTAGGTTATGAAACTGATTCCACGAATATGTCCAAATCACTTTATTCTTTCTTCCAGGACGAATATTCCAAAAGTTCCTGCCTAAAAATTATTCTTAGACGACGAAGTACCTTTTGATTATTCAAGGGTTTGCTCACTCCTTTTTCAGGGGATTTGTCTTTGAGAGTATTAACAAATGAAGGGATTTCGAAAATACAAGATACAATGAATGATCCGCCCGTTAAAGGAGATGAGAACCAATGAGTAAGACAAAGATCTTGTTTTGAAGGGTCGAGATCCCTGAACATCAAAGCGTATTCATAGGATTTTGAAATGAGAAGTTATGGATTCATTGAAACACTTGGTGGATAAAGATCCATTATACGAATTCTCTGTCGAACATATTAATCATCTCCAATCTTCAGACGTTCACTTCAGCTATATTGGTGCTAGCAGGTGAATCCCATAGTTTCTTTGATGGTAAATCTAAATATTTGTAACTCTTAAACCTGCAATGGAAGCCATTGCACCAATATCTTATATTGTACTTTTATTCCCAATATATTCTCCATTTACATTCAGAATATTAATTGGAATTTTATTCAGTTCACATCAACGAACTGAATTGACGAGTAATACTGAACTTACGTTCTTGGACCAGCATACTTTTGTATAATATTTTGTATATTGTCTACATATTAATTATTTCTTTCTCATCCATGGTTATTCTTGACTCTTAATTCTTTTTTTTTTTTTCCAAACCCCTTGTATCATTATCGGCCTTTAAAATTATATTAATATCATTTAATACTAAATCATTTCAACTTTCTTTATTACTCTTTGCAATTTCAACTTTCTTTATTACTCTTTGCAATTTCAACTCTTCTGCACAAGGTAATAGTCTCCTTCAAATTAAGTTGTTTAGTCTTTTCTAAATTTCTTTGGCGAACATCATCGTCCCTGACTTCACATGGGACAAGAGTGGTCAACCAATCTTCTGATTGTATTTGGTAAATTTCTGTTCTTCTGCCAACATCTTTAATTCACAACAAAATTCCTCAAAATTAGCTAGTTGTCATCTGACTAATTTATGTCTTACAGCTGTAATGTACTTTTTATCTTTTAAATATTTACCCACACAAACAAATTACTGCACAGACTCTTCTTGTAATCGATGTTTGAGACTTTGATTTCGTATTAACAGGGAAACTTCAATCAGACAACATAGCAAAAAGATTAGGTCGACACCGTAAGATGGTAGGTGCTAACTATATCTCTAAATTATTTAATGTGAATATGAAAAAAATTGTTAAGTCGCTAAATAATGAATTTCGTCTTACTTGTAGGGATAAAAATAGCAAAAGAACGTCAAAATTATCATATCAGCCCTCTAATAAGTGTTATTTTTTAAATATTTTCTTGATATTCCTTAAATTGACAAGATTTTTTAAATTTTATTAACACATCTTTGGTAATCCTCTTAACATACGTTCATAACAAATAAAGTTCAATTGTTCATATCAAGTAATATTCCTCTTGTCACTGTTTACTACTACAAATGTAGAAAGGAAAAACTCATGACTACTCCATGTATCTAACATTCCTTGGAAAGACCATTTTCTTTTCGCACATTCAATAACAGTATCGATTGCCCTTTGCATTGTATTGCCAAGGGTGGGGGTATGTTTTCCACTAATTAAAAGGAAAATATCGTCATCGCAGCCAACGACCTTGATTGCTCCTGTTTTCAATTTGTTAAGTAAACTAACCCTAATCATATTCCAAATGTCCGCCGATAAAACGCCCCCTTTTGGGCTCCCACGAGTTGGATTGATACAAACTTTTTCCCCATTAAGCTTGGCTGTGACCATACGGGTACTTAGTAAATTTTTGTACCAGGATCAGATATACTCTGGAATACCGAGTTTTTCCATTTCTACATCAGCTGAATGAAATTGTATACAATCAAATGTACCTGTGCCATCAAAACTGACAATAAGTTTGCATTGTTGTTAATGGATAGATTTTTATATGCTATCGGTCACTTGTGAAAAAGCCATATCAGTTGATAAATCCCTTGTAGAGGCATGTTGTGAGTGGAGTTTTGGAATAATTTCTTCAACTACCCAGTATAAAATCCGCTCAAGTCCTTTAAGCTTAAAGTGCGAAATAGTTATTGGTCTGAAGGATATAGCCAGGCTTTTTACCTGATCTTGGCAGAAAACTTACTTTTATTTCTCTCCAGCATCTTGGTGTATTACCAGTAATGAGGATGACTTTATAAAGTTCTGATATATAAGCGACGATGCTGTCCCTTACAGTTGTTTCAGTACATCTGGTTTCAGTTCATCAGGTCGTGAGCTTTTTTATGAGCCAAAGTAGTTAAAGGATTCCCTGACCTTGTTAGTATCCAAAAAGTATATGTTCAAATCATTTACCGGCAGAAGACATGTTCCAGAAGACGTACTGAGTCTACATTCAGGGAAATGAGTTTCCATGAGTATTTTTAGTGATTTGTCAGGTGATTGCGCATAGCCTTGATCAGTTTTAAGTAGACCAATAGAGTTGGACGTCGTTTTTTTGAAATCTTAGAAGTTGAGCAATATTTTTTGTACCTTCTGCTTTGCTGCAGAAATTCCTCCATGATTCTTTCTACTCTTTTTTTAACGCTGAACGATAAGCATTCTTTGCAAAAAGGTATTCATTTCTGTGGGAACTACGATGATGCTTTGGTTCGAGTTTACTGAGTTTATACCTTAGGCTGGCAAGATATTTGGTCTACCAGGTAATTGATTTTACTCTGATACTTTTTCTTTTTGGACACCTGATATCTAATGCCATTTTGATAGCATTGTTAAGCAATTCAGCGCAATCATCAACATTTTGATTTAAACTTATAACTGGTAATGATGCTCATTCTGTGTGGAACCTGAAGATGTCCCAGTTAGCTTTTTTTAAATTTTTTGATTGCTCAGCGATTGCCATGTATTTTCCAAATCCAAAACCTATATATCTATGGTAAAACATTGATGGTCTAAAATCTACATGCCACCCTGTTATCTCGAACTTGTTGAAGGCATGTTGATTCACAATTGTGATATCGATAGTTGAACTGGCTCGTTGGGTGATGAAAGTTGGTTTGTTCCCCTCGTTTATAACCGTCAGCTTGTTTTCATCAATGATGTTTTCCAAAGAGTCTCCTCCTATGTCAGTTACTCCACTACGCCAAAATTGATTGGGGGCATTTGAGTCCATACCTAAGAACAGTGACTTTTTTTCATGTTCACATTGCTTAATGAGACGTAACAGTACTTCATTATCAATAAGTCATAATTGGTCCCGGTAAGCAACATAGATATACGTTACTAGCCCATCCATTTTCATACATATCGTGCAGAGGTCTCTGTCTGAAAATTCTGAAACTGATCATGCTCACAAATGTTTAGCCGATCGTATACAAGCCTTTGGATTTGACCCAGGTGAGTCGTGGATTGTTAATCCTCTAACAGCGAGACTTTTCGTCATGCCATTACTGAGATATGGCTCAGATATTAGGTATATGTCTGATGTTCGCAATTTGAGCTCCAAGTCTGCTGCTTTTTTGAGGAAGGGAGGGGGGGGGAGGTTGTAGCTTCATTCATTCTTCCACAGCACAATCAAAGAACTTGTCTATTTTGGATTGCTTTTTCGGACTCTTCCTAGTTGGGTTTTTAACTTCCATCTTTGGATCCTGATCGACTTTTTCCGTACTTGGCTGGCTGTTGTTTGTTGTCTTGGTCCGTCATCTTAATTGAAAGCTTCAGCTCCTCTACAATGCCATCAGTGGCACCATCAACATCTATTGATTTGTTGCCACCAGTATCAATCTTTCCGTAGGTCTTGGAAAAGTACCTTTCCTGCTGAGGGCATTCTGATAGTGATTTCTATAACTTACAGGACTTCAAATGCCAGTGGGTCTACACATATGTAGAGAACCTTACCAAAGTTAGTAATTTCAGATTTTGCAAGTTCCACCTTACCTGTAATCTGAAGAATATTGTATTGGTGTGCTATAATGCGACCAAGAACCATGTCTGCAATGTTACAAGTCATCCCACGAACGAAACCTGTGAGGTATTTTTTTTTCTTTTCTGAGTTTCCTCACTCGATCCACTTCATCCCATGAGGTCGCAGGGAGAGGTGTATTTGTAATTATACTTTTTCGGGTATAGTCCAGAAGCATCAACATTTGCGTAAATGACTGCTCTTTTATTCGTATAGCGACGCCCTTCGCCGACAGTTGCAGACAGACGACGTACATTTCTTCGGTATTTAATTCAAACCATATAAAAAATTTAAGTTGCAAGTCTTCACATTCCAAAATCTGCCTTTGCTCTAATAAAAGTATTGAGAATTCACTTCAGTTAAGATTAATGGAGTAACTATATGTTGTCCCATTAATCTATTGTGCCAAGAACTGTTTGGATCAGTTTGTAAAAATAGAGGCTTTATTCAAATTGTATTTATATCAATTCAAAAAATTGTAAACTCAATAACTACAGTAGCGGTTCCATTAATTAAGTCGTCTATAAATGTCGCCAAATGTCATAAAATTTTATTTTTTACAGTGTCTAAGTATATTAGAATAACAATACACATACATTTACGAACGCAAACTACGATTCTCACAGAAAATAGAATAGCTTCTTCTACTTTCGGAAGGCGAAGAATGTGTATGCGAAATAAAGGTAAATATATTATTATTTAAGTAATTATTCCATTATGTCATAATAATTAAGCACAATAAACTTATTTTTTTAGTATTCATTTATTGTATTAAGCTCTTTTTGGGCCACTTGCTATCTGTCACAAGGGGGCGCTGAAATTTCGTGACGTAACTCTTCTTATATGACTCTGTAATAATTATTTTTTTATATATATGTGATATGAAGAGGACAATTTGTTGTAAAATAATATAATTAATTGTTAAATATTTTTTACATATTATAATTGTAAATGAATTTGAATTAATATAATATTGCTTACATATTATAATTATCAATTAATTACAATCAATAAAAAATTGTTTATTATATTAATCATTATCATATTTTTAATTTATATTAAAATTTTACATATGTAATATTGTTCATATTAAAAGTTTTAACATTTTATAAAGTAGTAAAGTAAATTTTATTTAAATATAAATTATCATTGTAAATTAGGATTAAAAATGGGATTTTATATCTTTAAGGTTATAAGTTAATAAATTTAATTATCACCTCCAACCATAAGAAGCAATAACTACTTATACGACAATATTATTACAACAATCATTAGTATCATGATTGTAACAATGATTATTTTTATTATGTGTATAGTGGGGGCATTCAAGTGTTTGTTACGATATCATAAACATAAATTTAAACAATATGCAAAATTACATCGGTTAAGAAAAATGAATAATAGTTCATCAATTAATTCATAACTTTTAAGAAATTACATTAATATAGTGAAGATTAATGTCCGGTATTATATTTAATATATATACTAAGGTTTTGTTCCTTGAATAATAAAAATTATAATTATTATGAATGACTCATTAAAAATTCACATTTATATTTTATTTATACGATTGTCCCTGTAATTTATTTCGTCCTGAAAATTAAATAAGTGCCTTCAAGTAAAAAAATGATTAATTACCATAACTTGAAGAACATACTTTAAACTACAGAATATATCTACACTTATGCTTATATTATGTACCAAAAATTATTATTAATTTGAATGATAAAAGTTACTATTGTTATGATAAATAAAAATATAAAGGTATGAACTGCAAATATGCTAAGTCAACTTTCCATGAAATTTTGTCAGGTGATAGATTTATAAAGTAGAGTTTAACAGAAAAATGGATTGGAGGAATAATTTCGAAAATATAAACGATTATTTGTGACTTGAATTAATATTATTTATTATTAAATAAAAATTATTTCTTCTCCTGCGGAGTTAGTTTTGCGCACCCCTACAACGTTTTTAACATACCTTCTAATATTAATGAAATATAATATTACACAATGAAATAAGACTAGGGCCAGTAAGATTAATCCAAAAAACAGATGCCCCTTCGTAAGCTATTTAATCCTGTTGATAGTAATAGTAGATAGGGTAAAAAAATAAGAGGCCACCCACTATTTTCGGACACGAGCTATTTATTCATCAATAAATATTTCTTTTTTTCTATAGATGGAGTTTTTCCATTTCTTTAACCCTCAACTAAGGTCACAACTATGATTCATTAACGTGCCGCAAGTCAATGAGTACTTTCGGAATAGACATAGCATACAAGATCTGTGATTCCTTACTTCTGTGGTATATGTCGTATTTATTAGCTTCGTGATATGTTATGTATATATTTATATATGTTGTCTATTCTCCTATTGTGTGATTATCGGTGTCTCAATGTTTGTAGTACACATGTTAATTATAAAAATAAATTCAGTTAGTAATAAGTAATACAAGACTACATATGGTGTCTGGAGTAAAACGAAAAATAAAATGTAGCGAATTAAAAGTGCATTGTGATTGTTTTGCGAAAGAATATGGCTGCAAATAGTAATATTCAAGTTGTTTTGCCAGCAATACATTATTTATGTGGTTCCCACAGGATTGGATAATGGGTCCAACAAAAGAAGAAGTAGTAAACCTAGTAGGTGAGGAGGCTCTTAGGATCTACAATAGATTTGTGTGGGTATCCGTGGCAGGATATGTCCCAGAGGAGGACAAGATTGACCCGGAGACAACTCTATTAAAATTTCAAAAATTCTGCACTACAAAGACGAATGTAACGTATGAGAGATATAAATTTAATCGATGTATACAGGAGGAAGGAGAAAATTTGGACTTGGAATAAATAGTGACAAGGTGAGATCAAGCCTCTTAACGGATAGTGATCTTACACTGAAAAAGGCCATGCAATAATACAGAGCAGAAAAGCGTTTAGGAAGATGAGCTCTTGAGATTAAAAATGAGTCTAAGAATCAGATTCAGGCGATTGGAACCCGAAGATATAAGAAAGACAAAATACATGTGGATAAAGTGAAGCACCAGAACTTCAAACCTAAAGTATCAATGAGAAAATCTTGCCAGTGTTGTGGAAAAGAGGTAAACCCCAGAGACAAATGTCCAGCTAATGGCAGTAAATGCAACAAATACAAGGGAACTGGACGCTGTGTAAAGTGTGTAGAAATCAGCACAGGATGGTTCAAGAGGTTGTGGAGGAATTACCTGGTTCACTGGACTATTTCATAGGAAGGGATGAAGATAAAGCAATATTAAATAAGAATAGTAATAGTGCTTGGAGGACTGAAGTGTTTGTAGGAGGAAAACGCATTCATTTCAATATAGATACTGGGGCCGAAGAGACGGTGGTACCCAAAAGTGTTTATGATATTTATTTCCATAAATATATATTAATGAAGCCTACGAAATTACTGAATGGACCGTATTATAAGAAGTTACGTGTAATTGGTGTCTTTATAGGAAAGATTAGGTAAAGAGAGAGGAGGATTCAAGAATAAATATATGCTCTTTCTGTTCGTTCTCTATTACTTGGAAGAGAGGCCAGTAGTGCCTAAGGAGTGGTCAAGTTTATCCAGCAAGTAACAACGGACCGGATTAGTTCATGGGAATTCAAATATATGTTTCATGGAATTGGGAGGTTGTAAGGTGAATACAAAGTAAAAATAGAATCGAATGTGTAGCCTTACAGTGTGATGACTCCTAGAAGGATATCAATTCCACTTCTACCTCTAGTAAAAAGAGAATTGGAAAAGCTCTTAAAATTACATGCCATTGCGACGTATGTGGAGCCATTGGACTGGTTTTCTCCTATGGTAGTGATTCTGGAACGAAAGGACAGAGTTTGAATTTGTGTTTATCTAGCCAATTTGAAATTAAAAGTGAAAAGAGAACTACGTAGGCTGCTTAAAGTGAATTATAATATTTCCTTAGTGGGAGGAGCCAATATCTTTTCAAAAGTGGATACAAACTCAGGATTTCATCAGATGTATTTAGAAGAAGATCTAGAATGCTTACTACTTTTATAACGCCATTCGGGAGGTTCCGGTACAAAAGGATACCTTTTGGAATTAAGGTAGGCCCTGTGATGTTTCAGAGTAAAATCTATAGGATTTTCGTAAGTAAGCAAAGCACAGTTTGTCTTATACATTTGATCAAATTGTTGGAGAATATGGTGTGGAAAGTTCAAAAGAAAAGATTGAAGCAATCATGAAGATGAGAGCTCCGGAAAATGTAAGTGAGGTTAGAATGTTGATGGGAACTGTCAATCAGCTCATTAAGTTCTTGCCAGACTTAGTGACCAGGACGCAAGCCATACGTTAACTTCTGAAATCTATTAGTGGATGGTATTGTGGTTTGGAGGAGGAGAAGGCACTGGAGGATATAAAGAAGACTCTCCCTAGTAAGCTGGTATTGAAAATATACGAATCGTCGTTAGAAACGAAAGTCTCAGTGGACACTTTTGAATTGGGAGGAGTCCTCATACAAAAGAACGATGATAGATGGGCGCCAGTGGCGTATGCTTCCAAAAGTATATCAGAAGCCGAGCAAATATATGCTAAAATCGAGAAAGAAGCTCTAGTGTCAACTTTTGCGTGTGACAGATTTTCTGATTACATTCTGGGTAAAGACATTTTATAAGAAACTGATCATAAACCGTTGATTCCGTTATTGTCGACGAAGGATTTAGATCAACTTCCGGTAAGGATTCAAAGAATGAGGATGAAACTAATGCAATATACTTTTAGGCCAATACATGTTCCTGGCAAAAATTTGGAAACGTCTGAAACACTTTCACAATCTCCAATGGATAACAAGGAGGAATGAGAGTGGTGATTCCCTCTTCAATGAAATTGGATGTGTAAAATCGAATATATGAATCCAGGTAATGTCCAGTAATCCAGGTATTGTTAAATGTAAAGCTTTGGCTCGGAACACTGTATGGTGGCGGGAATTAATGAAAAATATTGAAGAGAAAATTTAAAATTGCCGGAGATGTCAAGCCACTAGGAAAAATCATCCGGAGCCGTTAATGGCAACAAAACTTCCTCAAAGGCCATGGCAATATATCGCTATATCTTTCAAACTATTTACCAATGAATATGATTTCCGTCATCTTACAAGCAGTCCTGGACATTCATCAGTAAATGGAGAAGCAGATAGAGCAATCCAAACTGTTAAAAGACTTTCATCAGGCAGCTAGGGCCCATATTTAGTTCTTTTAAATGAGAGAGATACTCCTCTCTCCAATGGATATTCTCAATCTGAGTTAATGATGGGTAGAAGGTTAAATACAAAAGTTCCTGTATCTGCATGCCAGTTATCTCCTATAGTAATGCCTAGCTAGGCTCTTCATTAGTTGGAGGAAAATAAAAAGACGACACAAAATATTAATTTTGATTCAAGACACGCGGCAAAACATTAGCTTACCCTCCAGAAAGGAGATGAAGTTGTAATACCAGATCAAAGTCAGTCTGAAATTGTTATCAGAAATTCAACATCACGTTTCTATATCAGTGAAAAGGATACTGGCTCGTATAGAAGAAATCGGGCCATATAAATAAGATGCTAACTCCTCCCTCAGAAATTTTAAATCTACATAAATTAATCAGGATCCAAAAAATCTCAGTCCAGCAGTACTAAAAAAAACTTTTACTAAGTCAGGACGGGTGTGTCAGGCCCCAGCGATCTGCAATGATTATGTTAAAGGTTGAATTCATTCATAGAAAGGGAGATGTGGAATATGTCGTATTTATTAGCTTCGTTTCATGTTATATGTTATGTATGTATTTATATATGTCTGTTTATTCTCCTTTTGTGAGTTATCGGTGTCTCAATGTTTGTAGTACACGTGTTAATTATAAAATCAATTCAGTTAGTATTAAGTAATACAAGACTACTCACTTCTCCTTAGTTATAATATATATAAGCCAGGGAACACTGAAATGAATATGTACGATATCTTCTTTTGGCATGCACTTTTTTTTAACTAGAGTGCAAATGGATTTATCATATTAATAAAGTAAATACTGTAAATTGAAACTTTCTTTTTACTGGTTCTTTAATTGGTTAGATGGCGTTGGACTGATTAAGTATAGGTAAACATTATAGTATCACAATTACTCAATCTAACCTAAGCATCTTTTGGTGAAATTCATATAAATATAGTATATATTTCTTTCTCGAGGAATCACCGGAGCGCAAATTGTAAGAGCTCATAAGTCATACTTTACCCTTTTTAAGCTACTAAAAATTTGATTTTTTTATTGAAAACTTCACTCATAATTTTAATTGAAGTTAATTGTATAATGAGACAAATATAATATGTACTATATACAAACGACATTGAAGTAAAAAAAGTAGCTCATTAATTATTCAATCTAATTTTGGCTTTGAATTTTTATTAGTATTAGAAATTTTTTTCCCAGCAATATCCCTTTTCTGTTTGCTTCAGACACAAATTTTTTTACAAACATATCATACATTTTTTTGATATAATTTGTTTCAAGAAAGTGCTGCTTAGAAGATCATTATTAGTGCATGAAGATTTTTCAATCCATGCTATAGTTGGATTATAAGTAAAACATATTCATGCACCTTTTACAAAAATACTTCTTGGAGTAGCCATCAATAATATAATATTTTGCCTTTCTTTATTCCAAAAATATTATGTAACAGTTCATATAAACAACCAAGAAGATATATATTTCTCATATTTTCCCAATTCATCCTTTGAGGAAGTAATATCTCCATCTGAAGATAAGAACTTGGTGCACCACTCCCGATTTAATGGTTTTAAAATAGAATAGGTAACATAGCAACATAAAGAATAAATGAGCGGCTCCAGACCTTTAATTGAATCTAATTTCATTGCAGAATTGGAAGATCTAAGGTTACAAATTTAGTAACATCTTCTTCACTTATTTGATGAGACTCTTTTGTATCGACTAAAATTGATGCAATTGATGATATTGATTTTAAAAGTAGATTAACACGATATTTTTTTTACTGTCGACAACTGTTATAGTAATTTACACCAGCAAGTTGTCTACACTACCCAAAACACCTCTATTGGGTCCAAATTAATTTTACAAAGAAAAATAAACTTAATTCTATTTTTATCCAGTAAATATATAGCTAAATGTAAGCTAGTCCAATGGATGTTGGATAGTTGGCATGAAAAAAGATAAACCACCCCCATGTTTATATGAAAGTGTCCCCCATTCTCTCATCTATTCTGCAAACTTAATCAAGAAATCAATTTGTTCCTTGGCATTTATAGAAATTGGTTTTGATGAATCGTATCTCTTTTGGACGTACATAGTATTGGATTTCACATTTATGCAATTCCAAAAGCGCTAGAGAATATCCAAAGTTAAGTTGTTTGTTTGAAGCTTCTGAATTGATCACCTTTTGACACATAATGATTATCTGTATTAAGAGTGGACTCTGGGAAAAAACCTTAAAGAAAGATCAACATTACATTTTTCAATTGGTTGAGGAGCAATTACTTTATTATTAAGCTTGTGAGCTAATTCCAATCCCTAGCTCCATGTCCTAGATTTGGCTCATATGCCCAAATTGGCCTTCAAAAATAACATCCTCATTTTCAAAAATGGACATGATAGTTTTTGTCTGCTAGTAAATTTGTTATAAATTTTTTTGAAGATATGTACCGAATCGAATAACATAAATATTTTTCTTTTGGACTTGAAAAAGGATACAATATATATTAGGGAAAAATTCAATTTCCTAGTTCATCCACATAGAATGTTCTGTTTAAGACATGCGCAACCATAATGATTGCAAAGAGTTCTAGGCCAACTTTGCTAACTACTTCAAGAACTTCCATATAATATTGTTGTATAATGGAATTTTTAATATCTGTTTTAGAATAGCTTTCATTTATTTTACAACCAAAAAAATCCCCACCACTAAATTCATCTCTGTGTGAAGAATAGACTTCGTCAACTATTTTAGAAACATGCTTTAATATTTCATATTAGAGGTTGAACGGACCAATAAATACGAGATGTTTATCTGTATTGAGTATCTCAGAGATGTAGGAGGTTTCGAATTTTTATGAGATAAGGAAAATGTGGGACAGTGAAAAGTTTTTGTGCGAAACGTTCAAATTTTCTTTAAGTAAAAATTTTCTTATTTGTTAGAATATCCTTGTGCCAGTTATGGGAGAATATATAAATTAGTCGCTTCCTATCTAAGTGCATGAAAGATCTATGCAAAGAAGTGAGAGATGTGCCCCAAATGGTGGATTTATCTCTTAGTTGGGAGGTACTCATCAAAGAAAGTCTGAGCCTCACAGAAGTGGAAACAATCTTTGCAGAAATCGCTGTAGATGTCTTGGATTCTAACCTGCTAATAAATTAGATGGCGGAACATAATTTTTGTGCAAATTTCGGAAGATTTAGAGGTTTCCAAATACCTTTTGTACCTTTCCGGATGAGAGCTTCTTTGATATGTACTTCTGAAATGAAAATATGTTTTAAAAAGCCAACCATGTCTTCTTTTCTTTGATACTTGGAGAGGAGAGAAATAAAAAAAGATGCGGCAGGTAGCATTAGAGCTATAAAAATATATATTTGTCAGCGGCTGAAAAATGGTTTAAGTATGGTTTACTTTCAGGAACACTAGAGGCGGGTTCAAAGTTTTACAAGGATCGGAGGGGCTTTTGTCCTTTCTTGAATTTAGTTAATGAAACGATGGATAATCTCTTCTGGCAGTATGAGATATTGAAGCATCTGTATGGGAGAGTTTCACAGTCTTTGTTAGATACATTTTTAGGTCAAGACCAGGCGTGATGAGTTTTAAGGTTATTATAGTGGAAAAGAAGAATATTTTATTAATACAATCTTAACAAAAGCACAGCAAATTATATATGGAAAGAGGGCCCAAGGAGACATAAACGTCCGAGGTGTTATTTCCTCTATCGAATTATATAGCAAAGTGTTAAAGGGACTCAAATGACTTATTTTATTTTTGTTTTCTCCTATAAATTATTTAAATTTTTATGTTTGAATTATATACTGTGTTTTCAATTGTTATACATTGTTTTAATTTCAAATATGTATCAATATATCTCTTAAATTTGTTTTATAAATTATAAAATGTCTTGTAAATAAAGGTATGGTGTATTTCCTTGTTGACGAATAGGATACAGGATACAGAGTGTTGGGATCGATTCAACTGTCTCTGAGCCTAGCGACCATGACTACTATTTTTGTCGCAAACATTTTCTCCCTCAACATATTTCCTGCTGGTAAATTTTCCACGAGGACTTTTTGTCGTATGACATCTTCACCACCTTTTTAGTTTTTCTATTACTGGTTCGAACTTGACTGTTCTATATCAATCAAATTAATTATATAGTATAGCACGGTTCAAATTGGCCAATTGTTGTTGGTAGTGGCCACCATTAACGGTTTCATCGGGCCCTATGACATCATACTGGTCCCAGAACACACACAACATTGCCTTCTTTCCGCACTTTTCATTTCACACGTCAAAATCAACACTTTGGAATTTTTAAAACCCCCTAAAACACTGTGCTCTGCTTAGAACAATTCTACCGTAAGCTTCCACAAGCATTTGATTGAATTCAATTGACTATTCTAATAAGAACTAGTTTCTAGAATTGTATCAAGTGAAGTAAAAAATTATCTTTGATTCATTTGGTTCGAATATAGCGTTAGGAATTAGGATTCATGCTTCTAGTTGTAAGGTTGAATATTAATAATGATTTTAACATAAGCCATTTTAATAAGGTACTAGTTGTACCCATTTGGTCGTAGACAAATGACAGTAAATAAAATGTTTAAAAAAACTTTAAAACATTCGTAACAATGTAAACAAACCAAATATAGTCCTGTTTTCAAAGATGTGGACTTGGAGAATATTTTAACGACTCACAATTTGATTTATAAAATTTTAATAAACTTATTCAAATCCCTTAAAACTATTTATCCACGACTCAACATTTCAAATGATTCTGTATCTTTAATATATCTTATAAAAATAACTGTTATTATTGAAATATGTAGTGATATAATTAATATACTGATGTATCGCTTTATTTGCAATTATCAAACCTTTAACAACTCCACTTTAGATTTGGTGAGTATTTGGGGTTAAGTAACCTCCGATTTCTCAAATACATCCGTCCACTTTCACCCTTGGCAATATAGTGGCTATGAGATAATATTGTTTCAGCTCTATATCTTTATTCTCATTAATTCATTAGCATTATTGACTGTCATTGATACAATATAGGTTTTTTTTTCTTGGCCAGTGGGCGTATCTATATTTCAATTTTTAAAATAAAAACATCAAATTAACGAAATATAAATACTTAAAGAGAGTTGCACAACATTATAAGTACATTTTCAACTAGAGTAACATAAATAGATATATTCTTATAGTATAATCTCTCTCAAAAGAAAAAGGAAATATAGGAACATAACACTGTAAAATCCGTTCAACAAAAATCTAGAAACAATACAAGGGTTAAAAATAACTCTAAGGAAAATAATTGTTTATAATACAAGTAGGTAAAAAAATTATATCATTTTTAAAACATTTATTAGTAGCTTCACATCAGATAATACGCTAGAAAGGTCCGAGGAGCTCTGCTTACCGTATAATATCTGGTGAACCTTTATCAGAATGACATATTTAAGTTTTTTTTTCATTTCCACTATAAAATGGTTTATCTTCAAATGATAAAATTATTATTGTTTGTGTAGAAGATTTACAAAGGCTTTGTAATAAGTTTCAAGTGATGTGCAATCTAATAAATAAAGCTTACTTGATTCATCATCGATTCGAAAAAAAGAAAATTTTCTTTTTTCTCCCATTAAAATTTTGATTATTACCTCTAAGGTACCAAAAAGAATCCGGTACTTAAGCTGATTCTCTGCTGAAGACAAAACCAAACTCTTTCTTGACCGGAGGTTAATTTTCCTTCGATGAAAGTAGTCAATGTTGGTAATTGATTGTTTTTTTTTCAGTACAGAAGCAGTAGTACAGGCAAATTGGAATCTATAAAGTATTGCTGGTCTCGGAACCAGTACAAACTTCCCGAAAATTACTCCAAAACTTTTAAAAGTCATTTTGTTAATTTGGCAACTTGAGCCATAATTTTTGCCCATACTAAGTTGGGTGAATAAATGATTTAAAAACTC
Source organism: Lepeophtheirus salmonis (assembly GCF_016086655.4). Classification (NCBI taxonomy): domain Eukaryota; kingdom Metazoa; phylum Arthropoda; class Copepoda; order Siphonostomatoida; family Caligidae; genus Lepeophtheirus; species Lepeophtheirus salmonis. The sequence goes on along the minus strand of NC_052142.2, from coordinate 894,641 downwards.
CACAAAGGCGATTAGCTAAAAAATAAGAAAATATTTTATATTTCTGCATGGTCAATGTTTTTACATTTTTAAGAAGACAGGACCCTTATTTTGCTTTGGTGTCAGAACAAAACGTCTATTCAATGCAAATTCGAGAAAGTGGTCGATGAACAGAACTTTTTCATAAAAAAGAAGTAAAATAGATGTTTTACAATATTTTCTATTAAATTCGAAAGTAAAATCTTGATTTCTCAGGACTTTTGTTCAATTTTGCATTTTTTTGCAGTTCATAGTGATCTGTCGCTAATATGCCGCTCTTTTGAATTATTTTGCACATCAGTTACTTTTATGTTTCTTTGGGGTTTTTTGAAGACTTTATTGATTCTGAGAAGAGGGCGGTGAAACAAGGAAAGGGTAGAAGTGTCAATGAAGGGAAGTTGATTGACTGGGATAAGAGATTTAAATGGGAAACATTTGTTATTTTATTTGAAGACAGTAATGGGTAAACTTTTCCGTATCGAAGGTCTGATGCATATTGATGTATAGGATATTGCTTTATTATATGGTTTTAAAGAGTATGAATTAGTATGAGCAAGTCCATACTTTAGTCTTAACCAAGCGTGTTATTACTCCAAATTTCCAATTTACCTAAGAGGAAGTTTAGAGGGCCTCAACAGGGTTCACCTATTTAGAGTTAAAAATATGGATGGAAGCTATATGTTATAAATGTGAACTTAAAATTAAAAGGCATTGAGAAAATTAATCTAAATAATGCGAACAAAAGTGAATGTCACAATGGTTAAAACATTCTAACGAATCGATGAGTTAAGCTCTGTTAATTGGTTGAAACAACTTGGGCAAGTAGTCGATCATTAACCCCCCGCTCAAAAAAAAACAACAAAAAAAAAACGCTATCAATGAATTTGCTGGAAAAATAAAATACAAGGATTACAAAGATGTGTGAAGATATGGTGCTTACATTGTAGAAATAGTTTCGGATCCTGCCAAAATTCCACAGCTAATGGATTTTTGGCGATGCCTTGTAAGCTCAAATTTAGAGGATACAGACTACAATGTCAGAATTGTTTTGCTCTAGGTCACAAAAAATAAGATTGTAGTAATAGTAGCGTTAAGTTTCATGAAAATGAAAATGTTTTGAAGCAAACAATTGCAAGATATAGGTCTACTAAGGCCCCTGCAAGCTTCCAAGATGTAGAAGATATATCTATTGGTGGGGATATGGCAGGTGAAAAGGGAATTGTGATTACGCATGGAGGAGTGGAAGTTCAGAGAAGCGAAAGATGAAAGGAAGGAAGAAGATAAAATTGAAAGTGCAATGATGGATTTATTAACGGTGGAAGAAGTGGCCATAGTCAATCCTAATTAAATAAATGGTGATAATGATATATGACCTCTGAAATGGTCACTTGTGAAGACAATACTGAAAAAAAATCAACATGACGTCTATCCAGAATTTATAATTCAAACTACAGAAGAAACGCTCGAGGTTGAAGGGGTTCAGATTATCCCAAGAAAGAATATTGAATTGGGGTATGAGGGAATGTAAACTCCATAGGAAAAGGATGAGGTAAAAATATTACTGTGGAGACTTCAGGATGTAGCAACATTCTTTTTAATGCTATCGGTAAAGGAGAAGATTATTGTTGGAATCTGGCTCCGTCATTTATCGGAACATGGATAGAATCATGAATATGAGTGATTCATACACATAGTTTTCCCGCCTAGAAGAGAGCGAGTTTTTTTATTGTGTTCTTAAAGTTGGATTTTTCCCTCCTTGTTGGAGCAGTTTTATCCTTTTTTTAGGAGGGTTTTTTAAACTGGCTTTTAGGGAAAAGTATGTTTCCCCCTTTTTATATGTTCAGTTGAAATACACACGTTGGACACTTAACATCAAATTACTTTTGTTCGCTTTTTATTAGTAAGTTATACAGTCCACTATTCTTAAACATCTTTGGGTATGGAGAGAGGCTCGAATCATCACAATTATAAAACAGTTGCAGTAAAGCTACGTAAACCTTCAAACCCTCATGCAAATCCCGATCTTATTCTGTTAGCACGGTCAAGGTCAGGGTCTGTCTCAAAAAGAGCTTCTCCAAGTTCAGGCATATCTCCACAAAGAGATCCAGCGCCTACAATAATTCAAAATAATTAATTTCACCAATTTTAATCGTTTATCAGATGGTATTGTTTAAAAAGTACACCAAAATTGAAGACTTTTTTATTGAAGTGATCTCTAGGTCTCAGTAAATCAGTTGAGAAGAGGTAAAATTATTTCATTAAACACAAGGGGAGCGAAAAAATCCTATTTCCTGTCACGCCTTAATGAAAAGTTTAGTTCTTGATAAACATGAAATTATATGCCTTCAAGATGTAAGGGCTCCTACCTCAGCATATTGTACATTGAAATGCTCTATTTGTATTCTTCATAATTATCATAACTTTTATGGATAGAGGAATACTTTTTCTAATTTCAAAATCAATCAAAGAACCTAAATAGGTTTCAGAATTATCAAGGATTCGTGATTGGCATAAAAATTTTATTCCAACAAAAAGGGGTGGTTTTTATGTAATAAACGCATATAGACCAAATATGAAATATCCCACCTTCTTTCAATCTCTTATAAATGTTTTTAAGAATGACTTTTATCTTCTTGATCATAAGAGATTTATATGTTGACTTATATAACACGAATTGTCGGTTCCCCAATCATAAAACTTTATTTAAACTCATAATACAACTGAGTTTGAATTACATAATTAGAATTTTGAGGCCAGACGACATTGTACCCTCTAGAATTGTCCAAAAGTCTTCCCGAATCAATCTGGGCCATGCCTCTCCATCTATCTTATCAAAAACTAAAAACACTTTTTATCGGACTCATCCCGATGCAGATCATAAACTTATTGAAATTGTTTTCCAATTTTATAGACCTAAAAAACGCTTTTAGTCCCCCAAATGGGTATTTGAAGACAAAAAATTTCTCCACAAACTTCAAACACGTTTTATTAATCAATTAACCCCTTTATTTAATTTGAAAAAATTTGCTGATCTTCTGATTCAGACAGTTAAATCTACCCCCTTAGAGTTTGTTTGTACAGAAAGAAAAAAAGAAATGTCGTTTCAAAAAGATATTGAGGACACTCTAGGAAATGGCTCCTTATTTGTACGTACTATTAATTTCGATATTATAAACTTATTTTGATTCACAGAAATTGCTGAATTGGAATATAAATCAAAAATTGAAACTTAAAATTTTACATGTAAAAGATTACAAAATATTCTTCCTAAACAGCGTTTTTCTACGTCTCTCATCAAGAAATTATCAATGAAGGCAATATTATTACTGACACTCGATAAATATTTAATCTTCTTCAGTTGGGCTTCCAAAAGATTGTTGGGGGTGAAAGAGTCATCCAAAATTATGTCAGCATTCGATGTTTACTAAAGAAGTTATAACTTCTTTAGACAAAAAGCTTGGTAAAGCTTCGGGGCCTGACATTGTTAATCGCAAAATTTTCAATCGGTGCATTGATAGTGTTGCTTCTTACCTGGTTGAGATAGGAAAGTCAAAGGAAATATAAGGGCATCTTCCAAAGTCGTTCACGAAGGGCAGGATACTCTTGATTCCCAAGAAAGTTTCGCCTACGGATATCAATAACTCGAGGCCAATTAGTGTACTAAATGAAAGCTATATAATCATTTCTGTTATTATTGCAGCCAATATGTAGGCCATTTTAAATTATAAGCTTGGTTTGGAACAGAAAGGATTCCTGAAGGGGAGGATGCCTTCCTACATATCAAGAAATATTCAAACTGGAATTGAGAGTATACAAAATAAGGGGATATTTGGTGCAATAATTACAATTGACTTCTGTAACGCCTTTGATACCATTTTACATGAACATATTTTGAGTGCAATAGCTACACTCCTTCCTAGAAGATTTTTCAACCAAATTAGAGCTCTTGGTCAATGGTACGTCGACCATTGCATTGGGTGATTTGGAAAGTGATCCTATAGTTTAAAAAAAAAAATTGTCGCCAGGGTTGTCCTTCAACTCCGCTACTTTTTCCTGCAGGAATTAAAAATGTTGGGGATACCATAAAATAGTTTTGGGGTTTTGGAGTAGATTTTGGAACGTCAAATCAATTATTGATAAGTATGCTGACAAGATCACTTTGATATTGGAGGGAAAGTAAGAAATCCAATTAACAAAAAGGATTGAAGTTTTAATGAACTACTTCAAGAAATGTAAAAAAAGGTTGTGTTTGAAGATTAAGAAGAAAAAAACATTTATTCTCACCTTTGGGTGAGGAATTTCCTTTGATTGCTTTATCAAAAAGAATGTCGATATTCTAGGAACTATGAGGGAAAGTAAAGGAGCCTCGTATACAAACTAAACTAATCTAAACTTTATTATTAATTCCTCTATTCACAAATGGAAAAAATTTAATCTCCAAAAAAAAATTCAGCACTTTAAGTACCAAACAATTCCTGCTACTCTTTATAAGACAACAAATATTCCATGGTTAGCCGAGAAGGTCATCAATAAAGAAAATTGCTGGATCAATATACTGTTTCATCGAAGTTGTATAGCTTCCTTAAAAAGATCAAATTGTCATTTAGAAGGAGGGTTGTCTTTGCTCTCTAAAATTATTCAAATTTTTTTTTGAAAGATTCTAATTGACATTTCAAGAAACTCGGAGTCTCAGTAGCCGGCATCGATTTCGTCCCATCCCTCCCCTACAATTGTTTAATGCTAGGAACTGATTTTATTAATGAAAAAATTGGGGAATTCTTTCATTTATGGGCAGCTGTCTAGTGAATCATTTGGAAAGGGCCACCAGTCTTTGTATAATCTTCTACTATTTACATTGTGCGTCAGAATAGTAATAGGAAGTTTTTCTTTGAATACCTCATAACCCCAAAAAAGTTGGAATGGACAGCGTTATCCAAGAATATGATCTTGATTCATTATCTTGAACATAATTCTTTCTTCAAAAGTGGAAAGCTTTTCTTTCCTCTGAAAAGAGCTGCAATCATCTATCTCACTCCAATTCCGTGGCACATAAGAATGAATTTTCATTTCAACTATGAAAACAGGCGGATAAAATCTGCAATGGATATTTAAATCGTTTGAATCTAACTAAAACATAGAAGAAGAGGATCAATAGTTCCATATCTAAAATCAAGGATGGAAAGCGCATCACTGCCCAATTTCATTTATCCTCGGGTTATTTATTTTTTAATACTCCTTGCAGGGACTACGGCAAAATGTTCAGCATAGTTATACATACGTTTGCAAGTTGCTCGGCACTCCAGATTTTGAGAGATTTTATCGCACTCAACATAGCTGGAATTACAGAAAAATTCATAACACCTTTAATTTTATTTGGCCAATCCTTACAAATCCAAAGTGTTCCTACAAAAACGAAAGCTGTGGAGTTTGCCTTGTCAAGCTGTAAAAGCATGATTGAAGTTGGGAGAAGTTGGCAGTAATGGAGCCTATCAGAATTGAAGAAATCAGAGCTATTCTGATTGCAGCCGTAGCCCGATATTCTGCTTTCTCCGAATGATTTCAAGGGCGTATCAGTCATTAGCGAACTATGCTGGGGCCAAATTACACTACTACCACACATTGTCGGATAAAACCTTAAAATTCTTGCGCTGTTTAATGCACGATTATAAGAAATTTAATAGCTATTCCGGATCTTCAGAATAACTATCATTTTATCCTTTCATTTAAATATTACGTAACAAGTGCTCATTCTTTTTTATGAAATTTTTAGCTATTTTGTGGCTTTGTTTTGTTTATTTATTTATTGTACAATTTTATAGAAGGAAAGTTTTGTTGAAAAGTACTAATGTCATATATAGCAATTTTTGAACATGTTTGACTTTAGTTTAGGAAATTAATTTTATATTTTCATCATTTTCCAGCCCTCCTACATCTTACATATATGGAATTTTCTCCACATTCAGAACAGCTTATAGTTAAGGGTAAAAATTTGTTGATTTCTTGGTTAATATACTCAGGATTGTGAGAGAGCTCTCCAGATGGCGTGTAAAGTGGTTCTTTGTTCTTTCTTCACCAATACATCGCAACATGGGATGGGACATATCTTTAATGTAGTCAAGTTTCATTTTTATTTTGTAGAAGAAGTCTGCTTCCCTGAATAATTGACAATCTTTTTGTTTTTAATTGTAGGATTTATATCACTATTTGAGATTTTTTTAATCTTAGTAAAATCACGACGTTTTTCATAGCTACCTTTCTTCGAAGTAGGATCTTAATTTTCAAAAATATTTCTTCCACTTGCATAAATACGTGTTTATGTGGAGCTAAATTATAATGTATTCTCTGAATAATTCCATTCAGAAGTACTTAATTTAATTACTATTGGTTTTTATGTCTCAACTCTTCAGACTTTGGATTCAATTGAATGTTGATGGCTTTCATAATTAAGAGAAACGCCAAATTGCAGAATGATGAATAAAACTAATATAAAAAGGTCTTGTATGATTCTAAGTGTTTTTATTGATTCTGTACCATCTTTTGAACTTACATATTTCCTCTCTTAGACAGAAAAATGATAAGAAAAGACACTCTTCTTGAGACCATTAGATACCATTATAACTTATTCATCATTCATAGTAATAAGGAGTAACATAGCTCATATTATAGAAAAATATTCCCTCTTTTATTTAAAAAAATACCAATTTAAAAAAATGAGGATCTCCAAGGACTTGAGTTCAACTTGGTATTTTTTGAATGACATGCAAAATAATCATATATTGTTTACGATTTCAATGTCCTCATAATTACATCATATCCCGTAATAAACATATACATAAGATAATACCGTCCTTCGCACTAATAATATATTTCAAATCTACTGCATTTCATGACAATCTGAAAGTAAATAAAAAAATGTCTTCGAATTTTGAATAATAGTCTCGAATTACTATAATATCAAATATTTCTTAAACTTGACGACACAGAGACAAACTGAGATCATTTTTGGATTTTGAGATCAAAGATAATTGATATTCTTTTCTTAATTTCATTGATGAAAATTTTGACCCTTTAATTGCTCCCCTGTGTAATCATATGCACCCCATTCTTTCTATATATATAGTATTTTCTTGCTATAGAACATTTCTTCTGTACGGTTGTTCCTACATTTACTTGATGATAAATATTCTTTACATTATATTAGTTGCATTACAGAAATGCTAATTAAATAAATAAGTTTTGCTTTTTCAATCAGAAATTAGAAAATATGGACGTACAAGAATTTACCCTCATTGCTATGGAGGTTTGGCTGCAGATAAAATTTACTTTAGAAGATAGCTTAAAGACCAAGGAAAATAATTATAGTAAAAACAGGAGAAAATCTATGATCAAAGAGATGAACTCTTTGTACGAAAACAATAAAAATAAATGTTATTCTTGGTTTAGATTCATTGGTTAAAATTTTCCCCTTGTAATTGTTTCCTTGTGTGATTATTGATAAAAGTTTTGTAAGTTGTATATATATGTTTCATCCAGAATATAGTTAGTTATTGATAATCTTACAAATCAATTGTTTGATACATGACTATTGTTTTTAGGAATATCGTATTTCATTTATTGATATACTTTTTAAAAAAAAAAAAAATTAAATAAACAAGTCTACAGAAGTATTAGTTGAGCTAAAATGTTTAGATATCAATTGTGTATTCTAATATTAAAAATAAAATTATGTCAGTCTTGTTCTTTTTTCAATCCCTTTACGATTTTTAATCTTCAAGATGATTCATACACCAAGTTTGAATATTGGAAACCTCCAAGGTTTTATTTTCATAATTCTAAAGAAGAAGCAATTATGCTTATTGGTGGTGTCCATTGTAGAAAAAAAGAATGTATTTACAGCTATTCTCGATATAAAAATGCATCAGGCAAATTTTACTACGCCAATCAAAAGATTGAATTACCTCATTTTGATAACAATATTATGTTTTATACAAAGTATGGGTTTTGTCGAAGGCCATCAAACACTTATTACAATATAAAACCTTATACACTACCAAAAATGCCTGTTCATATAGGTAAATATATCTTATATTACTCAAATTTGATTTAATCTAATATTACATTAAAATGGTATTATTTTAATGGGAAAAAGTATACTTCTCAACAGTGTTGCCACGGTTACTAGGAAAAAGTAGTCCGACTACAGATTACTGAATACTCCTTCAAAAAGTAACTTAGTTATTTTACTGACTACTTGATTTTCAAAGTAACTAAGTTAGGCTACAAGTTACTTTGTTAGTTTCATTCAGCAATTAACTCCTCTCCCCCTCCCACCGTAATATAAAAATGGCAACTGGTTTTGGCTAAATACTTATATATTAGGTTAAAAAAGTAAAGAAATACTTGACCTAATATTTTCATACTCAACTGCTCACACTAATGGTAAATCTAACTTTGAACCACTAGATTGAACCTGGCATTAGAGCAGGTAGGAGTTGTATTATAAAACAGTGTATAACACCACCTAAACATAAAGTCTTTTTAACAATTATGAGTTAAACAATAAAGTGAGATGAGCAACCAGTTATTGAATCTCATTAAAAGAAACATCCCAGATTTCCTGTCTGAAAATATATTTATTTTAAGCGTGAGTACTAAGTCCCCAAGACTAAAAGGCCACTCCATAGGAACACTTGATGGGGTTGAAAAATTATTCTTCAGAAAAAAAGACACTTTCGAAAGAAAATGACAAAAATAGTAATGCATCATTATAGTTGATCATATTGTAGAGAAAAACGCGTGTGAGGAGAAGGGGGGAGAAAGACATATGGTATTATTGATTAAATACTGATGAGATTATCATCTGCCTGCTGTATTATGATTTTTGAGGGTATAACGAAAGTATTTATTAGCAAAATGTTTAATAAAGATATACTACGTATAATTGACCTAGTCGGTTTTTATCCGTTACAGTGGATTTGAAAACGTCACATTCTATGAAATTGTAATTCATTATGAACCATATTCTCAAAATAATAACTAATAAAACGACAAAGTAAGAGTATTTCGAAATATATTTGAAGTTCCAAGTGTAAAATAGAAGGCTTAAATTAAATATAATCTACATACTAAAAATTAAACCATCATATATTTAAGTTAAATATACAAAATTAAACAATTAGAATCATGTAACTAATAATAACAATAAATTATAAACACAGAATATTGAAGTAATAGATTGATCCAAATAATATTTTCTTGTTCTAACATCGGAATTCAGTTCAATATGTCATAACTTTAGGTTGCAAAAGACAAGCCAGACGTGGGGTTTAATCAAAAATATCATCAACCTTTTTTCCTCATGTGCAAGTTGCATATACAATGGTGCACAGAATAGATATATCTCTATCGATGAGATCTTAATTATTAATAATAAAGTAAATGTCAAAATCATAAAATAATGCTACCCCCGTAGTTGTGACCGTTTAAGCCGTTGTTTTTGCTTTTTATGAGTTTTTTGAACATCATTTCTTGGAGCTTATGAACCATAGCTAATCCTTAAGTGACAAAAAAGTAATATTTATTCACTATGTAATATTAGAAAACCTAATGATCATACCCAAGTCTTTAAGTGAAGAAACTAGTCTCAGACAAACTAGTTGCCAACCCTCCAAAGCTACTACCCCCGTAGTTGTGACCATTTAAGCCGTTGTTTTTGCCTTTTATGAGTTGTGTATCACAATTCTTTATATTTTTAGCTATAATAGAATCAAATTTAATGATTAGATTTAAAAATATGAATACTTACTGTTAGATACAAAATTCAGAGTTCCATTTCGAAATCAGTAAATATTTTATACTTTTTACTGATAACTTTGATCGTAATTTGGTGTGAATGACTCTAAACATGCTGAAAGTTCTCTCAACTTCACAATTTACAATAGGGGTATTTCTATAAATTGAATCTTCAACACAGGCTAAGTCTTGTAATTCATTGTAAGCTGGATTTTCTGATAGAAAATTGGTCAATTTAGATCGGAATGGCTCTAGCTTAATATAATTTCGTAGCAGTTCAACGATGGTAATGCTGCCAAGTAAGGGTAATCGTCCTTCTAAAGCTTTGATGGCCCCAGAAATTTGATTTAGATTATTATGAATAGTGGTCAACTCTTCAAATATATATTCATCAGTAATAATCTCCTTTGCTTTAATTATAGAACGCATTTTTTCATGGAGGCTACTTAAATATTCCCTGATTACTATGAAGTACTTGAAATAGTAATCTGCTGCTTTTAACCAAGTTCCCTAACGTGTAATGACTGGAGCTGGGGGTAAGGGAATTTGGTAAGAAGCAGCGAATCTACGTTTTCTTAGTCCAGGGTTCAAAAATATTTTTTTGATTTCGGATATTAATTCATTTGTTCTAGGGAACTCTTTACGAGCAAGTTCAGCAACGTTATGGAGCACATGAGCCACGCAGATAATATGTTTCAACTGAGGGTACTTTCTTTTAATGTCTTCGCCAGCTTTTTTGCAATAAGAAGCTCCATCCGTAATAAACACCTTCAGGCGAGTAGCATTAAAGTTGGTTCCAAGAGTAACTTGAATACTCTCGACAACAAAATTTATTATGTTCTTGGCATTTGCACGTTTAATGTCTATCACGTTGATGAGATATGGACGACCCAAGAAATAGCCGTCCAAAGGACCAATCAATAAAGCAGTGATTGATCGCTCCTGATTATCTTTTGTCTCATCGACAGCAACAAAAATATCCTTCTCTTCGACTTTTTCTTTGATTTTGGAGATGACATCGTTACCAACATCCTCCATTAATTTAATGATGGTTCCTTGGGAAGGGATGGGTTTACCCGTGTATTTCTCCATAATTTTTTTGAACGCCGGATGATTAGCAATGGATAAGGGTATATGACATGCAATAAACATCTTTGTGAGATCAAGGTTAAAGTCTGACTTGATGTATTCATCATTAACTTGATTTTTTAGATGAATATCCATGCTCTTGTTATGAGATGAGGATAATGAGTGGCGTTTAATTCTAGACGGGGGACTAAAAGCACATTTATATCAACAAATCTGACAAACCATCTGTTTCTCGGCCGGTAAGTATTTCCAAATTCCTGGGCCTCCCTTTTCAGAAATCAAGACAGAAGGCGACGTTATTTTAGACATTTTATTCAGTTCTCTATCGACTATTATATATTAATATTGAATAACAATGGCGGTAATGATAACGTTTTTGATAGAAGAATATTTTAGTTATATTATTCAATCAATGATTCCATGTGTATTTATTCTTTTCTCATCGCACGCTTTTCTATTCTTACCAAAATTATCACCCTTATGCATCATAAACTTGTTTATAAATTTAATTTGACTACTGCATTGGGAATGGTAGCGCGTTAGATATGTCGCTAGTGAAAAAAGTAGTCAGATTAGAATAACATGTTATAGCATCACTGCTTCTCAATCACAATTACTATTCTATACCACATTATTAAATAATAAGAACTTATAATTTTTGTTTCCTGAAGAAACCGGTCCCAAAACTTTTGAAAAATCTTTAATATTCCATTTACGCCTATATTTTTCAATTTTGAGAATTTCAAGAAAATCTATAAGTAGGTTCTTAAACAATGTGATATTATATTTTAAATTTTCTATTGTTTGATTATTTAGTAAAAAATGTTTAAGCTACAATATGTCGACTGTAACTCAATGTTTGAGAAATATTGATTAAATAAAACTCCTGTAGTGAAATCTTTTTTGACATAATTAATGAACTTGGTTAAAATGTTCACTCAAATATTAGGTAACTTTGTTTCGTGATGCACAGTTGACATAAATTCAAAATTACGTTAAATAATCTTAGCAATATTACATTAGGGTATGAAAAAGATACAATTTGGCATTATTATAGTTGAAATATCTTAATTTCATTTTCAAATAAAAATTCTATGAAATATAAATTACGTTGAATGAACATTTGGTACTAAAAATGTACTCATTAACTTTGATAATAACATCAATATTAAATTTGTAACAACATGTATACCTTAAATAGAAAAAAAAGAAATAGACAAAGCAAAATAACGATTTATAAGTGTGAAATGATTAATCAAATTCACCAAATCTGGATTAAAAATGGCAGAGTTTGCGAATAACTCTAAGAAATATATTTTTGCAAGAACAAAATGTTTTTATGTTGAAAAATGGTTTACGAGCATACCAAAAATTTCAAGCATTCAAACCTGTTTTAAACTTATTACAAGTAATTTTATGAAGTAGGGGTGCAGAGAGAACAGATTAAAAGAGTGTAGTAAATCTTCATATTTGTTTGTATGTAAAAAAGTAAACCAAAAATTTATATTATGACCCTGACTATTGAAGAATGGTTTGCACAAGAACAGATTATAGGTCATGACGTTTCATACTATTAGTTGTAAGCAGCTATAAGAGAAAGAAAATAAAATCAAGCCTGGCTCCCTAAGAAGCAAGGGCATAGGAAGGAATGACTACATTTTTAATCTCCAACTTTACTATATTCACTAGGACTGAGGATCTGCTTTTATTTTATTGGCCTACTATAAGAGGAGTCGCTACAAGTCGTACCACACCCTACAATCCTCAAGGGAATGTACATGTAGAACTCTATAAAGGTATTGTTTGAAGGACTGTGACATTAGCTCTCAAGTCTGGGGAGCTGCCTATAGAAGAATGGGAATTTCTACTTAATAAAGCTCTAAAGTTTATGAAAGGCTTACTTTGTACTGCTACTAATCAGACTCTGAACATAAGATGTTAAGTTATCGATGGAGTATGCGTCTTCATCAGACAATACCAACATGATTATTAGACGCAAAGACGGTACATATAAAAATCACATGAGAAATACTAAAAACGATCCTTAAGTTGAAGAAATGAATTTATTGAATTTATACTACATACACAGTCTGTTTCAGAAATGGATGAGAAACATCATTAGTCCCAGGATCGGAGGTAGTAGATGAAAGAGATGAAGAATACTTTACAAAAAGCAAATGAGGAACCACAATCGAAGACTGTCTTAGAGAATTAAATCACGACGAAGCCCAGGATGTATATACTTAATTCAAATCTGTATCCAACGATGACTTACAAGGATAACTCCTCAACAAATCATCAGTATTACTCAGCTTCTTTCATAAGCAAACACCAATGTTCCATCTTAACTCCATTTCATCAATGGTATATAGGTGGGAAGGGTTATACTATGGTAGTAACTATTATATATTGGCCTTATTATTTTACTTTGTGTTTATCATGGATGAACAGCTTTTCAATTGTTCAAATAAGAGCCTTCGTGGGTCATTTGTTTTTTTTTTCTTTTAATGGCAATGCTCTCAACAAAGGCATGGAGAGAGTTGATCCTATGGAAATACAAACTGCTTTTTTTCTATAGGATCCTAAACATCGACACAATTTAATTAAAGAATATTCGTCGATATAAATAATAGTGTAAGTTTTAATTGCTTTATTGTCAAATTACAAAATATTAGAATAAACTATTTCGTATTAATTGCAAAAATTGTTATTGCCAAGAATCAGATTCAATATTACGTAGAACACAAAAAATCACTTTGATCATCATTGATCACTAACAAAACTAACTAATAACTAAGGCTATTCTATTCATCTTCATTGGACTTATTCAGAAATATACTTTTTAGAATTTTTATATCTTTCCACATTTTTTCCCACACTTTAAGATGTGAGAAACTCGAGAACATTTTTTTAGAGATCTAAGTATGTCCTATACCCTACCTGATAGGCCTTAAATTTTTCCAAAATACCTTTTTTTGATGATTTTGTCTAGCTTTTGGACAAAAAATATAGATGAAACACACTATTGAATGTAAAAAAAGACATTAAACTAAAGTATAAACATTTTGAATAATATATTTTATTATCTAAGTATCAAAATTGCCAAGTACAATGAAGGTTAAGAGAAACATTTAGGTTCGTGAACCAAAGTAATCAAATTTTATACTCCCATCTATCAATGTTATCTTCTATTATATATAGCCATTTTGTAGGAAAATATATTAATATTTTCCAAAGGTTATAGAGTTACCTCAATTTCTTAACTCAAAATAACTTTTCTAACACAAATTTTAAAATAACTAAAATTATAACAATTTATTTATAATTTTTGGTGTAATGAATCTTTGAATTTAAATCTTTGCGTTCAGTTTGGAAATAGTACTAGTTGTCTTTAATGCTTTCATTAATACTCAACGTCCAATCAATCAAACATTTTTTTAATGAGGTAAATTTTTGGGAATTATCATTAAAAATACGACAAACATCGCTGGACCAATGCAGCATTCCAATTACGAATATAAATTTGTCACCTGCAAGAATTATCATACCCTTGATTAATTAAATAATTTCTTGCTACACTTCATATAAAACATGCAATCAGTATCTGCACATGTAAAAATAACTTTAACATTTGGCGCCCTTACAAAAGTTTGCCGGATTAGTTATCGTACTGCAGTCTGCCCTTATCAGGTTCTATGGATGGTACATTGTTCAGCCAGTCCCCGATATCAGAATTCAATAAAAACTGGAGAGGCTGGAATCAGAATGTCCTTGAAAAAGTCGAAACTGGGTCGGCTGAATCATAAACTTATTACATTAATAAACCAGATGAAGTGGTCTAACTTCATGGTGCATGAGGCGATAGTGTCGGCGTAGGAGACAATGCCCAGTGATAAACTGAACCAAGGAGTGCAGTTTTTCTTCAAAAATCCAAGAAATGCTTCCACCTGCAAAGTCTAACTCTTGGGAGCATCAAAGGCCTTTAACAGTAAAAGTTTGACTGAAGTGTCTGCCTTTTGTATATGGGCAAAGCACTTCTTTCTAAGAAATGATCGATAAATTCAAACAATGCGGGCAGGAGGTTGATCCAGAGCTTCAGCTTTGGCTAACACTTCAGCCACCTCATTTTCAGTGACATTACTGTGACCTCTTACCCAGCTGAGGGAGAGAAAGACCCCACTAGCTAACGACCTTAAAAGAGTTTTTGTATCCAGGGCATATGAGCTCAGTTTCTCGATCGACCAAAATATTCCAATTGCTGCTTGAGAGTCTGACCAGATACAAAATCTCGAAGGATCCCCTTTCCCACGATTGTCTTTAATCCATGAAAGAGCCAATTTTTTGGCAAATATCCCGGCATGGAAAACAATGCTTTGAGGAGTGATTGTTATTGAGGCTTCCCCCACTACTTGGTCTCCTTTAGTGATTACAAATCCCAAACCAACATTTCGATCCATCAGAGAACATGTAAGTTTTGTTCTTATTCTCTTAATCAAGAAAGTCGTATTTCCATCTTATCGTTTGATTTATGTCGTCCTTTTGCAGGTTAGGGAAGAGATTTGAGATAATTGTGTCCTGACCAAAACTAGATGGAACACTTCTTGTATTAGATGACACTATTTATAATGCTCTCATCATAGGCATTGACAATATACAGACGACCCATCGTTGGAAGATGCTGTGCCTCTAAGAAAAAGGGGAGGGGGTCTAAAGAATACCTCTAACCCCCCTGTGGGCGTCAAGTCATAGGATGGTAAACATCAAGCAATCCCAGTCTCCGGATTTTGTTGAGATGGGGTTGTTACCCTGATGTAATATTGTGTGCCCAAATCAGAGTTCCATATGTTAAGGTACGATTGACCATTCTAAAGAAAACCCAGAGTGCTTGAAGTGGATCAAGGTTCCAGTTTTGTCCAATGAGTACTTTCATTGCATGAGAAAGCTTCTTGGCTTTGGGTGATTTTGCTCTGAGCTAATTGTAGAAGTTTTGAGTTCAATATAACACCGAGATATTTCATTCTTTAGAAAATATTGTATTTGTTTGCCTCCAATTGAAAGGATGGCCAAGGTGATAGTGAATGTTTAGTTTTATGTGTGAAGATCGTGGTCGCTGTCTGGGAGGGTTCAAAATTAATCCATTGGCATGACCCCATTGATTAACAATTAGGAGATCTTAATTCATAGTTAAACCCATACTTAGAAGATCAAGGCCAACAACAATGAGGAGGACATCATCTGCAAAGCCAGACAACTATTACCTTAGTATCCTAGAACCCTGTCAATTACAGTCGAATTCATTGTTTATACTATAGAAATTGTATCCCAAATAATATAGATTTAAATTTAATTGATCTAAGAAAATTACCTGTTATCCATTTTTAATTTCTATAAAATACACGCCCTGAAGAAATTATTCTCGTGAACTTAATGTGCGTAGTTTACAATCTTGCTTGTTTTTATAGAACAAAATACACAATATATATAGGCTGTCCCCACTTATCGCTTATATGAAATCCACATTGTTCGTAAAATAGGATAAATTATATTTAAAAGTCCACTTTTTAATATTTTTTCTTTGTATTTTTATTATAAAAACATTTTATTCATCATAATATAGCGTGGTTAAATAGCGTTGATCGAATGTTCTTAATTTTTGTCTTTTGAACTGTAATTGTATATATATTCATACTACCACTATTAATACGTATTTTATTTATATTTAAATAAGAAGAAATAAATGAGGTTCGAACAGAATCTAACCTAGTAAATGAATAATCCCCTTATTAACCCTTTGAGGACGATTGGGTAAATGGTGACCCATTAATGTTTTCTCATTTACTGTCGCATTCATTGTCAATTTTTACTTAAAACATCTTTATAATTGAAAATTAATACATTTAGAAAAGCTTTAGAAGTTCATACATCTCTGATACAATTCAGTTGTGTCTAATACGCATTTAAATATTTGGATAGCAAAACTGTAGCATTTATTTCATAATAACTCTGCTCTTATAGTTGCAAGGGTACAAAGAAACTGAGACAATTACTATAATTTTTCAATCTTAAGTCTATATAAATAAATCTGTGCGAATTAGAGGACTGTAAAGGTCTGGGTCACCAGTGACCCAATCACCTCAAAATGGAGTTTTATATTGTAACTAAAAAAATAAATTAAAATAGGCTCATTAATGTAAATATGTACCCAACAAAGTGTTTCATCATTCACAATTCATTATCAGTACCAAAAAGTTAAAAAAATATAAACTTTCTAAAACCCTCCTTTAAATTTTTAAAGTACCATCTAGAGCAGTGCTTTCCAAACTTTTTCACATCACGTACCCCTTGGAGCATTTCATCCCCATCCACGTAGCCCCCCCTGTATTAAAAATCAATCAATCAATAAATAAATCTTCCCACGATACGTACCCCTTACAATTACGTATTGTACCCCAGGTGTACGCATACCATAGGTTGGGAAGCCATGATCTGGAGGAATGCACATTTTAAAATGCAGACAACATTTTTTCACATAGTACTGTTTTAGGAAACAATTAAAGCATTAAAAATTACAACAATATTCTAAGATAGAACAGAATTTTCTGAAAACACAGTAAGTAGATCCAGTTAATCCAATTCTACCACCTTACCTCTTCGAATTTTGAATGTAATATGCAAATAAGTTAGTATTGTTTTCATAATGTCGAAGAGAAAGATCACTGTAAAAGTTGATGTGTCCAGAATCTGTCAAACCGACATAATGGCCTTGCTATATGCAGTCGATAGCGAGGATGAAGATGACTTGGACAAGTCAGTATGGAAATCTGTATGTTGACGAAGCAGTCCAAAATACTATTGGGAATAAGTCTTCCAAGAAGACTATTGAGAATATGAATACTCTTTTGATGCAGGGGTAAAAAGGCAAAGAAAAGAACCTGAATATTCATCGTCCGACCCTTCTACTGGAGAAGAAAAAAAAAGTCATTTGAAGAATTCTGGGATTCCTGTCGTACAGAGTCTAAAGAAGAAGAATACAATCGACGCTCATGACATGAAATGGAGGAAAATATTTCCCCAATGTGTTTCCTTTGTCGTTACAACTGAGGAAATCAAATTTTTTAATGGGATAATACTGGGAAGGAATATAATGGTTTTGCCTTCCATCAAGGACTACTAGCGTACTGACTAGTTTGGAGTGGATTGGATCAACACTGCGATCCCAGGGATAGGTTCTTAGAAAATTTGAGAATGCTTCATTTTTCAAACAATCATGTGAAGACTGATGACGAGGCTTGGAAAGTAGGCCTACTTTGGGATCATTGGAACAAAATATACCAACATTATACCCAGAATTCTAAATTTCAATCAATAGACGAACACAAGACAAAGTTTAAGGGCCACCATGGAATGCGCCAGCATCTCAAAGACAAGTCAATTAAGTAAGGATTCAAGAACTGGCTTCCTGCTATGAATTTGATTTATACCAGAGCAAAGCTGGAGGACCATCATCCGAGTTCGGGCTAGGGGGTGACGTTGTGTTGAGCATCACTTCATCACTGAAGTTTACCTACGCCAGAGTCTTCGCAGACAATTATTTTAGCTCGGTAAATTTGGTACGACAGCTAAAGGAGAGAGGAATTTATTGTACTTGAACAATTCAGAAGAAAAGAAATTATTTCGAACAGGCGATAGTGAATGCGAAGATTGACTACGAACAAAAAATTACTCCCATAAGCTCGGCAAAAGACTTTCGCATAGCTTTGGTGAAGGGAATGGTGGGAGACTTTACATCTAGGAATCGAATCATCACACCATCATCAATTCAAAACTTTGGGACACCACAACATTTACGGTCAGCCGTACCAAATGAAAAAGCATATGAGTATTTCCAGAGAGTTTCATGAAGATCCGTCCAGCCGATGGCTATCGTCCCCAAAGGTCTAAGAATAGAAGACTAGATTGTACAAAGACGGGGGATAACCTTATCCTTTGAATACATTGATTATGTTATAGGATATTTTGATTACTACATGAGTTGCTTTAAATGAAAGTCATCCCCTTCTTTGTAGTTTAACGATACTACAATAAATTATTTAGACTATTTAATGCCACAGAAGTACTACAAAAATAACTGTAAAATTTTATCTTAACCTGGTATTTACTTTATTTTTTATCGGACAATTTCAATATGGTAAAATTTAAATAATTGGAACTTAACCAATATTTATTCAGAGCCTATTTAAAGTTTCTCTAATAAGTAATAACCAAAAGTTTTAATTCTAAATATCAAATCGAATAATTACAGAACCAACCCTATATGCAAAACTATACATTTTCTTATGTGAATATGTAAGCATAGTATAAATGAACTCATCAACAACTACAAAAACTCTTGTTTACCTTAATATATATTTTTATTATTTATTAACATAATATAAAAAATTGAGATAGCATTGGAATATACTACTGTATACGACGAGTCAGAATATTTTTTAAACCATGTCATGAATCCGCGTAACGCGGAGATCAACTCTATATGGACTTCAAAGAAGATTCCTAGGAAAGATGTATTAATTGTATTACTATAATGTTTACTTATACTTAATCAATGCAACTCCCCCTGACCAATCAAAGGAAAATTAAAAAAAAAATTGTCTATAGTTATTTGTTACGTGTTCATGAAACATAGAAACATAAAAGGAAACAATATGATTTTTGGCAAAGCCTCAAATCAAATCTTTCCAAAAAATTGTTGCAGATGTTAGTTTACGTACCAAACTTGTTTTTAATAAATTAAATAGCCGCTAAGCATTTATTACTTATTTGTATCCTTTTCGTTGATTTTCAGTACTTTTAATCCAAATATTCCACTATGATTATATTGAATAAAGTTAATTAACTTCTGCGTGACATATATAATAGCAGGGGCAGGTGCCGTTGCATTACCTGACGGAAGAGTCATAATTTGTGGAGGACAAATTGGTACTTATAATAAACTTACAAGAATAGTAAGTTCCATTTCAAATTTAACCATCTATATAGTTTAACTTTCTCATATAAAATCAGATTTAATCATTCCTTTTTTTAGACATACAACTGATTTGGAATAAGGTAAAATTGTGATATAGAATTATCAAAACCCATTTTAATGTTTATAAATTTAGATAATTATAAATGTATATATTTTTATAGTTACTTAGCTGTATTGCTTTATTCGAAATGCTATAAGCCCATCACTTTGGACACACATAAATACAAGTCAAAATACTTCATGGATAAATCAACGATCTTACTATCAACGAAAATATCAAAGAACAGAAAATAATATTGAAAAATTACAAAACCATATGATCCATGTGGATTTTTTAAATGATCAAAACTTGATACTAAGATTATTGAAACATTCTAAACATCAAAAATTAACAACAATAAATGAAGGTGGTTTACCACATTTATCATGTGTGCACATTAACTTAAAGTTATTTTTTTTTAATTTGAGAAATGTTGAACTGCGAGGGCTTCCAAATTATTTCTTTTAGATGAAAGACATCGAATATAAATTTAAAACGCTTTTGAAAAATATTTAGAGGTAGCTCAACGGCTCCAAAGTTATGAAATTTTACAATATTTTTTCAAAAATTAATGTTTTAATTTAAATACCTTTTAAATACTTCGTGTTACAACAAACCTTATAATACAAAAATTTTAACTAGGTAAATTTTTTATCGAAAATTTTAAAGGTTTTTCACTAAAGTTTTGTGCAAATTGGTCAAAACGATTGAAGACTGCTATAACTGGCATCGTTTGTGTAGTCCATCTAATGCTCGTTACAAGAAATTATATCTATACTAACAATTCATGCATCCCAAATTATTAGAAATCATTAGTTAATTACTCAAAATAGACAAATCGGGTTAAGTAAGGATAAATTGGACCTATTTCCGACATTTCATTTCTTTTTTCGAATAAAAAGTATTTATAAGCTTAATTCATTCAATAATTCGTAATTGAGTATTAAGAAATACTCATTGCTAAGATATTGACCTTTTTCAGACCTTTACTTGATAAAAAAAGTCTTAATAGCCAAACTTTAATCAATAAGTAAAGTAATTAAACCTGATTTTATTTTAAATGAGATAAAATTACAAAACGTTGCTATGTAGTTCAAATTTTTCATGACGGAAACATGTGATCAAATTCAAGGTATGTGCTTTGATACAACAAATTCAAATAAGGGTAGGATTGCTGGAGCTTGTGTTCTTCTTCAGAAAAAAAACTTGGGAAAAAAACTTTTACCTCTCACATGTAGACAACATATTATGGAATTAATCATAAGTAAAGCATCCCATTCATGTTTTGGACCTTCCTCTTCTCAGAGAAAAATTTTCATCTATTAATATAACAAAGTACAATACTGGAATTGAAGCTAGTGAAATAACTAGTCTGGTAAATGATGTTCAAAAAGTGACACTGATTAAACAAAAAAAAAGTTATGTAAAAAAATCTTCCTCGAAACGACTATAAATAATTCCATAATCTAATAATTATATTCCTTTTATTAAATTTATGTCACCTGGTTGCGATACACCACGTCCAATTGGTATCAAAAGTTATATACTGCCTAAAAAATTGGATATTTCGATTTCAATACAAATTGACCGACATGGAGGAACAACGATTGCAGAATATTTGTGTGTTCATAATGAGACTATATCTCTGATATTGAGGTCGAAACACTTTTTTTTCATTTCAAAACTTTGGAGCACTTGAGCTACTTATATATATTCTTCAAACCCATTTCTTTAAAAAGAAAAATTTGCGACCTCGCAGCTCAACAATTATAAAATTTAAAAAATAAGCTCCGCCCTAGTGTACATGCAATTTATTTCCAAGAACTTTGTATATGTTGTAATCTTTAAGCCTCAAGAATTATCCCATTCAAAATAAAGAGGTTTTGTGATTTAGAATGTGTCTTGTTTGTAGAAGTGAAAATGCTATGATAAATTAAATTTTAAATGAATAAAAATTACCGAATGGCCTTTTATTTTAAGTATGTATATTTCATCAAAGGAAACGCAGGGCCCCTAATCAAGAGTGTGACCTGGAACAAGTCCTTCTCCCCCCTCTGTCTCTTAAAGCTGGTCTGAATTTTTTTTCTATATTGTTGTGTATTTGAAGGAGTCAAATTATTTTGTGGGTAATTCCTTTCAGAAAATTGAGTTAGGACTTCTTTTGGCCCATTTCATTTTACAGATTGTAATATACTTAAAAGTCATTTTACATTTTTTTCAGCAAACGACATTTTCAGTTTACTGTTAAAAATTTCTTCAATAAAGTTAAGTTTTGTCTTAATCGACTATTTATTGATTATTTAATATCTGTTCCTGCCATCATATTACAAAGATAATTTTTGAACAGATAATATAGCTTATTTTATAAACTACATTCCATTGTATAAAGATTAATGTGTTCCTTGGTTTCTTCATTTTTCTCAATATTTAAGAAAATGTGTATTCTCAATTTATCAATCTTTTGAATCACGTGATTTAAGGTAGGTTCACTAAAGTCTTTATGCACTGATTTAAGGTTGGCTAAGCAGACATAATTTCTCCCTCTTTATTATTATTATTACACTTCTTTCCATAAATTATTTTCGAAAATAAAAAAGTTACTACATAAGGATAATAATAATAGGAAGAAGAAAGTCTTGCTAAAGTGTGGGTAAGCACTTCAGTGAATGCACATTTACAGTGTTTTCCAAATATTTTAATAGAACGTTGGTTAAATCATCCATATGTTCTAAAGGTATTACTTTAGATAGGATAAGAGAGTTTTAAATATTTATCCTTTCTAGTAGGTTCCTCGCATAAAAGATTAGGGCTGTAAAAATACATTTATTGTATCATGATACGATATTTAGGTATGTAATGATATTTATATGATATATCTATACTTGACTTGCCCGATTTATGTACAAATATTGAAATAAATTCAAGTATCGTATGATACGCTAGCACAACGATTTCTTTGTGTAAGAATTTTATTACTGTCTATTGATAGAATATCGTATATCTGATAGTAGATAGATATTACGTGAGTGCTCCCTGTATATTAATCAATATAATTGGCTATGACGTTTAATTATTGGCTGGGAAGTATTGATTTAAATCATAGGGATTAATGGGAAGGTGAGAAAAGGGAAGAGTTGAAACTGTGTGTCAGGACATTTAATTTATTAGGATTAGAATGGATCTTTCCAAGGCAGCATTTGGATATATGGATCCGCATCCACTCCTCCTTTGTCTTCCGGGGAATTCATATTTTCCTATTAGGATAACCATGCAAGTTGGACCACACCTTCTCATCTCAGATCTTTTCTTCAACATTCGGTTCCCCTCAGTAAAAGGAACTCGCCAATTCGTGCCTCACTCGCTTGACCTCATCTCCATGAATGCAAATATCGTTCATTATGAAGATGTCCCTTAGCATCAAAGTATCTCATAGCTAATTATCACATCGCCAATCCATTACATCCATTACTCCAGATCATCTATGGAATCATCATATAATTCTAGGGGACTTTTATAAAATCGGAGCTAATAGAGTTCTCATCCTCCATATACAACTCCTTCATTGAAATTCTTGAATCCATCTGTCCTTAAGTCAACTCTGCTTCATTTCCTACTCTGAGAGAAATACTTCATTGATAACAGTCCTTGATGGAAATCACTAGTCTCTATCACACTAATTTGATTGAATTCTTGCTGTAGTGTCAAAGTGAACTATTATACATTATGAATATTCCAAGTCTCACTCCTGAGAATTCATCATGTTTTTCAGTTTTTCTTAGATGAAAAACAAGAGAAGGCTATCTTAAATTCTCTTTCTCGATATATTTGTCTGCAAATCATATTCGCTTCTATTATTTATTAAAATTCCATACACTTTTACAGGTATTCTGAATGTCATTGCAATTCTAAAACTTATTGAGTCAGGAATTTTCTTCTAAATAACTAAATTGCTTGTCACCATATTATAATCTTACACTTACGAAGATATAGCCTCTCTAATCAAATTGATTAATTACAGATAATAAATAAATGTTTTATATAAGAGTTTATTAATATAAGTGGTTTTATGTCAGAGAATAGGGAAAATATATTAAGCACAACTATAATAATATTGGACTATACTAAATAATAACAATAATAAATTTAAACAGAAAGAACTAAACTATTACATTATTAAGAAATATACATAATAATTGATTGAATGTGATGAAAAACTAAATAATATCTTTATTGATAATAAAATATCTAGTAAAAAAGTTATAGAAGCCAATTCTACTGCAAAATGTGCATAATCTGTCAAAACATAGGATACTTCTATGGTTTTTATTGAATCCGATTTATCACGCTTCTCATTCTAATCCCTTATATTATTCTTTGTGATGCAAGTTTTCATTGTACCAATGCCTAGTTACCATACAACGAGCTAATGAAGAATATCAAACCGATGTATAACAAAAATATATCCATTCTGATAAAAACCATTGATTTGATATTATTTTTAGATGATTTAGAATACTGCTGAGTAGACGGATTGACAATGAAGAGATGTGTAACTTTTTCCCTTTCGTATTCATCTGCATTTCGGGAGATGTAATAAAATTAAGAGATGAATAGTTTGTCTTATATTGGAGAACTCTCATTACATGAGAAAGATTCTTCCTTCTTAAGACTTTC
The DNA here is from genome assembly GCF_016086655.4 of Lepeophtheirus salmonis. NCBI lineage: Eukaryota > Metazoa > Arthropoda > Copepoda > Siphonostomatoida > Caligidae > Lepeophtheirus > Lepeophtheirus salmonis. The sequence goes on along the minus strand of NC_052142.2, from coordinate 870,000 downwards.
AGCCTTCAACACGGATATAACGCTATATAGCACACATGAAAGGGGTACTATCATACATAATATATTAAGGGATTTACATATTGTCTATTTAAAACCTAAAAATGAAGAATTACAAATATAATTATTAAGTTTCTTGTACATGTATCAAGACATCAATAAAAAATACACTCTGCTGTTTTTAAATTGGCTGAAAACACCGAAAAATTGACAAGAAGTGCCCCATTGAACTTTCATTAGTTAATATTCAAATAGAGAAAGGTTATTTCCTATATACTGAATTCTTCTGGGGTCATTTCATAAATATTGGTACTTCACTTTTTATATCTGGTCAGGTTCGAGTCTTTCTTTTTGGATATTTAATGGTTGTCAATGGAGGAGCGTCTATAGAATTTCCCTCAAGTGAGATTTCACTACGAAGATAAAAAACAAAGAGCTTCCTTAGACCCACGATTTGAAAAACTAAACTTACCTAGTTTGTTATTTATGTAAATAATATACATATAGATTTTTCATAATAAAATAATCGGACTCTACTTTTATCTATTGTTGATATTACTAATTTAGCGTCATCAGAGTTAGCTGTCTCATAAGTAATGACATCACGTAAAAATTTCTTTGTTATAACTTATTTTCAATAACACCTTATCATAACGGGTTTAATCTGTATCGATATTATGAGTATCAATAACTATATGTATTGATGTGTATCGCAATTCCTTATGAAATCTATACTTTTTCAACGGCCCTATAAAAGATATGTGTCTACCAAGCAGAAGTTTTCCTTATATTTTTTGATAAATTAACCTTTTTAATTAATTATTCCCTCATAATTAGTGTTAGATCAACCCTAGGACTGATTGCTTAATCAGTCTTTCAACCCTCCTTTATTCTTTTTTATCAGTCCGATCATCATTACTATTCAACAATCCTAAGGACTGATACATCGGTCTTTCAGTCCTACAGTCCTATCTTTTTATTTTCTTCACACCGAGCTAGGATTAAAGAATATAAGAACGAAGAAAATAATGAATGATAGCTAGAACCTATAGTAATACGTTCTAGTCACACACCTCCTACTTTTATGTGTAGCTATTGTTATCACATTAAAAGAGGTTAGGAATTATGATGAAACTTCAACGAGTCAAATGACGTAATTAGTACTACGTACTTTCAACAGTTATAGTTTCCGTAAAAGACCGATACGGGCCGGTCCTAGGATTGACAAATTTTAATAAGATAGGACTGATAGAACTGCAGTCTTTTTAGATTTTTTAGACCAATCCAATACTACTTGTCATATATATTTTTATTTAAGGTACAATTTTTTTTTCTAGGTTGATGCACTTATCGAAACAGCTTTTTCAATTTTCCTGATTAGTTGGTCTGTTGCTAAGTTAAATATGGCAGATGTCTTTAAAAACATGATATAAATAATTAATCTTTCCACTATGACATTGTGATAAATGTTGTTGTATTTTTTATGTCAATGCCACGTTTGTTTCCTTATTTCCATTGAATATATCATTCCTCTATTTACATCGTCATTGTATCTTCCTCGAATAAATCTTTTTTGAGCATGGTAATGATATATGGGAGAACATTCTGTGTGATGTTGCTAAGTATTACACTGTATATTTTATAAACGGTGTTCCATATTTTGACTAGCCTAAGATTTTCAACATATCTTGCATATTTGCCTTTTTGGAGAAATAAGCCATTAAGAACAAAAGTTATCAAGTTCTTAGAATTACTTGAAATTTTCCACATATACTTATAATTTAGAACTTCCAAGAGAAACACACAAGATTACTGTACTACACAAGAGTATGGTGCAGCCTTATTGTGCAGCCTTATTTACTTTTCAATTTATCTCCCAAACATCGGTACCTATATTGTACCACGCAACCTTTCCTCCAAATAGGAAAAAGTCAAAATTATCTTATAGTTAGCTAAATAATTCAATCATACCAACTGATACATATTCTTTATTACTCCTATACTATTATTAATCCTATTAATATTAAAATGCTACCAATATTTTATTCCATAGTCTATATAATATGGCTTCGTAATATTTTATCAAAAGCTTTAGCATCTATTCTCTATGATAGCCAAAATTTGATGATAGAAATAATAAAATGGCCAATGTAAATTATATATACGACTAGGGATCAACAAAAAATTGTATTCATGTCCTTTTGGAAACGGGGCATAACTTCTTTTATATATTAGATGAATAAATTATAAAATGCCATGACATATTAAGTCAGAGGAGGGAATAGAAAGTTGCAAAAAAAAAAAAAAAAAATACATAGGGCCTTCTGTGCTTAACTTCGAAAGAGCAAAGAATTTTTCTTTTTTTAGTTACACTTACTGTATCATCGACGAAAGCGAGTCCAACGAGTTTTTCCGACAAAAACGATCAATGTATTGAACATTTGCATGCAGCTGATTTGGAAATATGTCAATATATTAGATTAATAACTTCATTAGACAGAGATCGTTCCAATGAGCATCGGAGGTTTAAGATACATTGACCCAAGTTTTGATATAAACTCTTACAATGAAAACACAAACATGACGTAATCTTCATTCTTTCAATTTAAATTATAATCGAAAGATCCAAATCTTGAGACTATATATCACTTAGAAAGCGTACGGACATGGTGCATTGCACCAGCTGACATGAACTTAACTCCATGCTCAGGGGCATTAGCAAGAAATATAATTAATAGTAAGAATAATTCTCTATTTTCGTCTATTGAATTTTTTAAAGATGCTCTTTTGCAAATTCGATAGTACTATCTCGGATGCCTTCCAAAAGACTGGTCACATCTTCATCGGGAGTTTAAGGTTTATGGTTAGTTTTGTTGATCGATGACCAATTTTCTTTTAATCTTTTGAACAAAGGAACAACTGGTGAAGACATTCAGTCTTGGAAAACAGTTCCAATTACTAATTCCATTATATCTGGAACGTATATTTTTCCTCCGATCATTATATTCATTGCATCAGAAGTTGTTCCTAACAAAATAATAAGGCAAGCTCCAACTGTTAATATCGGTCGTGAAGAGAAGGTCACTTTATAAATCACAAGGCGAAGGTTGGAATGACTTAGTATTTGCCATGTCATGGAACTTGCTGATACAAACGTCCTTTTGAAGAACCTATTCACTTACATACGTCAATAATGACTGAGGTACAAACTGGGGACGTCGGCTATTTTTACAAACAAGTTCAAGTTACAAACAAGTAATCGGGCTTGCTAGAATTTTCAATCTGATGTATTGTACCAACTGTTAGCAAGACAGGCATATTTTGACAAAGCACGCAGCCCCTCATAGTAGAGGACGTCACTATTGGTAGAATTTTCAATTAATATATCGTACCGACTTCTGGGCAATAAAACATATTTTGAAAAAACACACAACCACTCATATACTATGACGTCAATATTAAATGCGTGCTGGAAGTCAAACATAATTAATAGTCAAGTTTTAACATAAGCTTGTATTTTTATTAACTTTGCCTTCGTGGCTCAATTGTTACATATCAAAGGCAATAATAATCCTCAATTCCTTCTCCATCGATGAGAGATACTTATACATAATGATTTATGATATTTAATAATAATTATTTGTCAGAATAAGTGTATTGTTTAAAATGAATAGATATAACTAACCCTTTAAAAAAAAAGAAAAAAAAGAGGATATACAACAAATAAGAAAAAGTGTGATTCATAGATTTGTGGGTCTTAGCAAGGTTAATAGAAATACAAGATTAGACCATCATGTAATCGGGCTTACTAAAATTTTCAATTTGATGTATCGTACCCACTTCTGTGCAAGATAGGCAGATTTTGACAAAAAACGCAACTTCTCATAGTCTTTGACGTCACTATTGCTAAAATTTTCAATTTAATTTATCTTACCGACTGCTGGCAAGAAAAACAGATTTTGAGAAAATACACAGCCAATAATACACCATGACGTCACTAATAAAGCGTGATGGAAATCAAACATCCGTTGTACACGTGTTATGGTATAACCTTGTATTTCTCTTAACTTTGGGTCATAGGTAAATGAGGAAAAGAACTAGCTAAAAAAATGAAATTCATAAAGCACAGAGACGAAGAGTGGGGGTTGTAAATAGAAAAGAAAAGACGAGAGGTTGATTACATGTTGTAATTGACTAAATTAACCAGATATAGTGTGCCTGGTGGACAGCAAAACAAGCAGTGAATATGACTTGAATTTTTTGTGTGAGAAATATAGAGTATCGTACTCCAGTGCAGTTACAACTCAATATGGATATCCTTTCAGGGTTGTGGCTATATTGACCTTGAAAGATTTGGATGTATACTATATAGAAAGAGGGGATGACTTGGCAAGAATAGCATTTCACAGAACGATCAACTCCAAAATACATTACAGACGTTTACATATCGTCAGGGAATAAAAAAATTCCTGTCAAAAAAAAACTTGAAAGACATGAACTTAACCCGAAAAAGAAAATGTAATTGAGGCTGGAAATTTTAATATGGCTGAAAATATGTTAGGAATTTCACATCCCTATTGGGCTCTAAAGACAGTGGGTATCTAAGTGAATGAAATTTTTTTAATAAAATGATAAATATAGCTGATTCTACGAATAACTAAAAGACAACATTTGAAAGAGAAAACTCCAAAAACTCAGCAAAACCTAGATTAGTAGGTATGTAGAATAAAACAATTATATATCAGAGCTAATGTTAGGGTTACATATAAAATTGAATAGAATATCGTTGGACATATTGTCAGACCTTTCTTTCTCGAAACCTTGGGGGAGTAAAACTCCTGGAAGAAGCCTAATAGATGGAAGTTAAATAAGGAACTCTTCAATGAAGATGACGTCCTAAAAAATCTAATAAAAGGTGTCGAAATGATTGAATAGGACTTAAAAGCTGGAAGGAATATTACTAAGGCTTTAAATAGGTTCTAAAAAAGTGCAAAAATATTCTAAACCCGTCGTGTGCCAGGAAGCTAATGAGAGAAGGAAAAAAGAAACTCAAATTAGGTCGATATTGCAAGAAAGAAATGATACACGTCTGCTTCAAGATTTGGAAGAGATAATGTGATATAAAATGCATAAACATGAGTCCCTGCAAAAATTTTAAATCACGAAATTAATTACAATAATTACAATCTTTCAAAACACATAAAAAAAAAACAATGTAAGAAAGAAATTGAACGAGATCCTAGTGAATTGACAAAAGATATAATCCCCAATTAAGACATGTGCAACATTATTGTCAAGAGCTCCCCTGATCCAAGAAACCGCTGATAAAGGAAAAAGTACCACAAAATATTATTACGATAAGAAAAAGAGAAAACAAAATATTTACTGAGGACCAAGGTTAATAGAAGTAAAGGGTTAGACTGTCATGTAATCGAGATTACTAGAATTTTCAATTTCATGTATCATACCGAAACCTGGGCAAGAGAGACAGTTTTTTACCAAACACGCAACTGATTATAGCCTATGACGTCACTATTTCTAGAATTTTCAATTTGATGTACCGTACCGACTGCTGCCAAGAAATAAAGATTTTGTCAAAACACGCAACAACTCATATATTATAACGTCAATATTAAAAATCTTGGTAAAAGTCAAACATCAGTCATGCACGCATTATGGGAGAAGTTTATATTTCTAATAATCTTGCTTAGAACAAAGTCGTTCGGTATATTGAGAAAAAGATAAAGCACCAGGACCTTCATTACTTATTCCTGAATTCTGCAAAAGGGTACCAGATTAGCCCAATTCCTGGCTGAATTATATAAGGAATATATCAAAAACACTGTCCTGGATTTTTTTGTGAGTATTGTTTGTCATATTCTATCACTATGATTGAATTCTTGAATATAAATGACTTGCGATTCGTAGAAAGTTAAATTGTTTCTAGTGTATTAAAAAAAGTCCAAAGAGAAAAATATTATAATACACTGGAAAGGTAAGAGCCAATATGTATAAAATTTGAAAAGTGGGACTAGCCGCCTCGTCAAACTAAATCAAGTAGGAAGAGGGTGGGACGGGTTTTTGAGATGAAAGATTTAATTTTTTTAATGAGAAAGAAGATAGGAAACAACTAAGATAGGTAAAATAGAAAAATAAACTATTAAGAGAAACCTCCCGCACTCATATTAAGTTATGGAAAAACAACTCCTGATGTTAATATCCATGTTTCATAGTCATTTTTGAAAACGATGGTACCAAAACCAAAAGGACAATGGGCATTTCCCCCCCACCTATCTTTACTATGTGTAATAGTTCAATTATAAAACTGTAAGGTTGTGATACTATGACGTCAACCATATATAATTTTCCGCAAACCCACACTTGCAAATAAATTCAAGTACCGCTACTCGAGAATGAATATAATTGGTCCAGTCCTGCAAAATGATGTCCTTTGAACCATGGAATCCTCCAGTATCTAATGAGCAGTATATATTTTCCAGAGTCTTACCTCTAGCCAAGTATCGTATGGAGTGTCACGGAAACAGATACTTTTTATATTTTTTATCATACAGTTAATTCATATTTTTAACCCTTCTTAATGATAGATATGGAAACCAACGTTAATTATTTAATAATATACAATTTTTTTAAATTTTAGGTAGAGGTTAGGGACAATGTAAAATGTTGGTACTGGCTTTACAACGATATACAAATTCGTGAACTACAATTTCAAAATAAACCACCTTTTCATTGGTTAGGGTCAATGAACAAAGTGATGCATGGCATTAGTCTTGAAAATTATTCAAAGGTAATTCAATTTATATTATTTTATAAACCTATTCAGTTAAAACTGCCCTTTCGTCCTTGTATTGTCTTAAGAGTTATTTTGACCAAGATTCAAACACTATATATCCGTACTCTAGTGTCCTTTTCTATTCAAGGGAATTCCAATCGTGGGAAAAGGCTACTACTAAGTTACTTATATTTTTTTAAAAGATATCTAGTAAAAAATGTCTAAGAAGTATTATATTTTTGGATATAAATTACCTTGGAGACTACTAAAAATAGGATATCTATTAGGTGCCTACATTAGATTTTGTTGTTTACTTAGGTCTTTAGTGAATAAGTGAGGACTTTTCTGTAGTTTTGAATATTATCATACTTTTGGAGGTAATTTGGTGATTATCTTAACATAGACATGGACTCAAGTATTTATAGAGTTTGGGTTTGGCGTTCCCTTACTTGTTACATTCTAGATCATTCCAAATAATATTACTCATGTGGTACATAATACGCACACGTGATAATACAGCATCGATTCTAGATATGATTAATCTTTATGATGATACAAAACCTTGGACTCATCCATTAACCGACTCCATTCTTAGTAGTTATCATTCATATACATACAATCATTAATAATCTAAAATTATAGACATACATTATGTGGTATACCTTTCACGGTTGGTGGTTCGGTAAACTATAATAGCAAAATAGATTTAATGTAATTTTTCAAGATTTTTTATATATTTTATTCTTCAATTATTTACTTTCTGTACAAATAAATTATTCCTAGATATACATAACTTTTCTAAAAAACACAGGTTTTTAAAAATAGACACCACTTATATTTTATTGCAATTCATGAATTTATAAATTATTTTTTGTTTGCAAAAACATGAGCTTGTGTACATTTTCCAGTATTAAAATATGACTAGTTAGCATTCAATATCCACAGTTGTTAAAAAAACATATTTCGCATGACACACATGTACCTCTATTTCTGAGTTATCATGAAACTAACTTGGAAACCTTGGGAAATTTATTTAAATTATCCCTCCACCATATCACTATTTTTTCGTCAACTGTGATTTATTTTTTCATTTTGTTTGACTACTCTCTTGTATAGTGTACAAATATTTAGTTGCTGGTCAAGAGCTACTAGCTGGGATTGCATGCACGTGATAATATCACCTCACGCCCCCAGTAAGAGACCCAACCATTTAGAAAAATAGTTTTTATTTTATTGAATGTGGGTTGATGACCAATATATATACAAAATAATTAATAATATAAATAGATCTATAACACACAAGTATCCTCATGATCATGTAAACTATCAAATAATTTAGAATATACAATTTAATTGATAATTAAACAACAAACATTACAGAAAATACAATCCTAAACACATAGACCTACAAAGAAAATTTATATGTATTGTATTGTGTTCGTATTTGTAGCGAATAATACGGATTTCTTACGATTTTGGATGTATTTGTGCTGTATTCTAGGGTACGTAATTGATTGACTAGCATTATTTGTATCTTGACTTTTCCACTAAAGATTTTTAGAAATGTTCTATTTCTTGTTATAATTGAATTTGATTCAATTAGGACTTTATATAAGCAACCAGATTCACATACTTCCACTATCTTTCCTTTTTCGTCCCATAGTTTTGTTTTCACATTTTGAATGAGAACAAAGTCTCCCACTTTGAATTGCAGTAAAGACTGAGTAATACGATTGCAGGTTGTTTAATCAGATACTGTTTCTAAGGTTGGTAATAAAGTTCGTAATTATCTTCCAAGAAACACTTTAGCTAGGGATGTTTTATTAGTTGTAGTGGCCAAGATCGCAAATACATAATAAGTTCGTTGAAACAGTTTTTAGATGTTGATTTCATAAGTAAATTTTTTAATACAGTTGACAGCAGAGTCGGCAATTGAGTTAGATTGTGGATTGTAAGGTGAAGATGTGATGAGTAAAATTTTGTGATCACTGCAAAAATATTTAAATTCTGAACGAAATTGTGGACGATTATCAGAGATGATGTAATTAGGATATTCGAACATGAAGAATAAATTTTGAAGCTTAGATATTATAGTTGACATTTTCATGTTTATTATTTGTTCTGAAAATAAGCAAAGACTTAATTAATCTACTACAACTAAATATTTTTGACCTTTTCAAATTCTTTACAAATATATACACACAAATAGTGTGCGAAGTGCGACATGGAACTGAGTAACTTTGCTCTTGTTTTTCATGTTGTGAATTTTGAAATCTCGACAAACATCACAATTATTTATAAGGTTCGCGATTTCCTTAGACATACCAGCCTAAAAGAATAAGTTTGAAGAAAGGAGCCTAGTTTTGGGGATTCCTTGATGCGTTCTATGAAAGAGAGTAAGAATTTCCTTTCGAGCTGAGTATGGTACGACAAGACGATCACCTTGGTACGTGATAAATGTATTTTAAGAGCCAATATAAATCTCTGAGAGAGATATATCGTCTCATATCGAAGAGAATTGAGGGGGCTGGATGTGACTCATGAAGGCTTTGTGGATGGGATCCAGCTCTTATGGTTGCAATGATTAAACGATATGGTCCGTCAATAGCTTCATATAAATGTTGAAATGCAGAATCAGAGACTGCCCTACACATGAGACTATCCTCATAATCTTCCGATGCAGGTTTTGGTTCGGATGAAAAGACAGGTGCTCGGCTAAGTGCATGGGCAGCTAAATGTTTATTTCCTGACATCCAAATCATTTTAATATTGTATCCAAGAAGTTTCTTTCGAAGTCTCATGAGACGTAGATTTGTAATTTCATATATATATTTTTGGAAAAGGTCGATGATCGACAATAGCAGATAATAAATTTATGGCCTGTAGGAAAAATTTACATTTTTCTACTACTCTAACAAGTGCCAAAAGTTCTAACTCTATTATGGTATAATGAAACTGAGCTTATGCTAGATAACATGATCTACATTGGATTAGTTTTGAATCAGGATGTAAAGATAAAAGTGATGATGTATTAGAAGTAACTGTTAAAGATGAGTTCTTAGGTTGTTAAATGAGTAAGAATCAAATTCTGGGAAGACGAGATGCGTCTGTTAAAAGTATAGTGATGTCTTCATTATTGAAAAAGTTGCACTCAAGATGACGAGTGACGATAATTTTTAGTGTAACTTCGAGTTCCTTAGTCCATAGAAAAATGTTTTTATTTTCAATAATTCTCTGACACATTTTGATAGATGAGCTAAGTCAGGTAAGAATGCAGATAATTGGTTAATTAGACCTAATAAACTTCGACACTTAGTTATATTTTTGGGGTATGAAAATGATTCAATAAACCTAATCCGATTTCTACAAGAAAAGATTTTACCTTCAGCAAGTTCATAACCGGCGAATTGTTCATTAGTCCCAACTTGAAGTTTTCTTTTAGATCCAGTGATCGATTTTTTTCTAGCATTTAAAAAGAACAATACTAGTCCTTCAACCAGTATATTGGAATTCAGTGTATTTACAAATGATAAATCCGAAGTCATATTCATTGATTGTCAATTTTTATTTTTAGAATATGAAGAAATGTATTGTTTCTTCATATTAGGTGCAGTTTTATTGTAAACTCGATCAGTTTTGGAAAAGGACATATCATTGTTGTAAGCAATATTTTTACAACAATATATGAATAGATGCCCACGTCTGTGACAATTACCACACCTGATAAGACCTCTTTTAGGACATTTATTGGTATAGTGTTTTGTTGATTCACAAAAATACCAAATCCCGGTTCGTAATTTTTTGATGTTTGATAATTTGTTAGACTAAGATGAACTGTTAGAGGCCCAGGAATTGCGTCCAGAGGATGAACTTGATTTGTAAAACTTTTAGGGAAATGTTGGTCGTTTGCCCAATAGAATATGTCGACTTCCTAAACAAAAAAATTGATTTTGTTAGGCTTGATAATCTTTGATGCAGAGAGAGATTTTTTTTTCTTGTTATATGTGCCTCAATTTTTCTGATTTCTCTGAGTAAATCATTGTCAGGACATTCTTTGAGCAAACGAAAAAGAAAAATTTTCCTCCATCCCAAAGTTTTCAAATTGGCAATTGAAAGCAATCTTATTTAATTCAGTCTCCCAGGTTGAGGCTTTCATCCCTGGAAGAAATTTATGATAAATTATTCACATCTACGATTAAAAATAGGATGAATATATTCAAAATGTTCATCTAATATATTCATTGCACTCTGAGAACTTCTTTTAGCGTCGTAAACTGGTGATTCTTTTTCAAATTGAGTTTTAATACAAGGGAATGGATCTGTACCCATAAATCTGAGCAATAAGGACCTTTGAATATCTTCAGAAACGAGATGTACATGAGCAGCGTGAAAGTAGCTACGGAAATATTCCTTCCATGATATATAGTTTGCCATTTTTTGCGTCAATGTAGATGGCTTGATTTCCTTTGCGATTTTCTGAGAGCAAGAGATGATATCGTATAGATTTGATTATCATTAGAAAAATTCGCGGTAGGGGATCTATTAGATGTGTTAGTTGAAACAGCTGATATCAGAGTGTTTTTACCTTGCTTGATTACTTTAACTCCTTCATTGGTGTGACAATTAATCTTCGATGACTTTGAGAGTGATTTATCCTCTAAAGAGTCACTCTCGTCAGGACATATCTCACATAATGTGTTGTAACGTTTGTAAGATTTATTATAAGCTTATTTTAATCGGTGAACAGCTTGCTCGACAATTTCAAATTGTCCTAATGAATATGATTCCCTGTATGAATCAATAGCCGTTTTAGTTTAGTGATAGCTGAGGTGCATCCTCTAATTCTCTTCAGTCATTCATTGAACAATACCCTCGCCATATACTAATAGGGGTTTCATTCCCCATGGGTTATCTATATTTTAGACCATGTTATTAACCAGTTGTTTAAAAGTTTCCATAACATTTTACTTATTATCTTCTACAGAACAAACTATAATGTCCGTCTTTTCCAGGTCATTAAAATACTGTACCCCTTCCATAACTCTACATCAATAAGATAGAGCACTAGATGCTTAGGAAATGATATTCCTTCAGACTGCATCGCACCCAATTCGATCCATAACCAAACTTGTTGTTTAACCAGCAGATATAAGCTTACTAATTTTGATGCAGTCATTTCGCTGACTATGGTATTTTTTCCCCAAGTATTTTTTAATACGTAAAACTCTACGATGGCGCTTCGGGAAAAGTTACCTGAGGGAGTTCCTCTCCTTACGAATTTCTCAGTTTCATTTTTGGTATGGATAATCTTATCTGATATGCCAATTTTTTTGACAACTATAACACTTTTCTTTTTTTTTTTTGTCTATTTTTGACCTCAAAAGTCCTAGTTTGTTGGTTCAATTCTTCTTTCTTCAGATAATCTTAAAATAAACGAAGGAATCTTTTTACTTATGTTGGCCTTGTGGATATATCATGGTGTTCTTCTGCTATATCAACTTCTTTATCTTCATCATCCTTATAGTGCCATCCAGCAACTCGTTGATATTTTGGTTAGCATAAAAATAATATTACCATCGATCTGCCTTTTTTACTGCTTTTAACAGCACTCTCTAATATTGTAATTTTGTGGGTTAGATAAGATCTTTCACTCCCTCCAGGAAACTCATAACACAATGACCATCCACAGAGATGAAATCTTTAGATCCATCAAATAGCATAAGAGTGTTTTTTTCTATATCAAGCGGACAGTATCCTACCAATTGCGCCAATTCATAGTATCCTTTTCTATTCAAGTGGATTGCCCTCGTAGAAAAGGCTACTACAAAGTTACTTATGTTTTTTAAAAGGATGTCTAGTAACAAATGTCTAAAAAGTATTCTATCTTTGTATATAAATTACTTTGGAGATTACTAACAATAGGATGTGTATTAGGTGCTTATCTTAGATTTAGTTGTTTACATAGTTTCAGTGAATAAAACGAGGTTTCTTGTAGTTGTGCGATACACTGTATATTATAATAATTTTGAAGGTAATATATAGATTATCTTAACATGGACATGTCCCCAAGTATTTATAGAGTTTGGGTTGGTGCTACCTTACTTATAACAATCTAAATCATATTCTTCATGTAATACGCAATACGTGCACATGATAATGTGGCATCGATTCTAGATATGATTCATTTTGATGATGATGCAAAACCTCTCACTCAGCAAAAAACCAACTCTCTCAACAGTAGTTATCATTCATAGCATACCAAGGTTAATATAAATACAAGGTTAGACCCTCATGTAATCGGGCTGGCTATAATTTTTAATTTGATGTAACGTACCGACTGCTTGGGAAGAGAGGCAGATTTTGACGTCATAGACAATAGAAAAGGTACCAAATACAAATTCACAAATGGCCAAAATTCAGAACTGGGACTACGTTGTTGGCCAAGAGAGAGAAGATTAGTATCCTTGGAGTATGAAAATCCTTCAATTCGTAAATAGATTATTAAAACCGAATCTAATTTTAAGGAAGCGATTAAAGGTGAACTGGAAAAGAGATTTACTAAATCTCAATGTCAACTCAGTATCAGTGGGAAGAGGTTTTGGAAATAGAATGAGGAGGATTTTGTTAAAGGACTGATACTGAAATCTCTTTCCTCAAAAGCTTATCCTTACATTCAATCCAGTGATCTACTTCCAGTTTTTAGTGTAACACCCCTCAAACGGTGGCTCCGAAATTTTAAAACACCTCCTGGAATATAATCATATATTATTAAAATGATCGCTCAACTAATTAAATCCAACGAAACTCGAAATGAAAACTTAGTTGTCTTAAGATTTGATGAGAAGAAGCTCCCGACAAATATCATAAAAGTACTTTGGATATGCCTATAGAGTAAATTTGGATAAACAAAAAGATATTATCCAAAGCATGATAAGTGTGACTGTAATAATGAAGCAAATTAAGAGAAATGAAAATGGTGAAATGGTGTTGCCTAAGTCATCTCCTTTGAAGCCCTACCAAAAAGGCATAAGTATTTCTTCAAAATCTTTGATATAATTGTAACAATACATAAATAATGAAATTACCCTTCCATTTATATTAACATCTCGTTTAAATCAAGATTATCTTGAAAACTTTTTTTCAAGAATAATATATAGGACTTACCCACTCTCATTCTAATGCGGTAGAGGCCATTGACCAATTTCATATACTCGTTATAAGGGCTCAGAAAAAATGGTTGAGAGAATGCTCCCGTCATATTTGACCGACACCAATGTTTTGTTTTTATGTTTCATCAAATTACAGGTTGTAGTATCAGTAATGCACCAATGTATACATACTAATCCTGCATCTCTTTTTAGGTCCTATTTTAAGCGAAGCAGGTTCAGAGGATAACATTGAATTTTATCAAGACTTTGAAGATATAATATATCCTCAAATCATTAAAGGTGAGATTGAGGAAGATATAAATAATGATGAAAATAAAATGGTACAACCATCTAATGATTTAGATCTTCCTAAAATATGTGAAGATGAATTATCTATTTATGTTGTTGGATATGTGGGCAAATTTTTACATCAAAAATTTCAAATTCTAGTGTGTAATACTTCCAGCATCCAAGTTCCTCCAAGTCCACGTGTTAAAACATTCTAAATAGGGAGACTGCTTCAACCATCGGAATCTTTTTTGGAATTTTGCAAAAAATAGAGAAGCATTGAATTAAGTTTCACGGGGATTTTTTTTTGTTATCGAACCATATGTGACGGATCGAATCATCAGCATATTTGTGGAAAAGTATCCTAAGGAAGAATATGAAGTTATAAAAAAATTTATTCGCACTTGTACATTCATTAGGCTAAAGTATGTTGATATTGTAAACAAAAGTAGAATAAAAAGAAAAATAGTAAGTAACGTCCTAAAAACTGCACATTTCATTGCGTTAAAACTAGAAACGGAAATTATATATATATATTTTTTCAGGCTCATTACTTAATTTTAAACAATAAACTTTGGAAATGTGAGTGTCTGGGTTCTAGCTAAGTCTAAAAACCTTGTCAAGCAATTCCTGGGAAATTGGGTGGCCAACATTTTTTTCGAAGTAAAAGAGTTCTTCTTTAACACAACTGTAATGCTATTGGGAGCAAAGTTTTCTTTTTGTGTCAAATCCACAAAGAGTCAATATGAGAAATGTTTCACTGTGGTTTAATCAGTTCTATTTCAAGGAAGTATTCGTTTTAAGATACTTAAGTTTAATCAAATTATCACATAACAATGCATGCTATAATTTTTTTTAAATTCATGATCCCTAGCAAAATTATGTTGTATTTTATTACAATGACCTATTCTTTAACTCTGGAAGTGACGAAGTAACGCAATCTTTCGTTAGATTGAACTCCACACATTCTCCAAGGAGTCTTGATCTAGTATCTTCTATTTGATGAAAAATGCGTATGATAATTTATAGCCATCCTAATAAATAAAAGTAAATACAAATAGCCTATAAGTAAGTACAATATATATGGATTGAATATATTATTCAGAGATTGAATGATATAATTGATGATGACAAGGCTGAAGAGTTAACACATAATAACTAATAAGCCTTCCATTTAATTTTCCGAATGGATTTGAGTGAAATCCGACAATCTTCTTCGTTCCTCGCTGTAGACCACAATGTCAAAGTGATCCTCTGGACTTAGCTTAATATGCTTCACTACGACGTGGAAGATCCTCAATGGTTTAGAATGTAGACCTTGTCAAATTGTAGTATCAAGAATGTAGATTGTTTCTTTTTTTATACGATGGAAAATGTAAACAAAACACGCAAATACTGATGACGTTACAATTAAAGCGCGGTGGAAGTCAAACATAAGTCGTAAACACATTATGGCATGACCCTTGTATTTATATTAACCTCAAAACATACAATCATTAATAATCTACAATTATAGATATAAATTGAACTGAAATTTACTAGATAATGTACATAATAAAAAATAATAAAGGAAAGATATAAATAACAATATAATATCGATGATTCCTACCAAGACGATTCCAAATAACACTACAATACATTAGGACTGTCACAATAAACTAAACCCAGGGTTTTTTACGAACCACGGTGCACCCTTCATAGTACGTGGTTCGGTACAGTATATTATTAAATGTGTTTTTTTTAAAGAATTAATATTTCAAGTTTTTTTAATATTTTATTCTTCAATAATTTATTTTCTGTACAAATAAATTATTCATACATAATAACGTATCTAAAATAAAAGAAGTTTTAAAAAAATATTCATGGATTATATAATAATGTAATTCATGAATTTATAATTTTTTTTGCAAGGAGATGAGCTTTTGTACATTTTCCAGTAATAAAACAAATCTAATTAGCATTCATTTTATCAACAGTGTTGAAAAAAATATTTCACTTGATACAGATGTACCTGTAATTGTGAGTTATCATGAAGCTAACTTGGAAACATTAGGAAATTTATTAAATTTATCCCTCCGCCATACAACTGGGTTTTCGTCAACTGAGATGTATTTTATCATTTTGTAAGTCTTCCTTTTATTTGTTAAAGGATGATTATGGATTGAAATCTTACATCACTATTTAAATTCATTAATTAAATATACAATATCAAAATATATTAAACAAATTTCAACTTTAATATTTTGGGTGTCTCCAAGTTTGGAACTCTTTCAATTTATACAGCAAGCTCCTAATTGACTTCACACGTGTAATATAGGGCCTATTACTCCTTTGATCCAAGATATGCAGCAATATTGATAGCTTCAGTCATAAATTGATCTTATCCGATTTTAATGCAAGACAGTAATAGAAGGAAGTGTTGCTGATCCTCAGATGTCCAAGGAAAATTTTGAAGGTGAGGTTGTTCTCGATTTTTTAACTTTTTGACTTTTAGGAAGAAGTAATCTTAATGGCAAGGTCTCCCGTTAACTTATGAAACAGTTGACGTGTGCACTTCTTCCTCCTTGAACATTTCAGACTCCAATACCTCTTGACTTTGGTATTCAAGTTGGAGTCTTTGACTACTAGTGAAAGTTTGAATTTGCTTTTTTTGGTGGGGATACGAAGGAAAGGTAGTCCGAAGGCTTAAGGGAGGCATTGCTTTGCTTTTGCCAACTGAGTAGACAGCATCATTTTTCAAGGGGATGTAAGTCCCAAATTAATAAATAAAACATCAATTCCTTGATATTTGGGCTGCTTTACCGACTATCAAGTTGCCTTATGTACTCTGGGCCTTTGACATGTGGCTTGTTAACAGAATTATTAATGAAATTCTTCCTATTTAAAATACGGGCCACATGACCTTGAATTTTCTGTTATTGTCTAGATAGTTGTTTTGGTTTTATTATTTGTGATTGATCTTGGTATTGCCCTTTCCCAATATGACTGAAGATGAGGATTAGGGGGTGCATTGAAATAAGGAAATTTGTTCTAACTAAAGTTAGGGTTCCTGGGGGTATAGTTATACAAACTTGGAACAGTATTTCCATCCTGTTATCTTCTAAGAAGAAACAATAATAAAATCACAATAAAATATATCGTTAACAATAACTTAATGACAACAAAATTAAGTCCTTTTTCTCCTAAATAGTGAGTAATTTAAATAATATGCGGCAAAACATACAGCCACTTTATGGAGTCGACGTGTGTTTTCCCTCTGAAGAGTGCAATGCATAAGCTTAGATACATCTATGACAAAGAATAACTTAATAATCCTCTTCTTCCCCTTTATAATTTGCAATCGATATATGTCCAATCTTTTCCGCTTGTACAAAAATTTGGTTTCTTTTATTTCCAATTTTTTGTTACATTTTCGAATAGACAACTTATACCTTAAAAAAACATTGAGACAAGGGGAATCGATCTTTTTTTATGAAAAAAATCAACTTATTTACAAAAAAAAAACTCGGCCTCCAAAGGCCAGGAATCTGGTCTGATCAAAATGAAACATAGTCCATAGGTACTTAACTAATCATTTCGAACAATTTTTATTAAATGTCTAAAGTCTGTATCTGTATCTTTTCTAGCGTGTCAGGACAATTTGCCTTAAACATTTTTGTCTTTTACTTTTTTGCCTTGTACGTATATGCCTTTTGACGCTCTGGCCTTGAGAAATTTTTTCCTAGTGTTTCCTTGAGGTGTTTTGGACTTTTACTGTTTAACATTGCTACGTTTTCTACTCCTTAGTTATATATTTATTAATTACTCCATCTAATGTAGGAATCTTTTGGTGAAATCCATATACATATATTATATTTCTTTTTCTTTCTCTAGGAATCACCGGGGCGCGAACACACAAACAGAAAACATAAAAAAATTCTATATACTTTGTCTTCATTTTCCTTTCTTCCTCTAATATAAAGTAGTTTGAAATTATTCCATGATGTTGCTCAAAACATTGCATTGTAAACTTTAGCATGAGTAAAAACTGGTTAATCAATAAATTCTTACATGCTTTAATTTTTTTCTTTGGGATTTGTTTATTGTCATTACAAATGCTGGAATCACAGGAAACTGTGATTCTCTTGAACCCAATGGAGAATTTTTATCAGATGAAATACAAGGAATTCGTGGTATACATCCTCTTTAGTTAGCATTGTCATATCTTGCAATTTCACAATCCAATGCTCTTGTTTGAAATCTTGTACTATTGCACAAATTATTAACTTGATCGATATTTTTATCTACAATACAATCATCCCAATTTTAAGATGCACTAAGTGTGGAGGTATATCTGAGATATTTATGGTATTTAAGTATTCAACTTCTATACTCTGTTCTTGTTGTTCGTCGATTACTTTTTCTGCACTCAAATGCACCTTTTCTTCATCAAACAAACATTACTGTAATTCGATTTTAAAAGCTACCACATTTTCAGTCTTAGATGCTAATATTGTTCTTTGAACCTAATACTCTAACTCACCATAATTTATTTCACCATACACAAAATTGATAATACCTGAAATATTGTCTGCACTTGAATTATTGTGTTAACACATTCCTTTCTTTCTCTAATACGTAAAAAGAGGTTGTTGAAGATAAACTAACCTATTTGTAATTAAACTCGAGTTACTAATTCAAAAAACTGCACGGCATCAGGAGGAGGATGATTCAAAATACATTTAAGTATTTTGATAATAAATGTATAAGTTTTGAACTTATGAACGAAATACTAAAATACACTAATTTGACCCAACTGTGGAAGAAACTAAAATCAACATGATAATCCTAACAATTTGAATAACGTTTTGGAAGAGAAAATATTAGCTGTAAGGATGTTTCATTAGATCAGAAATACAAAAAAAAACTTATTCCGATAACTTACATTTTCTATAGAATTTTCACCTTTATTGCTTAAAATCAAAACCATCTCTTTTGATAATCTATTACGAATAATACAGGGAAAGAATTAGGTGGGGAAATTTTGTACAAAAGAATTGAAGGTAATAATCGAATTTATCTTTCGGCATGAAAACTGATATCTACTCTTCTTTTAGTCGTGTGAATTCTGAAATATCTGGGATTTTAGTAATTCAGGATTTTAATCGTTCAGAGTTATTTTAAACTCTTGGGAAAAAAAATCAACAAATTAAAAGTAGGATTAACAAAACTTATGTAAAAGTATTTTTTCATCATTATTAAGTATTTTTATTGACCTGTATCTGGTTTTGAACTCGATACATAATGATTATGTCAATGTCAAATCATACACCCTCTTTCTGACAAATACTATTTTAATTAAATAAAATAGGAAACTGATTAGAACATGCGTAAATATTATAATGTAAAAAAATTAAATAATATTAGAACTTGAATCATAAACCTAAGTTGTATTCATAAAAATTTAAATATATTCAAAATAACACACACAAACATTTATAATATAAATTTCAATAAAAATGCACTTGATTATCAAATTGCTTGCAATAAAATTGTATCATAATCATATCATTAATTATCAAAATACTTATATTGAACTATTTAACAATCAAATTACTCCCAATGCAAATGAACGTCAAATAACAACACTATTGGAAAATTTTATATGTTGCCCTGGCATTTTGCAAAATACCCCATTTTCCACATTCCCCATAACATATATATATATAAACTATAAGGACTACAAATAAAGAAGGTATTATGAAAGCCACATAAAATGTCCTGAATGAAAAAAAGAAACTTGCAATTAAAAGAAATCATTATGGAAAATCATTTCTGACATCAGTGCCATAAAGAAGAATCTGATCAACAAAAATAGGAAAAAAGAAGGAAATAAAAATCTTATTAATTGTATAATTATTCATTATTAAGGCAGGGAGTACTTTAGTACTGGAGTGTGAATTATATTTTACACGCCCCAAAAAAATCAAGAAGTTGTTACTTTTTTTCAACGATAACTTGTATGATGCATTTGAATTTCACTCTATCAGGGTCTATGTAGTAAATAGACCCTAAATTTTTTTATACTCTTTTTTACGAATTTGTTTATAAAGTAAAATTAAGTTTAATGATGAAGAAAAAATTAGGAAATAATTTTTTTTATCCACCATTCTTTTCTTTTCAACAATTTTTTTTATTATAAATTTTATTAGCAATAACAAAAGTAAAAGTGTGCAAGGATTATGTCTTTGAATAACATGTATATATATAGTTGTACCAGGTGGGCGCTTGAAATCTGATCACCTACTAATCAATAATTAATTAAGTTTGAGAGTTTGAAATTATTTATATTTCGATATATTAAAGCATACAAAATTATTTATATTTCGATATATTAAAGCATACAAAATTATTTAGAAAACAAAACAAACCTGAGCCGTTTAGCTTACGTACCAGTCAAGAAAATGACACTTGAACGTGATCGACGAATTTCTATTAGGGTACATCAAGGTGACCTCCAGTTTGTAAAAAAAAAATTGAGAATATCTCAGTCGTGGGATTACCATAAATTGTGCTTGAACGAGAGCTCCAGGCAAGTATAGATCTATTTGTTACCAGGTAATCTTTCTTATATTAGCAAAATACGTTTAATTGTTCCAAATCCTGATGTAAGCGTTTTACAGGATTTGTGTGAGGTTGATAAGCTTCAGTTTCTATCTTCATAACTCCCAGTTCCTCACCCACTTGTTTCATTAGTCTTGATATAAATTGACTTCCTCGGCCCGTGACTAATTTTATACTTGTGAAAACACGTGGAAAGAATTCTTTGATTGAAATATTAATAACTTTCTCAGCTGTTATGTCACGTAAAGGATAGGCTTTGTGGATTTTAGTACATGCATCAATTAATGTTAAAATATACTTAGAATCATTTGCATGTATCTTGAACTTTGGGCCTATTATATCCGTAAAGAAGACTTGAAATTGTTCTCCTATAGCTGTTGATGTTTGACCCATAACTTCAGAAGGTTGTTTTTTTCTTACTTTCGCTCGTATGCAAATATCATATACTCCAATCGCATCTTCTATGACTTTATCCATATTAGAGCAGTATAAATATTGTTTGGTCATTAACTTTGACTTGCGCATTGCCGAGTGCACTAGTAGAGGATGCACATATACTGAACCTATTACAGTTTTGCTGGTACACAAATACGAATATCTGCTATAATATCGTTTATAAAATATAACTTAGATCCTACGACACATAATCATTATAAAGTTTTAAATGTATCTTAGTGTCATTCATCAGAGATTTTGAATAAATAATAATTATTTGTTGAATGGTCATATTTTACTTAATACTTTATTTCACTATTCGTTTTATCACTGTGTCCTTTCGTTGTTCTTGTAAGAAATTTACATGGTTGATTTGAGTTTCTTGTGTTTCGTTTTCTTTATACATAATTAGAGAGGTTGATGATCAGTTTTGATCGTGAATTTTTGTCCGTCTAGAAATTATTTAAAATGATCAACAGGTGTAACTATTGTAAGTAACTCTTTTATTGTTGCCTAATAATTGCATTGACTTGCATTGAGTTCAGTAGCAAACCTCTGTTCACCATCTTTCTTCTTCACTGGGGCTAAATCGGAGCCACATCAATAAATTGTAGGCGCTACTATCCCATCGTTTCATAATTGTTCAAGTTGCGTTTTTAAACATTATTTAACCGTAAGATTTATTGGTCTCCCTTTGGCTTTGACAGGAACATCGTTTCCAGTATTAACTTCAAATTCTAAAATTTCAGTTTCAACAACCTCGAATGAGTCTTCTGAGAGAATATGATAAAACTGAAATTTTAGATCTTCTACCAACTGTCTTTTGTTTTTAATCAGTTGTTGGTTGATTTGTACTTTTCTTCCAAACATTGTATCTATCTCTTTTCTTGTCTTTTTCTCGTTCTTGATTGGAGGTGTAGATGACCAACATATTCCATTACAAGTTTTTGTGATTCTTCGTTGTTAGTATTTGGATCGACCATTTTGAGTACGTTGCAAGGTAGATTGACTTTGATTGTTGAGTTCGAGATCGCAGCTAAGAAGCTACTCGGACAATTATGTTGCATTGCATGAATTCACGCAATTTTCATACTTTTCTTCATCGTTAAGGGTTCTTCTCCAATATTCGTCATAGCTAATTTAATTAGAATATTACCCTTTATTCGTCTTACTTCAACCATATGAGGTTTAATAATAACTTTTGATTTTGTTCGTAGGCAGAGGATTGAACCATGCAAGTGATTTAAGTTGATTCTACTGCTCTTGGTTGATTGGGACGTTTACATCCACCATAACTGTACAATCAGTAGGCAGCGTTGTGTTCCTTTGAATTGATGTGGATTTTTGTTGTTCTTGAGGTTTAAAGTAAGTGAGTAAAGTAAAGAATGTCGTTAGTATTGTAGATAAATATTGACGTTCATTTCCCTAAGAGATCCACAAGATATTATAAAAGGATATTCCGAATTTCTTAATATAGTGGGACATATAAACCAGAGTTTTGTTTGACCATCAATGTAGAAGTCTACGTTCTTCATCGTTGCCTTCCCCCAATAAGACTGTCTTTACTGGTGTTAAGACTCAATTTGTCGATGCTTTTAACCAAATATCTTCATCCATGGCGTCGAAGCCTTTGTTTCTGGTATCCACCATTGGAAACGTATTGAAGTCAGTTTGCACCATGCATAAATGGGTTGTGGAGCCAGTGATTATTCAATAGAGACAATATTGAACACGTTTGTATCGTTGTTGGAGGACTCTTCTTCATTCTCTATCTTCTTGTCATCCAAGACATCGACTTCTGTTTCTTATATTTGAGGTTCTCCTCCTTGATGCTCCTGTCCATAATGAGACCAATATTACATACTTGGTTCGCCCACAAACGTCTTGTCGTTTTCCTTACTTCATACCGTGTGAAGTATGCAATCATTCTATTTTGATAGCGCTGACGAAGGCGGTGATTAGAGGAGCTTTTCAGGATCTGCTGAATTCTTGAACGCTTCTCCCAAGTGTTAACCAAGCCATGAAGAAAGCGTGGAAGCTTTCGTGATCCTTTTGTCGGATTGTTCCTCATTATAACCTGGTCCGATCCAATTCCTCTAATTGATTGAGTGCTGTGTCCAATTTGTCGAGTAGTTCTTTGATGGTGGAAATCGGACAGTCAGGATTCATGCCATCTAGAGGCTTCATGAGGTCGTCAACTACCGGCTTAGTACGATATCTTGTAACATTGCCTAACGAACTAAGGACAAAAGACGGTTGATGATTGAATGTTCCTCCTTGTAGTCTGAGAAGACATTCAGATGTACATCTCCAGCTGTTATAGTCCACGTAGTGGGTAAGAATAGGAATCTTTTCTCTTAAATGGGCTTTTGGACCTCTTTATCTTGTTATTATACAGTTGCCTCGTTGCAGTCATTTTTCTTGAAAAGAGAAGAATAATTAGGATTTCTATTTAATAATTTATTTTAAAGAAATTGTTTTAAATTTTTTCAATCTAAGCTTTATTTATAGAGCTCCCTTATGTAGGAATGTATAGAAACCTATAATAACTCCTTAATTAATACTTCAACAAAAGAGATTGTGAGCTCTGTTCAGCCATCTTAACATCTTTCATGTTTATTAAATAAGTGCAACCTATCAATGACCATATAGAGGACCAATCAATACCGCAGTAATTTATCATAGTTTCGTCCTAGACAAGAAGATTATCATTTCCTACGAGTTTTGCGAAATCTTTAACGGCACTACTTTAATTTGGAATTCCAATTACTTTTTCATGGTGTAGCGAGAAGGAATGGCTTTGACAGTATAAAGTTTCATAAATGTAACAAAATTTGGAAGGCTATCAATATGGAGTGAGACATTGCAGGATACATGCATTTTGTTCATATCTGACATAAAATTAGAAGCATCAGGACTTGATTTAATTATGTTAATTTAATAGAGCTTCAAAAATGTTATCGTCACGACAGTTTTTCTTATGTTGTTGAAATCCAAATTTTCTAAAGGCTTGGATCTCGAAACCACAAAAGCCAAATGACAAAAATCTTGAGGCTTTGCCATAAATCTTTACTTTTTCTCCGTTCCTTTTAAAAAAGGAACTTAAATTAAAAATAACAATTATAAAATGAAAATTGATATTTTTTATTATATAAAATAAAATATAATCAGTATATTTATATTGGATCCTTTTCTTCACATTTGAACATTTGGTAAGTCATGTTACTCTGATAAAAACTGAGTGAAATAATGGATGAATATTCTAACCATCCTTAATTATATAACACTGGTTGGGAAGTTATAATTATGATTATGAAAAAAGATATTTTTGTACCAAAACTCGAGTTAACGATCGACTCCCAAGTAATTCTTGGCAATATTTTTAACAGATACAGAGTAGGATTTGTGATTACTTTCTTTCTTAACCTCTCAGAGCTGTCCAAAGCTAATCTAGTATAATGTCAGCAAGACTGCTTTTCTTTAAAACATTCATCTATTATCAAGGGTAGCACATTAATTTTCGGTTTCTTTTTTTAACACACCGTTGGATAGCATTATTTTCCACTCTAGTAATAATTAAGATTTCGACATTTTTAAATAATGTGATAAAATTATTCAAACTAAATCATATACTAAGGTTTTTTTTAGGGTATTGTTAGTATAACAAAATATACAAAGGACATTAGATATGAAAATAGCCTTAGTGTAACCTTTATATATAATTGATGGTCCATATATATTTCTATTATATTCCGTATGTAATACTAAAATTTATATTTTTAAATAGTTTTTCAAAATGAAAATACAATAACTATAATCTTAACTTTTAAAATAATAATATTAAAATTCTTTAATTCTTTTTGTGTTACTTTTTTTAGGAAAATCAAATTTATTCATATCTAAAAGAAACATATCAAGTGATTCGTTATCTGAAGAAGTTTAGAGACGAGAAAAAAAATTTTTATCTGGATGATTTTTACAGAAATTGTGAGTATCATTTTTCGTTTAATGATGTTGAACTATACAAATAACATGATTTCTCTAATGTAGTTTTTTCTCTTATGTGACTGTGCTGTAAATCTGGTAAATTTTTAAGCTGGCTCTTTTTTTTTGGAATTGGTAATCGAAAGAATGAATTTTCTTTTACTTATCAGTTGTTATTATTATTTAATTCTTGAGTAGTTAAGTTATTTTCCTAAATAGAAACCTGTTTGAACATGTGTGTGGTCATAAAAAAGGGAAAGTAACCCTCAGGGTTTTTTGTGGAGTTGTAATTGTAAATCCTTGTTGGACTTTGAATACAATTGGAATCAACATCAGAGTAATTCTAGCAAATGCCTTAATTTTTTTACTTCTCTCCTTCCTCCCTTGTCACTGCAGAGTGTAGCTGATCTAATTAAATGTCATGAATATCATTCTTTCTCTTCTCGATTACCTTTTTTAAATTGTCAGAGTGACCATGTTGATTTTGGTTTATTTTGGTAACATAACTATTGTACACAGCATTTTTATCACTAAACATAGGCCTGTCCAATTGTGGACAATAAAGTCCATACGATGGGAAGAAATAATCGGTTCATTCGGATAAAGGAGTATAGTTTAATAGAAGTCTTTGTAGGCGTTTAGGTCAGTTTCTTGCCTCTAAAATTTGGGTTCTACAGTATTTGTCCAGATATATTTTCTTTAAAAACTAGACCATTAAATTGGCTTTGGCTCCAACGTACTTTCGACATTTCAGGGTCTTTCAATAGCAATAACGGAATTACCTTTAAAAAAGAAATTGGACACATATCAGACTTTCTTTAGGTTGACCGTCTGAAGTCAGCTTCTAGAGTCGAAACCATCTTTCCACTTTTCAAGAACCACGTTATTGCATTTTAATTTTTGACTCGTTCCTTTTATATTTTAGTCCAAGACTCAGACGCAATCAGGAGCATTGAAGGAGTTGTAGGTTATAGTTATTTTAGTCAAGAGTTTCAGCTTGTATTTTCTTTCTTGATATGCAATTAAGCTGTGATATAAAATAAAGTTTTTATTCTTATAGATATCATTGAGTGTAGTTTTTTTTTTACATATATATTTAAAGATAATTATAATATCATATTATCATGATAAGGAATAATAAAAAATAAGAAAAATGCGAGCGTCCGCTCGGAAGGGGAGTCTAATATATTTTACATGTAGAAAAAGGAATTATCGAATACAAGTAACAATAAATATACATATGTATTTATATAAAGTGACAAAATGATAGCTAAGATATTACATTCTTTCTTTTTAACTAATAACCTCAACAAAAACACAACTATACTAGAATAACAATGACAATCAAATAAGCAATTAAAAAAACAATTCTAACTCCAAGGAACCTCTATTTGGAGGTTTTGAAACTCTTGATGACCGTCTAGAATGCAACTCTGTAACATCTTTATTTAACATATATTCCGGAGATATCAATTTATGCTTCATTATAGCCAAGGTCAATAGGAATACAAAGTAACGATCATGTAATTGAGCATGCTACAATTTTCAATTTGATGTATCGTACCGATTACTGGGCAAGACAGTACCAATTTTGACAATACACTCAAACAATCATATTCTATGGCGTCACTATTTAAAAATTTCAATTTTGATGTATAGTACTGACTGCTGGGCAAGACAGACAGATTTTACCAATTACACAACCAATCATATTCTATTACGTCACTATTAAAAAGCGTGATGGAAGTCAAACATCAATCATACACACGTTTGTGTGTAACATTGTATTTCTATTGACCTTAATTATAAGTATAATTTGATCCTGATGTCTTCTTTGAATGTTACTATCCTTAGTTTGGCACTCATATGAAAAAATACCTTTTTTTGTTTTCACTTTAGCCTTCGATGTATTGGAATCCTTTTTCATCATAATATCTGCATCCCTTTTGATATCCAAGACTTTAGAAGAGGATGATCCATAATATATTTTCTACTTTTCTTGGGATAATTAAACTTTATCTGAAATATTAGAAAAATAGAGCATTAAACCTAAACAATTTATAAATATTCTCGCCAAAAAAAGATAAGATGGTGACTTTCCTGTAGTATTGTCTGAAGTGATTCGTAATTGAAATAAAGAGGATGAAAGCAATATTGATACTTTCTATATCTTTAGTTTATCATACGTTCCTTTGCACTCCAACTTCATTATAATAGTTATAGATACAAAAATTGCGTATTTACAATTTTTTTCTTAAGGTGAGTTCACTGAAGTGCTTACGCACTCATTTAACACACATAATTCCCCCTTTTTTTAATTATCATTATCGTGTAGTCCATCTTTATTGCAATAGTTCCTTCTTATTTTTTGCCCAAACTTCTCCTTTTTCAATAATTCCAAGTATTTTCCTAAGATTTCTTCTTTTTCAAGAAAAAATTAAATATAAATATAGGAAAGTTAGGAAAAAGAAAAGGTACGGATAAAATTGGAAAGGTTTTATTGGGTGAATGTTGGCAAATATTGCATCTGAAACAACCAAATTTTGCCTTACTCTTAAACATTGCCGATTGAACCTTTACAACGTCTTAACCAAGAGAGATATAGATAATAATATTGTTCAAATCAGTGTACTTTTCTCACAAGTTCGAATCACATAATTATAAGGTAATTAAATACAATTAACACCGTTACTTCATATCAAAAAGATAGAAGAGAAACAAAAAACATTACTCTAATCGATTGAAATTTAATTATGATTTTTCGCCGGGAATTAAAGGAATCTTATCGTCGCTATACGTTACATCCATTCAACACGCAGAGTTGACAATCCTCTTTAGTATTTATATGTGGCTAAAAAAAATCTGAAACTAATTAATTATTCCACCAAATGACTGCATATTTTTTTTAAATCTATCTTATGCATTCACGAAGAACGGTCGTTTGCCAAGAAGAATCCCACTATTTATCTCGTAGCCTCAGTATTCCTATTTATTCGGAAAGAGATCCAAGATAAATTTCGACTGGCTCTCTTCATCTTCACTTAGATGGTAATGTAGAAGAAGTTCAAACCTCGGAATAGGTTTCCATAGTGTCCAAGGAATTACTCACCAAGTAAGCGAAGAGCTTGCATCGTTAAGGATAATGATTTTTCAAGAGAATAAGAATAAAGTTCATCGATGAATTACTCCTTGACACGTAGTGGAATATAATTAACATAAGGAAAGTTCTAAATAATATTAACGTGCATTGATAATTTTATGATGACTTTGTATTTATTATTATTCGATTAAGTATTACAATATTACTTACAAAAAATTAAATTATGATGTATGTAACCGAATAATGCCCAATTTCAAAAAATACTTAAATAATTTGCATTTATTTATTATTTATCAGACTATTTTAATATTTACACAAATAAGGACCTAAATAAATATTCATTACTTGGCTATTTGATTATTTATACATAGCTCTTTACTTATAATTATTTAGTAAAAATTATTTTTACGGAATTTTGTTTGATTGTTTAAGAAATTGAGACATTGAATATGAAATGAAAATAGACAATAAGTTTTACTTTGGACATTCGAAAATTATACTGGTTAATATTTAAATATTATTATCATTCATATCCTTATTGACATTCTCATTATTATATTTAAAAATATTCCTATTCATTTTTAATCAAATTGGCAAATTTCTAATCAATTGCAGTCCTCCAAGATCTATTTTTTCTCAACCAAAATAATGTAAACAACATATTCAAAAATAAGAAAACGTAAAAATGAATGAATATCATATGAATTCTTTATTTCCAGCAACGTTGCATAGACTAATTGGACAATTATTATTTATTACTTAGGATTCTCTGTTTTTCTTATTGAGCCGATAACATTTATATCTTCTCAGGTTGACTTCCTTTTTCTGTGAAATTTAGAATTCATATTTTCCCACAGGCAATACTATGATGAAACTTTTTGGTTTTTGTGCAATGTGTACTCTTTCCAGTTCGTTTGCAAAGTATTTTTTTAGACAAGCGGTAGTAATCGACATTGCATGGAATTACATAGTTAATAAAGCACACACCCAAAAGTAATCCTCAGACCAATAGACAGACGACAAGCTTGTTTACATTAATATGGATTAATGATATGTATAAATGAATATTTCTATATGCATGAGGGAGGGTCCCCTATACATAAATATATATAAACATAAATCTGAATGGTCAAATTTGATTTCCAGTCTGCTAGCTACTAATTCATATTTCTTTAGTACTAAACTAATTTTATAAATAGATCTAAGACAAATATGAACTCTTCAAAGAAGGAGCTAATCTGATTTCAGAGTTTCTAACATCAAGTTTTCCATGTATTGAACAGTTGGCTACTTCGGAATGCGACCCCCTTTAATTATTGTTAAATCAATAATATTATTGCTTATTTTACATAATTATTTTTGTTTGCAACAAGATTATACTGTCGAGGTATCTCCACACAGGTAGAAGATTTATTCATCTACAATAAATTTATTGAAAGTTTTTCTGCAGTAAAATAACAAACAAACTCACATCAATTCCTTGAGGAGAAGATGAAAGCCTGAGCAGAAGATATAGAGCGAGTTTAATATTCCACTTGTATCCAAACTTCACTAATTTACAATCAAAGCTTACTTGAAATCCTATTCTTCGAATCACTATGGATTCAAAGGAATGTAAATTTACTCAAATATAAATTTATAACTTAGGTTGAAATTATATTTAATCAGACGGCATATGGTATGATATGACCCTTTGACATTCTTCTCCCTTCCTCAATTTAATATTTTATAGGATATTGGATGTTAAGTACTCCTGTGTAACTCAGACTTTATATGCATCGCAATATTACTTTTATCAATTATTTTACAAGATTCTTCATATATACATCCACATTATTAAACGCCTTGGATGAAGCCGATTTATTCAATAATTATAAAAGCAATGCCTGAGTAACATCACATGACAACATAAATATTAAAAAATATGCATATAACACAAACACCACAGAGCAAACCTCATAATTTAATTCCTTAGAAACAATAACAATGATGATTTGGAAAAATATAATTGAAAAAAAAACATACATAAAACAAATAGCAAAAAACGAAAACACAGTGTAATAGATGAACTTGATAAAATTAAGTTTGACTGTTTTTGACATTATCCAAACTGGCTAAGAACTACCTTTATTATATTATAAGAATGATATACATTTTTTTACCGTTCCAAAGATACCAATTTTGGAGTTTAATAATTACTATTAAGGCCGCACGAAATTTTTTGTACCTTCCCTAAAACCTGTATATGAGTTCGTGTGAAGAAGGACTCCTTCCAATCTTATTACATATCCCATTCCTCACGGTTTTCATTATTTCATTCAATACATTTTAGTCTTGAAATACGTGAGGGATTGTTTCTGCTTGGTAAAAGTGAGTCTTAAATGTGTTTACCTGTAAAGAAAACCCCTGACAATATTTTTTTATTTTACATACATCTGGCTAGGACTAAGAATAGGATCCCAGATGGACTTTATGTAATGACAAACCCTGTATAGCTTCTTTTTCTCTTCCACAAACTTATCTTGAAAACCTTCTTTCGTAAAATAGCTCCTCATTCTCCAATTAGCTATGTTCTATGGATATCCTTGTTTAACTCTTGGATTAAAGGATTATCGTTGAAGGGAATTTTGAGCAATTTAATTAGTGAATTAGTTTATCGAGTTTGAATGATACAACCCAGCGTATTTAATCCTAGTTTACGTCCCAGTCTTTCTGGGATTTTAATTTGAAGAGCTCACTCTCAACAATTGAAGCCTCCTTCCCAACTACTAGTCAATAGTCAAAATACACAAATGTGTTCCCCAAGCGCGTTGACCATAGACATGAACAAATAGTCAATTGGTGCCGGGTCTTGACTTTAAGGTGGATGCATAAGAACTTATCATCCATCCTCAAAGATGTGTGCGGCTTGGCGATTACTTGATGATGTCTTGTTATCTCCTATTCACCAATTCTGGCCACTTCTCTTTGATCGGCAGCTTCAAACAACCGAGTTGTTCCCTCACATCTTTACAACGATTTATTGCATGATCTGGTGTTACCGATGATGATCAGGATATACTAAATTTAAAAAAATGCGGGAAATACAAAATTACTTTTTCCAAACCTCAAATATTAACATTCTCTTTCCCATATGCTTTAAGATAAATAGATTTTTAGAATATTTCTTTTTATTTCAATTTCATAATCTTTTTCTAGATCCCTCAAGTTTTTATTCAATTAGGCTATCAGGTTCGTCGCTGAATAACCAGTCATCTTTATTTTCAATAAAATTGAATAAATTTCTTCGTATTTTAAAATCGAAAAGATAATTTAAAGTATCTTAGTGGTTTTTCTACAGTATTCAAATCTCCATCATATTTACTTTCTCATTCTTGAGGACATACAAAGTATTCTAGTTTAGTTTTAAAAAAAACTGTTTATCTCCAGATGGTATATATATATTGTAATGCAATTCCTGTAACTATACCTCAGCTGAGATATAGTTCTCATTTTCATCCAAGACCACTGACTTCAATGGCAGATCATTTCCAACAAGGATTGTGATTCGCCTTGCAGGGTAGTCAGATCCAGTTAATATACCAAATGAAGAATAATTTGTATATTTTCATTGGATAAAAGTCCACTCACCTATGTTATCCTTGTGTCATTTAAACATACCACATCTGGTAAAATTATTTTATTTTATTTTTATTTAACAAAAGTAGTTTGATATTTGCTTGTAGTATGGTCAGACCACTAACTTTTTTGCTTGAGTCTGTGATGATATAAAAAATTTTTATTGAGAAGATATTGCGAATATTTTATGGCACTCATGTTTTTTTTCATTTCCACTGCAGGATCTTTTGCTTTTTCGTTTCTTCTTAATCTTCTCCAACAAAAGTTGACTATATTTTTTAGCCTATTTTTCAGAGATGTTTAAATAAAAGATAAAATTTAGTTCAACCATGGCATAGTGACCTCTGTCTCTGTGATGAAGCAGCTAACACACTCAGTAAGTTTCCAGACATCTAGTTCGTCTTTTTGGAGCTATATATACCCAATGCCGTTGAACGTGCTTGCGTCCGTTTGAATCAATATGTGACGTTCAGGATCAAACGTCGTTAGTATGGGAGGTGAAACTCAGCACTTTTTGACCTCTTCGAAGGCACTGAGATGATCCTATGTCCAGATATATGGATTTTTGGGTCCTGAGAAGTGGGTGGAGGTACATTTATTTTGCTGAAGCAGTGTCTGAAAATCCTGCTAATTGCTCTACCAATCCTAAGAAGAAATGGAGATCTGAGATGTTCTTAGGTGTTGGAAATTGAGTGATTACTTTTATTTTTTCATGGTCAGCTTAGATGCCTTGGCTTGTCACTCTGAAGCCAGCAAATTTGACTTCTGTTTGACCATAATGGAAGTTTTTCATATTGAGAGTGATTCTAGTATCTCTACAGCGATTGAGGAGTTTCCTCATGTTCTTTACATGAAGGTGTATAGAACTATCGTATAGATTGATATCATCAACTACCTTTTCCATGTGATCTATCCCTGCGAGGGCTTCATCTCCCCAGCGGTTGTATTCGTCTCTCGCAGACGAGATCCCCATGGTGGCACGGAGGTGTTTGTAGCGTCCCAGAATATTCCAGGATTTTTTTACGGTGTGTTCCCAGAGCACTGAGGAAGGTCCATATTTGTTATTTGCAAGGGAAGGGTGCAAAGTTTTGAGCTCTCGACGAAGCATGCAAGTTCTCACGCCAGTGACGGAAATGTCGAAAGTTTGCTGTATCAATTTCAGTATTTTCTACTTTTTCAGTAGAACTCAGGGATTTATGGAGCTGATTAGGTTGACTAGGAAATACAAATTCCCTCATAGTCAATAGACATCCTCCGTGAGTCAAACTCCCATCAGAGCCTTCCTTAAATTTTGACAAGGATTTTCCTCTGTCTTTGGAACTGACACTTTTCATTAATAAAAGGCTATATTATGAGATTTCCATCTCATTGTATTTTTTGTGTGTTTATTTTTTTACATAGACACTGTCAATATATTATATTTATTTTTGCTAATTATTATTCTTATTATTAGAGTGTTTGATGAGTTAATTTTAAACTTGACATTGAATTCAGAAAGTTAATGTGAAAAATTCATTTTTGGAAAGTTTGAAATCAAGAAATAATAGATTAATTCCGGAACCTAATTAATTTATTAATTAATAATAACTTTTTTACAGATCAAAAATATTTCATTGATATTTTAGCAAAAATGAGAGCTATTTCGGAGGATTATCACATAATTATTATTCCTTGGGCTCCACACTCATCCATATATATATCAAAAATATTTAAACACATTACAAAAGCTTTGAAAATAGGTTCCGAAATTTTAGAAGGTGAGTTCAATAATTGCAATTGTTATCAATAAGATAGTTTAAAAAAATTAATGTTCCTTTTATGGTCAGATAGAGTTGCACTGATTAAGTATAAGTAGACATAATAACATACATTTACTCGATATGACCTAGGAATCTTTTTTGTCCATGTACAGAAAATATCTTTCCTTTTCTAGGAACGACCAGGGCGTGAACCTAACCCCATTGAGTTCAATAGAATAATTCTCCTGAGCTTGTTGTCCATTGAGCTACGTCATTCTTTTTTTTAATATCTGACTTGGTAATTTCGTAAATTTAATTGATAATATACAACAGGGCTAAATATTTATAGCATATATTTAACTATCAATGAACACATTTTAAGCAATTTTCATGCATCCCACATTCATTTGACAAACACATCATGTTTTCACTGCGTCATAAATGTAGTATTGTCCTTTAGATGTGAAGATTTAGGGCGTGATAAGTCAATTTTTTTACGGTATATAAAATTGATTGATCTACAAATTATGGTACCCTTAGGCTTGCAAGAAAAGTTGAGATAGAGCTGAGTTTACGAAAAGAAAGAATAACTATTGCTTTGATTAGTTCTATAAGCATTGCTTATTATTTATTGTCAGTAACGAGTAGCTCATATAACACTATGTAACAAAATGAAGGTCTTGGAGCGCTTGGAGGCTGAAACCCACATTTATTATTGTTATTTAAGACAAAGAAACAAAAAAAAAAAAAACATTAAAAATCTCAACTTCGACAAGATAGGCCTCTAAAGCTTTTATTTTTTTAATCAAGTTTTTAAGGTAAACTTACATTTTATATATTATAAATAGCCATATTTCGACATGAAATAACTATATAAGGGAAAATCCAAGTAAATAACAAATTGATAGACATTTAAGCATTTGAAAAATGAAATATCTTTTTACATGATTTGAATTACAATTATAAAAAAGGTATATAACCTCCAAAAAATCGAGTAAAATGAAGGACCTTACTTAGAAGCTAATATCTTTTATATTTTTTCTTCAAATGCCTTATATCATAGAATAGATCTTCCATTTCAATTTTTTTTAAAGTGCCTTTAAAAAAAGTCAATTTTTATGGATTTTTGGTAAATTTAGTTTTAAATTTTTATTAAGAATTTTTTTTAAATTAGCTGGTTAGGCTGCGTTGAATATAAATTACAATAATTTTGAATGGGAAAAATTGAATTGCTTATCAGTGTATAATTAATAATTTAGATTTAAGTGGACGAAAACAAGTTTATAGATGCTTTATTTTCAAAATAATTTATTAATATTGACCCATTTATTAATTGGATATTTAGTTATTAACTCTTAAGTAATTCATTTTTTTCGTTCATTTTACTCATTTTTTTTGTTGGTTATATATTTTTTTTTTTGTCAAGGTTGAAAGTTTTAACGGTCACTTTTGTGGTTAACTAACAAGTATAAATGTAGGCTTTATCCTGCGG
Organism: Lepeophtheirus salmonis; assembly: GCF_016086655.4. Taxonomy (NCBI): domain Eukaryota; kingdom Metazoa; phylum Arthropoda; class Copepoda; order Siphonostomatoida; family Caligidae; genus Lepeophtheirus; species Lepeophtheirus salmonis. The sequence continues at coordinate 834,803 of NC_052142.2, read as the reverse complement.
GCAACAATTACGGGACAACATAATTTTAAATTCTACATATATCTAATTTGTGAGAATTTAAAATTATATCGTCATCAGTAACAATCACGTTTATAATTAAATAGAAATAGCCAGTAGATACGGTATAATATAGGTTTCAGGCTTAATTAATTATCTATCCTGGTGCATTGTCGGTATGAATCTAAATTTTAGATTTCAAAGCATCGAAAAAAAGATAGCTCTTCACTTGTATTTTTTCAACAAGTATAAACATAAGTTGTCTTAGTGCAACGTCTATTTTTGTAAAAGTAGTTTGCAGTTTTTTCTCTACAATATATATTTATAGGGAGTTTGCAGTTATGTTATAATATTTTCAATTGAAAAATTTCACTAACAAAATCTGTCTTAAGACAAAATCCATATTTTTTCTAAGATTGTCTGCTTTTATATCAAGACTTGTTATTAAAATGAATGTAATTTTAATGAAAAATCCAAAAGTATCATCAATGTGTACAATAAACAAATGCCATGACAAGCTCGGCGACTGGACGAATTATAGGAAATGGGTCTGAATAAATAGCAAAAAAGTGAATTTTCTAACCTGGCCACATTTCTTGTGGATTTTAAAGTGTTATCAAAATATAAATCCGATTACACTCCTACCACGGGCAGTTTTAAAATAATTTACATGAGCTTACAATCATATTGGAAACTGTACGTTTTACTTTTAAATGATGAGCTTACCTCCAAGGAAATAAATGCGAATATGATCAATATTGAATCGGAGCTGAATAGTATTATTGTTGCATACGGATGTAGCAGTTGGGAAGAGGATTGTGGTTGATTTAATACTCTCTTATTGTTGATACAAACGTTCTTTATACTGCTATTATGTTATTATGTAGTTTGTACTGGGCGTGTATGATTACATAAAAGGGAAAACAGTTTTATCGAGAGTAGAAAATAATGAAACCCACTGTAATGCCAAAAAAAAAAACCCACGAAAATTAATGTGGTATCCCTGGCAATTGAAGAATGTTTGGGAGAAGAGCAGCTTAGCTGTCATAACGTATACTGTGAACAGAGCTGAGAGGGTAGGAAAGGAATTAAACACAAATCGTACTCTGTATCTACTAAAATCATCACCAAGAATTACTTTGGAGTCCATCTTAAACTGTAGTCTTAGTCAAACAAGAATTTTTTACCATAGTTACAATATCAATCCATTATCTCACTCAGTTTTTCTCAAGGAAATTTGAACTTACAAAATGTTCAAATTTGAAAAAAAGGATTAAGTTTTAGATCATTTGTTTCCTAAAATGGTAAAACTCTCAATGAATGTATGAGAGGAGTAGACGATATGGATCCTTGATGTTAAAATATTAAACTGTTTGTCTTCTATATATCTTCTTAATTACAAAATTATTATTTCCAAAATCGGATTAACTATGATGCAAGATGTCAAAGAGCAATTCCATAGTCATCATCAAAACCTAACCAAAAAAACAATTCAAATTGTTTAAATGTAAAGTTGTGATGGATATAACTGAAGTTTGATTAAAGATTAAATAAAAATAATGTCCAATATAAATATAAAAATTTATATTAATTCTATAGCATAACTTTCTTTATGCAAGTTAAAATTTATAACATTTCCATTTGTATAAAAACACGTATATTAAAGGTTGTTTTTTTTTTTTAAAGTGTATTTATTCAAAAATGTATTGGGCCTATAGTTTTAATGTTACTTACTTTTCTAATGAAGAATTGTAACATATTTTAAATATAATACTATACATAAAACAAGAAAAAATAAATATACTTAACTATTTATTTAATATTTTACCATTAAAAAGATTACTTTTCATTTTATAATTGGTATATAAAATTTTAAAGGGAGAAAAAGTATAAATTTATGGTAAGGCTTTAATATTTTTGTCATGTGGCTTTTGTAGTTTTGGGATCGAAGCTTTTAGAAAATTAAAATTTTAACAGCATAACAAAAACTGTATTGACATTAATAATTTGAAGCTTTATTAAAAGAGTATAATTGAATAAAGTCCTGATGCTTCTAATTTTATGTCAGATATGAACAAAATGCATGTATCCTGCAATGTTTCACTCCATATTAATAGCTATCCAAATCTTGTTAAAGTTATAAAACTTTATACTGTCAAGGCCATTCATTCTCGCTACACCATAACAAAGTAATTTTAGTTGTAAAAAGTAGTTCCTAAATAAAGTAGTGCCGTTAAAGATTATGAAAGACATTGTAGGAAATGATAATCTTTTTGTCTTGGAAGAAACTTTGATCAATGACTGCAGTATTGATTGGTCCTCTATATGTTCATTGTTAGGTTGCCCTTATTTAATAAACATGAAAGAGGTTAAGAAGGCGGACAATAAAACAATAGCATTCAAAAGTCTTAACAATATTTTTAGCTCAGATTTATTGGGCTAAGAGACTAAAGGGTTTCATTATCGATGGCACACTTATTTCATAAAATCAGTAAAAAACCATAAGTAAAATTTCCAAATGATGTGTAATGTCACTTGTCTCGCTCAGTGTCTGAACAGTAATAGCAACGCTCTCTTCGAATTACTTCGAAAATACCAAGTAAAATTTTTGTTTCTTAATTCTGATGATCGAAAACGATGGATAACTACGCCGAATACTTCAATTAATTCTCAATGGTATGCATAAACACAGTGATGAAATCAATAAATCAACTGCAATAACGTTATTCAGTCACTGCATATAAGACCTTTTTTATAGTGAAATTTGTAAGCACAACTTAAATATGAACTGATGAATGAGGCCTCTAATTTTCGTCGAGGTTATCATCAATAAAATCTATATAGTACAATCAATATGTGAAACAAAATATTAATAAATATTTTTAATACTATACTCGTGTCTACCTATATTAGTATTACTTTTTGCGTATTCATTTAGATACTCTACATATTCCATAAATACCTATTAATTTTAAATACAGTCAGAAACTGTGTCAGTTATGTAGTAACAACTAAATAAAAATAAAGAAAAGAGTAAAGATCCATTAGATCCAATATTCCGCGCTGTATTTGAATCACCTTGTTCAGTTTCCAAGTTGCTCCTGGTATATGGATAAATAAGTAATGTCCGGATATTCATGTAGTCTCGTCTAAAGCCGAAAAATATTAAACTTAAAAGTTCAATTATGAATGAGACTGCTACAATTTTTGTCAAGGTTATCATCAATAAAACCTACATAATACAATCAATATGAGGAACCAAATATGAAGATATAATACTATACTCGTATCTCCATATATTTATAACTATCAGTAGTTATTTTGTTTATTTATTATAGATCCCCTTCATACTCCACAAATAATTATTTATTACTCATTCTAAATAGTGAATACTAAAAATAATTTAAGAAAATAGTTAAGATTCAATATTCAGAGCTGTATTTGAGTCCTTCTTTTCAGTGTTTTGCAATGAATTACGTTATCAAGTTGAGAAATCTATGGTTAGGTCATGTCCGAATCATCATGGTCAGAATCTTTCTGGTCCTGAGTCATCATGCTGCCGGTTTTTCGAGTTTTGTGTACAAATTATCATGCTCCGTGTCCATGGAAAAATAAATAATGCCTGAATTAACCTGTAGGCACGTCTGAGGCAAGATATCTTTTCCCACAAGTTCGTCCTTAATCATTGACAACATTAATTTACTTTTGGACCCCTTCACTTTGGTTTGTGATGGGCTGATAAGAAGAATAATGATGACAGCTTTCGTAAAGAAAACATATGTTAAGGCTCTTTTTAAATAGCATTTCATGCAACTATGGTTATATCATATATTAGATATAACATATATGGAATTCTAAACTATCTGTAATGTGTGACTTCATGGTGAATGTATATCCCCCTTTAAGGAGCTCTTCTTCTAGAATTGGTTAAATGACAGCAAAGTGTCGACTTAAAATTACAAGACGATGTAAAAAAGGTGATTCCATTTCAACTATCATGTTTCTAATCGCATCAACAGTCTGTGTAGGTTTATTTGTAGAAGTTTGATAACTGTAAATCAACAACAGGGTCTTCTTGATTATACAAGAGCATATATATTCATCAGTTAGCTCAACCTTTGACACTCTGGATTGATGGTTTATGAAAAAAAATACTGAAGTGCTCACCTGCAATGACAAACACCTAAAGAAATCCTATCCAGATTTAAAATTTGTAGATAGTGCAGCACTAATTGGGATTATAATTTGGACAGAAGAATATGTTACATGGATCTCTGAAAATTCAATGTAAATGCTGAATTTGATTTCTGAAAGCATTTGCAAGAAGACCATTCTTTTATCAAAACAAGACAGAATAATAATTTGGAAAAAATAGTCATTCCCAATGTGGTTCATTTATTCCGATATACTGCATATATATAAAACAAGTAAAAACAACTAAATAGTATTTAAAAAGTTTATTTTGTGTTCTAGGTATTTGTACAGATATTAAGATCGTTTTTTAATTACAACTTCCCGATGGGGATCTGGCCTGAAAAAGGGTCGAAGCAGTATGGAAGTCTCTTCATTTTGACTGGATAGTATGGATTAGATAGCAAAGATTATTGGGTGTTATTATTAAAGCGAAATTTTATCGAACACATTGGACATCTATTTGAATAGAGATTTTTATGGGACCTCTAGAACTATTCAAAACGTTTGCTAAAGGTAGTCCATGTTTGAAGAAAATGACTCAGTCCTGGAGATCTATTTCTGACTGTGCTCTATAGCTATTGGAATCTGATGGAACATCAAACATCAACTAAAGATTTAGCCAAGGAGACCAGGTTCTGCAAATATCAGTAGGAAAAGTTTAGAGAAGCACTATGGTGTTAAATCCTAAAATTTCCTGCAGTTCCGAAGAATTAAAAGGACAATAAGTTCCACATACGAGTATAATAGTTCTACAGATCCACCTAACCCGTGTTTTATAGCTCAAGAGTTCATATCATTATCTAAAAAACTAAAGACAATCAAACGTTGGCCCATAAAATAAACATCTACTAACATAGTAAGGAATCACTTCTTGCACCTTCACTGGCCTCCAGTAGATGGCATTTTAAACTGCTCGTGTGAGCTTTTTCGGAATCCTTTTATGAACTTCAAAGAAAGATGGTTCTGCTATAGGATGGTAACCTGGTCACTCTTTGTAATAAAATTCAAGGAAAAGGAAAAATACAGAAAGACAAAAATATGGGATACACGTGAAGTAATTTTTAACACTTGGTAAAATGAAAGATCCTACTTTTTTGGTTTAGTAGGAAAGAATATCATACATAATAGACACTTCCTAAAAACGTATCAACCAGAATTTCCTTAAAATCGACTTACATAATATTAGTATTACATAATTATTCGCCAGCTTTGTATATTCATGTTTTGTGAATTGTATTAATATTATCTGTTAATAAGGTTCGGAATTTTATTAAAAATATTAGGGTATTTGTCGTCTGGGGGGATGTAAGTTCATCATATAGAAAGACTCAAGCCATTATGTATATAATATTAGAATGTACCTTTGTATAGAACGTATTTATATCAGTATCAATAGAATCACCTATCAGTAGAAATATCATAAGTTGATAGCTCTACAGTAGTATTTGTGCTTGATTATATCAAATAGTAATTCTGCCGAATATTCAAATATCTTTGAATAAAAATTATTAAACTGATATCATTCACATTCCTACATCAAGTGCTATTGGTTAGTAATTTCCAAACAGTGGGTCTTGAGGCAAGTTCAAGTGTGCTGTACAATTTGTGACAGCTATACATTATTTGCAATAGCTTATAATAATCCAAATAATTGGTTTTTTTAAAATAGATGTGTCAATAAATTTCTATTTGTCTTTTGATGAGCATTGGACACAAAACCGTTTGGGATCCACTGTCCTACGGTAGTTATTACAAGGTTTCGTGCACTATCATCAGTTAATCCTGATAATCAGATTGAGCTTGAACACAGGGTTTTCAGGTTTTGAACTTATAATTGCTTGAGATTTTGAGATCTTATGTCAATTTACTAGATGAAAATATAAGAAAATCGTATTTCATTTGCGAAAATTTGTTTAAAAAAGAAAGAAATATTTATCTTCCTTTGTAATCTCTACACACGAAGAAGCTGCAGGTGTATATGAGGGAACTGATGTCTGAATCTTCTTAGTGTATCCAGCTACATGTGGGGTAAACTCTTTAACCGAAGACAGTAGAGAGCCACTGATAAACCATAAAATAAAAGATTCTAGCTTATCTTGAGACCTTACTTCAACTGTCCTTTCCTGCAATCTTTTAGATTATTCTTTAAATCTAAAATTTTTTGATGTTATCTCATAAGATGCAGAAACAGAAAAAGTAATACAAATTTATATAAAAATGGTGAAGTCGTTCCCACTCGTTATTGAAAACAATGAGGGCGCTCCCGCTCAATAATTTTGAGTGGAGCTCACACATGCCTCATATGAAAGAAGCTAAAACTCATTGTAGACTTAAGGAGATTACAAAAAAGAAAAATCAATCCATTATCATTGATTCTAAAAAAAACAACTATTATCATGTTAATATAAGGTCAAAAGTCCAGGACCTATATTCTGATAATTAATTGCAGCCCATAGCTCATAAATATAAGAAATTGGAGTAGATCTAGATGAAAAAACAACAACATTATTATACGATTAGACGTATTAAGTATGGGAGAACGAGTTCGTTGACTAGATTTTATTTATAAAGGGGGGATAAAACTAGTATTATTATTTCCCAGAAAAAAAGTATTTATTATATTTGTCTCGAAATTGAAGAAATTTATCAGATATATGTTTATTTTAAGGGAATGAAAAAGGTGAAAAGTACATAAACGCAATAGAGCAACATATCTCAGGAAAAAAAAAATGGTAATCTTCCAAATATAATATTTACTTAATCACGGGCAGTATAAATTTATAAAATGATACATGGATAGTTAAAGGGATGGAGAGAAAAATGTTATTATAATATTGTGTGATTATTTTAATATATATGTGTATGACGGATTGTAAAATCGCAGTAAAATGTTATTTGTCAAATGAATTTATTACTGAATGTATGTACGTAAGAAATAAAGTAGCCTTGATTTAAACAAATATATTTTTATTCAATTTAAATATATTTTTGAGTCATATATGATAAATATTGAATAACATGTGCATGAATTACTACATAAACACCAATACTTCATGTACTAAGTTAAAAGATATAGATTAAACGTTTTTGTATGAAAATCTCAGATATTTTCCAATTCAGATGACTAAGAAAAAAAGTAAGATCAGTTTTGGATTCTGCGCTCACAGATAAATTTAATTATTGTCTTCAATTTATTTGTACAAAATTTCTTCCTTAATTATTTCCTATGTAACCAATCATATGTATAATAGGATGAACTGGTTAATAATAAAAGTATAATACAAATATACTTTTCGATCAAAAAAATAAATCCTTAAAGTAGCGTATATTATATTTATTCATGAAATAAATATATAATGTGATTTTTTAATACTATGTTTGATTTTCTTGGGCGGTACTCTACAAAAAGAAATATAATTTAGCCGTCCCATACAATGGTACTTTGCAATCGAAAAGTTATTACAAATTTGAAAAAAATCTTGAAAACATATTCTCTCTGTTCTGGCCTTGAAATTAATTTCAGAAAAGATAGTAGTATTAAATGCATACAAAGAACTTTTTCAAAAAGAATGTTTCCTTTGTAAGACTACAGTAAAAATAAAACTGTTAGGATCATGTTAAAATGAATCAAAATAACATCATTTCTTAATTGATGAATTCTGTAAAGTTTTTTATTGAGTTCATTTACTTTAAATATGTGGGATAAGGTAGTAGCATAATATACATATATTATACCAAAAATTATAAATATGTTACTAGTTTACAGCTGATATTTTAACAAAAGTAAAAAAGTAATTTTTTTCAATTAAAAAAAAAAGAGAAATTGATCTACAAAAAGACTACTCAACTCCAAGAAATTTGGTGGCCTATCAGTTATTGAATCTCTATGGGATCGGTCAAATTTGGAGTAATGATCATTTATGGAGCTTAAATCTCAAAAAGTTTCTTATAAAACAAGGCCAAAATTATTAAAGTAAACCCTACAATGGAGTGTCCAAAATTTGAAAAAGACACTTTCTATTTACTATAAAAACTAGAGGAATTCTGCAAAGGCTTAAAAGAAATTATCAACTCTCATTGGAATAGGAGATGCTGGTGAAGGAACGTTTATATCTCATAGAAGTTAGAACCCATCATATGTTTATCGTTGCTGACACTGCTATATACCCATCTTTTCTAAACAAAATAACATTACGACACTATTATTCAATATTTTCCAAAAAAAAATGGAAGTCCAAAGACCAATAATTACATTCAGATTGAGGTTAGCTACGATTTCAGTATCATTGATCAGAAAGAAGATTCACTCCCCCACACTAAACTCTTTTATTGAATATCTGAAAAGAAGAAAAATCAACATATACAAAGTAAATTACGTAAATTATCCAGTACTCTGGAAGTAAATTTTATGAACACAAACGTGGAAAATGTCATATTTTCTGTTTCATGGAGAGTACTAATCATTTCCTGTAGGAATTCCCTTTTTTAAATATAATATATAGAGACGTTCTTTCGGGTTTACATATTTCTTTTGAGTGCAAGTGCCAGAATGATAACTTTTTAACCTTTTTTATTGGGACAGAGAGTCAAAAAGCTTATACTGTTATTACAAAACCACAAAATATTTTGTGTGCTCTGAAGTCCAGGAAAGAGAAAAACGAATCAAGGGTTTCAAAAACTATAAAGATGTTTGCGAGTATTTTAAAATATTGATAATACCTAGTACTTTTTCATATGGTTGTCATTATTATAAAGAGCATTATGTATCTGTTTATTATTCCATTTGCATGTTTCATTTTGTTTGTGTTTTCGTCTTTTTTGCTAAAATCTGAAAATATATAATTGCCAGGTAAAGGGCAAAAGAAAAAAAAACTTATTGAACGTCATTACAGATGTATTCAATATATTAAAAACTCTAACAATTCCAATTTTCATCTTATGTTATACAGAATGGAAAAAATAAGTGCGTGTATAAGTACATATATAGTTTACTTGTCATTCTTTTACATTATATAATCATTTTAAAAGAAAACTAATTGACATTTTTGAAAGATAGATTATTCATCTAATATAACTATTTTTTACGAATTGGTTTGTTTTCCTTTATTTTGTGGAAATAATTCTTGTTTTTCCAAAAATTTAAAAAATTTATAGCTTGAAAAGCCTTGGCAAATTGATCAATATGGCTCACATTGTATATTTTGTCATTTTTAACAAGATGAACATTTTTGAACGCGGCCATCCCCTTCCCCAACATTTCCAACAAAAAAAAAACCTTTTAAGAACTAGTCATAATATTTTTCTCATGAAATATTACAACTTTATTTGTTAATATAAAATAATTTAACAACAATTTTATTCCAAGGTCAAGTTATAGATAATAAATTTGGACCCGGGATTAATTGGAAAAGAAATTATGTTTCAAAATTCCTTTTTGGTAAGTGTTCAAAATATTTTCCGTATAAATATAAATAAATAAATATATATCATTAAAAAAAGTTAGAAATATGAATTGTATTAACTATCTAGAACTAGTCACAATATAATATTTGTACTATACTTTTTGACAGTGATGTATAAAATATGTCTAGCCGGTAAATAAGACAATGTAATTTATTTTCTTTCAGTTCGTAAACTATTTTTATTTAGTAATTACTACAAGTAAAATTTCATGTAATTGCCTAACTCTACATTTGTATCTTTACAATGCTGCATTAGTTATTTTAGAAAAATTTATCAAAACTTTAAAGTAAGTATATTGTCCAGCTTCTATTATTTGTGTTACCCTTGTTTCATCCTTATCTTTCCATTTATACTTTTGAAGGCTATTTTTTTTTATATAGAGTTAAAAATAAATATGGAAAAATAATAATTACAAAATCTTGTGAAATGGTGAGAAATTGCCTTTGTTGTTTAGCTTGCTAAATTTGTGCCTCTTTTCTATCAACGGTATTGGAGTTTGAGAAATCATTTGGCAGGCCATTCAAATAAAAAAGTAATGGAGGCAGGATTTTCAGCAACACATTCTGTTTTTTCGATCGTAGAGGAGACCATTGATGTGAAATCTTTCAAAGGAGAAAGAACTTCATGCTTGAAGAAGGACGAATCTTTTTTTTATATATAAATTTTATTCTATATGGGAGAAGAAATAAAATGTTTCCTTCTCTTATGAAACATTCTTGTTTTTTCGAGAGAAAATTTTCTTGCTGTCGGCCATCAAATTCAAGTTATTTAAGGACAATTATAAAACGTTTTTCTATTAGGTTTACTAAGAAATGGGTGTTCCAATGTTAGATCACGCAGATAAAAAAAGAATGAGATATTTTTAGGGAGCCTTATATGGGACACTTCTTTTGTTTGGAAGGGCATGTTTTTACAACTCAGAATGTGTGAGCAGAATAGAAATACTGTTTAAGGATACCAGGAGAAAATAATGGTTTCTACCATAAAGAAACCTTTGAAGTTCTTAGTGTATTAGAAAGAAGCAAAGTGTGATACCCATGACAGCATTATATTTAGCCCTTGTCTATTTAGATGATCCTCAATAATGAAAAAAATATTGGGTTTTGTCTAACGCAATGAAAAAGAGGTCAAAGTATAGAAGAATGTATTTTGGGTCTGCTACTGCAAACATGACCTTGAATTTGACTTCTGACCTTTCTCCTAGACCAGCACTTGCTCCATGAAAGGAGATCATGGCACAATTAAAAGGGGACATACGAGAGGTAATTAAAATACTTTATTTGTAATTCAAAAAGATCAAAAGATCTCGGATTGTCTGCACTTTCTTCTCTGGAAGGGTAATAGTAATGTACGAAAATACCTTAACAAACTCAGATAAATATGTTGTTCTTTCAGAATCCAAGAAGTTTTATTCATATAGATTTTGAAACAAAGGGTTGTGTATAAAATCAATATTTAACCCAAAGGGAGTAAGGCTTTGACAATACCAATACTCTCTCAAATTTAAGTTGATAATCTTCTTTTAAAATTACATTTTATGTCATCTACGTAGTTAAACATTTGTAGTCCGTTCTACCTCAGGTATTTTAGAAAAACTTTTACCCAAGTGTATCTTCTAATCTCTATTCCATGTGTTAAGTCCGTTTTATCCCCCGGCCCTTGCTATTTTTCCTGACCAGAAAGAACAACGTAAAAAATTATGTGATATCATTTAAGAGATTTATAGTCTCTAAAAAAGTGGACAAGGAGTACTTACAAGAAAAGTTGGACTTTCTGTCAAGAGAACATGAGATTTCAGTTTGAGGGAAAAGTAATCTCTTGTTGGTTCTCGTGTGATAAAAAACCATCATTTTAATGTACGTTTCTTGAATGAAATATGACCAAATAAAAGCTTTAGATGCGTTTTACAGGGTTATAACTTAAGTTCTGTAACATATTCATAATGAGATAAAACCACAATATTATATTTCATTAATTTCAAATTTCATATTTATTATTTGTAAAGTGTGACTAATCATATAAAGGCTTTTACTCAATTTTGCCACTTTTTGCAACAATTATCTTCTCGATCTTCTTGAAACAGCTTTTACACATACGCGAACAGTATCTAGTGGAATAGCATTCAATTTCTTCACAAATGCATCCTTCAATAAGTTAACATTTGGACAATCCATACGATTGGTTTTTTTCTTAAAGTTATAACGAACCAAAGTAAATAAATCCAAGGGATTTATATCTAATGTAGTGTCTTTTTCTATTCAAGCGAATTGCAATCGTGGAAAAGGCTTCTACAAAGTTACTTATATTTCTTAAAAGGATATCTAGTAACAAATGTCTAAGAAGTATTCTACCTTTGGATATAAATTACGTTGGAGACTAATAAATAGAGGATGTTTATTAAGTGCTTAAGAGCCTACCTTATATTTAGATGTTTATGTAGGTCTTTGAGAATAAAGCGAGGAGTTTCCTGTAGTTGTGCGATACACTGTATATTATAATACTTTGGAGGTAATATGGTGATTACCCTAACATGGACATGGACTCAAGTATTTATAGAGTTTGGGTTTTTTTGCTGCCTCACTTATTACATTCTAGATTATTCCAGATCATATTTATCATGTGATACGCACACATGATAATATGGCCTCGATTTTAGATATCATTAATCTAGATGATGATGCAAAAACTCATTGCTCAGCGATAAACCGGGCCCCTTCAGAGTAGTTATCATACGTATACATACAATATAATATCGATGATCCTGATTGCGACGATTCTGAATGACACTACAAATGCTCCTCCTTTGAGCAAAATACAACCAATTTGCAATCACATTTTTCACTTCCTCCAAAATCATTTCTTCCATAGTTCTCACCTTGATCTTGCTCTAATTAAATACTCCTCAATTCTAACGTTTTATTTATTGATTAATATTAGAATCCATTATCTATTTCCAAGTACTTTTCGGCGCTTTGTTGTAACATTGAAACACTCACATACGACGCTTTGATCCATTGTGCCTTCTGTACATCAAAACTACTTTTCCTTCATTGATTTAAGACACAAACATGGCGTCCAACTTATGTAACATTATGTCGCATAGTCCCTTGGCTAATTTAAATTTTCTATGAATCAATGCTGGCAAACATTCTTTTTGTCCCATTTTTAAAATCCTTACATGTGGACACAGACGAATATCTTCAGGATGATTACAATCCAATAACTCATCGGTCTCAATTTCTTTCTTTATGCCTTTAATATCACCTATAGCCAAATATTAACCAATTGGTGATCAATATGACATTCGAATCCCTTATTCTACTGTCATCAAGAGTTCCCTATACTGATATAACTGATAATATTTATTATATCCTCTTCCCATTCTGAATTGACAACAAATCCAAGAGTAATTTTTCAGTCTTTCCATTCTGCACACCTCTTATCCATTTGTCCACCTGTTCAAAAATTATTGTTAACTCCCTTTTGATTGCTTCAATCCTTTCAACTTCCAATAGATGATTGTGAACAACATTGTATGGATTTATCCCATTCTATCTTATGGACGATGCTTAATTTATTTCCACAAACACAGACCTGAAACTTTTATTTTCATCCACACTATTTATATTCTTATTTGCCAATAGAAATACGGGTTAGATAACAATTTAACTTTGTTATCCCAGGATGTGCTAATAAGGGATGCACATGTACAGTTAGGATAAACCCACGCATGATCTTTTTGAAAGAACACATATTCTTATAATAAAATTTGCTTTATCTCATATATAATTGATACTAATATAATTTTTATATCTTAGGACAGTTTACTTTTTACCGTGTATGAATTACTTTAATATTTTCGTTTTATTATTATTATTGTTAACAAACACATAATATGATAAATTCATTTACCATCAATCTATTTAAAGTTATAGTATTATAAATTTATCTATTGAATCTTATAATTTTCTCCCTCTATTTTTCTTTCTACGCTGAGATATGATAGCAGCACTTTTAATGGGCTTGCCAAAAGCTTCCATTAATTTGAAATAAATTTAATTTGGCTCTTTCAAATTTTCCATTACATTACTTGACGATGGCCTTTTCTACTCAAAGCATCACCATTCTGATTTTTTCTCCTCTGCTTATACTTCATTTTAAATGTTTATTCCATCAGTTACTCTTTCATTTGTGTAACATACAAGAAGAGCCACTGATTTCAGAAACTTTTTCTATGGTTATAATAAATTCTGATTTCAAACTGAAAATTTTTAAATTCAACTTATAACTTTTTTGCATAAACAAATAATATATTTGTAACTGATTAAGGGACTTTCACCACATGCATTCGGATGTTATCTACCATCATCCTTGACTTACGTTTGCACGGTTCCAATGGTATACTATTCTTTTTCTTATAATATATGATTTTAAAAAGTAAGTGAGGTCTAAGAAAGATTACACATTTACATTTTCCTTTAATTATTTGAACACTTCTTTTAATCCATTTCCATTTATCATCTATGTGGAGAAGTTTGCAATTGGTTAGTATAATCTTACATAATATGCCCTACAATTACTATAATAAAAGGTCTTGTCCAAGAAGGTTTCGAGACCCCAACAGGAACGGTTTTCATTGTTGAACAGCCTCTAATAATCTATAAGTCAACGGAACATGTCATCCCTTTAGCTAGTGTCCTAACCAATTTGCCAAAAGGTGTGATTGAATCTATTTTTATCGCCTTTTCTCTGAGATTAGTCTTCTCAGTCCTTAGAGCATAAATGTAGCAAATCTACTTCGTATATGCATGAACGTACACTCTAAGGTTCACTTATTGACCATATATTTTACAAATTCATATAATATTCTTTCACTAGTTTAAATTCAATACCGCTCAAATAATCATACTTTTCGGACGCTACCCTCATACATATTTATTTTCAATTTCCTCCGTCTCACTAGCCAATCTATCAAGGATTACTTATTGTAGTGTCCTTTTCTATTCAAGTGAATTGCAATCGTGGAAAAGGCTACTAAAAGTTACTTATATTTTTAAAAGGGTATCTAGTAACAAAATGTCGAAGAAGTATTCCATCTTTGGATATAAATTACGTTGGAGATGATTTTTAACATATGTATATTAGGTGCGTAGACCTACCTTATTTATTGATGTCGGTTCAATAAAGTTACCAAATAAATGTGTACGAGTTGTTCTTCCCTAAAATAGCGCGATGCACTGTTTATTGGTATAACAACGTTTGGAGGTTATCAGAAGATTAACCTCGCAGGGCCACTGATTATAATATTTATGGACGGTTTGGATCTAATGCGTAATTTTAAGAACATTCAAGAGTCTTTCATCATGTGCATGGTTGCAATTGGTTGATGTTTTCAATACCATAACAATAATATTATCATCATCTTGCCTTCTTTTACTGTTTTTTTTTTTAGAACAACCTCTAATGTAGCTATTAAGTTGGCTATTTTAGATCCTTCACTTCCTCCCCAGGAAAATCATGACACAATTATCTTCTTATCTATGGTAAAATACTTGACAAAAACTATGTGTTGTACATAAGATCTTATGGAGCAACTCATTACTCCAGCCACCCTATACATACCTCCCTTTACCTCGAACTATCAATGCCCACTTCCATTAATTTATTTATGACTTTAATTTTTTCTCCAAACAAAAAGAAAATTTACTCCAAAATATTTAAGAGATTTTACAATTTCAGAATTTGACTTTCCTTTTTTGTATAAATTAATTATAAATTATCTCTTGACATGTGGCTTTTATTCTTTATGAAATATTTGTATGTGGTATGACAATTTTTCATTATTTTTTTACTAAAGGTTTTTAAAAGGCTAAAAAAATGCCTTATGCACTTTAATCCCATATAGAGTGCAATATCCATGTAAAAATATGTTTGTTACAGGACTGAAGTTATACCCTGTACATATAAAATAGCTTAGTGTAGGGAAAAAATTGTCGTTATATTTATAATTATGTACATATATATTTTAATATGGATTTTTAAACAATTTACATCAAGTATAGGCAACAATTTTTTTTTTCTAATGGGGATACACGCCGACATATTTTATAGTGCACGAAAAGGAAGAAAGAGTAAGTACAACAACTATTTTACCTCTTCTCATTTTTAGAGGGAGTTTTACATTAAAAATTCATCAACTCTCGTCATATTTTATTACAGGCTTTTTGGTTTTAGCTTCGATTGTCGTTAGAAAGTATAAGATGGAACGGATGTAACACATTATGTAGAGGCTAGAAAATTCAAGGTTATAAGGTAGTTAATATAACGTTTGGTTTCTTTTTCTGAAATAGCTATGGGAGAACGGAATTACAAATGTATAGGTATGCCTTTAGTAAAATCTGACAATAAAAAGTAGATTTAGTTTTATACTTGGGTAGTTGATGATAGAGAAACAAATTGTAACTTTATTTAGGGTCTTATTGAATATGGATATAAGAGGGGTAATGTACATTTATTTGTGGAGGATTTGTTTTCATTGATAGATTTTATTAAATACATTATTAAAAAATGTTCGATGTTGGATTAATTTTTCCTTTGAGAAGTTCAAGCATTGTCATTGTAAAAACTTTAAGAGCTTTAAACTCATGTCATCATTGAACAGAATAATGATACTATGAGGATATTAGGATTTTACTCGTTATATCTTCGCCTTTTGAAGTTTTCGACTTGCATAATAATGAAGTGATCTAAAATCTTCTCCCTGAATTTAAATCAATATAATATGGGAAATTGAGTACAATATGGAGAAATCACCTCTATATATGACTTCCTCTGGAAGATCTTCAACACCAGCAAGGAATAGTATTTTATATTGTCAGATATACATCACAATCACAATTTATCCCAAATTTTTACAATTTTGTGAGTAATTTCATCCCTCTTTTGAATACAGAGCAGATTCATTAGTTATTTTAATCGTTAAAGAAACTACAAACAATTTATAAAGTAAATGTCCACACTTTCAAAATTTATCGATATCATTAGATTTATTTCTTGTTCGGGAGTCTAACCCGTATTTTAAATTAAGTTAATCGCTAACATTTGATTAAAATTTTCTTTGAATTCCCATTAATTATCTTACAATATTTCATATCATTGACTCGTATATACTTGATTATATCATGTCATTTATTCTTGTCGAGGTAATGACATCCAACATTTTTTTCTTTTCTAGATCTGTCGATCAATAGTATCGGTCCATTTCCTCTAATATATCTTATATAGCACCATTAGAATCTAAATCATTATTTCCGGAATCTATTTCCATTTTTATAATACTATGTACTTCTTCAACCTGAACTTCAAATATATGTAAGCTTTTATAGAAGTTTTACAATGTAATATTTGTTTATTCAAAATTTAATCTATATGAATCCAAGCCAGATTTGTCTTTTTCAAACATAATTGGTGAATTATACCTTCTTTCTTTCCTTTGGAATCTCTCTCGTCGTTCATTTTCAAACCATTTTATTATTTTGTTATGATAGTTCCGATATTCTTCGATTGTTGATATGAAGAAATTCATTATAATTTCTTAATCTTGCGCATATTGATCTTCTGTCCTCATCATCATATCACTCATCATTTGTATTAAAGAAACAGAAGCTCTTTCTCTATCTGTATCGTCTGTTTTCTCTTCCTCAACCTTCTGAATCCAACATCAGAATCCTCTTCGGTATTATTACATGGTTAATAGAAATACAAGATTAGACGATCAGGTAATCAGACTTGCTAGAACTTTCTATTTGATGTACCATACTAACTACTGGGCAAGACAGTACCGATTTTGACGAAAAACTCAACCAATCCTATTATATGACGTCACTATATCTAGAAATTTCAATTAGATGTATCCTACTGACTGCTTGGCCAGACCGGCTGATTTTTACAAAAAATGCAACCAATCATATTCTATGGCGTCACTACTAAAAAGTGTGGTGGAAGTCAAACATTACCCTTAAACGCTTTATGGTATAACCTTGTATTTCTATTAACCTTGATTAGTCCCAAACATGTAAGAATAAAAATAAATATACTGTTTTGTTACCACTTGTTACGTGCATATATTATGTTGATGTTTGACGAGAACCAGAAGGGATAGTGAATGGAATTTTGTGTGTGAGAAATATAGAATATGGTACTCTAGTTCAGATACAACTCAATATGGATATCGTTCAAGGAGTGTTACGATATTGACCTTTAAATTTGTTGATGCATATTATAGAGGAAGATGGGAGGATGGTAATTTGGTCCCAATAGCATTAAACAGAACGAGAAACCCAATATACATTATGGGCGTTTACATACCGTCGGTGATACAAAGTTCCTAGCAAAAAACTTAAGAGATATGAACTGGATACCTGAAAAAGAAAATATATTTGTGGCTGGAAATTTTAATGTGGCGGAAAAATATGGTAGGGATTTCACATCCATATTGGGTTACAAAAACAGTGGGTATCTAAGTGAATGGGAAAATAGAAATGAAATGATGAATATAGCAGATATTACAAATAACTACAAGCCAACATTTGAAAGAGAAAACGCCAAAAAACTCAACAAAAATTAGAAATAAAAATGGATAGAATAACGTCAAACAGACTGTCGGACCATTTCTTTCTCGAAGCCATGTTTAAGGAGGAGAACTACACAAAAAAGCCTAATTGATGGAAGCTAAACAAGAAGGTGTAGAAATGATTGAACATGACTTAGAAGCTGGATGGAATATTAGAAAGGCTTTAAATAAGTTCTACACAAGCACAAAAAAAAATTTAAAATCTGTTGGGAGCCGAAAAGATTATGAAAGAAGGAAAAAAGAAACTCAGATTAGTTCATTATTGGAAGAAGGAAACGATACAGGTCTGGTGAAGGAATTAGATGAGATAATAGAATATAAATAGCAAGGAGCAAGAGTTCGTGCAAGAATTTAAATAAAAAAATAAATTCCAATAATTTAAAACTTTTAAAACTCCTTGAGAAAAACAATGAATGAAAGAAAATGAACGAGATACTAGTGAATGGACAGAAGATAACATTCCCGCTGAAGATTGCAAAACATACGTGAGATTACTACGAAGAAATCTACCGATCCAAGAAACCGCTCATAAAAAGTACAAACAAATATTATCCCACATAAGGAAGAAATAGAATTAAACAAAATATTTACTGATTACGAAGTCCTTACATTTATTAAGAATAAGCTGAAAAATGATAAAGCACCAGAACCTTCAGGTCTTACTCCTGAGTTCTACAAAGGAGTACCAGAAATATCCAAATTCCTAGATGAATTATATAATGAATATTTTTTCGGAAATGGACCAGACCAAAGAGCAAAAAAGGGAATCATAATTATTTTCCTGAGAAAGGGAAAGATGTACAAAAAGTAGAAAACTGGAGTCGAGTAACTTTATTGGAAATAGAATATATAATTTACTATAGAAGTCTGACCAAAATGAAACCAATAATGGAAAGAGTAGTCCCAGATACTCACTTTGGCTTTAGAAAGGGAAGGCAAACGGAAAATGTAATAATGTCTCTCCAATCGATTGTTGAATTCTCGAAGTAAAGAACCCAAAGTTTTGTTTTTATCTTCTTAGATTTAAAAAAGCTTTCGATTCTAGAGAACATTCCTTTCCAATAAGTGAGATAAAAAATATAGGATTTCCACAATTATATTCTTATGCAATTAAAAACATACATTTATATTTGAAATAGATTTTTTTTTTAAATCGCAAAATAATTCATTGATATCGAAGGAGACCCATTCGTAGAATTGCAAAGAGGAATTGGAGATCCCAGAACATACGTTGGATAGATGAGAAAATATCTCACTCAATAAAAGAAGTCTAGAAGCACAAACTTGGGGTTCTTAATAAAATATAATGTAGGGATATGACAATACTCTCATGAATTAATCTTATTCTTCGATGTAACCCTTTTGACAAATTGAAGGCCCAAGATTGGAAAAGAAAGAGCATAGAGTTTGTCGGCACTCCAAAATCAATCAGTCATCGTAGACTCTTCTTCCCAAAGGCTAGATGTGGGCTCAGAATGATGGACCTAGAGTTTCACTGGGAAATTTTTATTTTCTCTTGGTACAAGAGAGCGCATCTTGTTGATTTCCTTGGAAACCACTTTACATGGATGCATACAGAGGGACCATCACAAATGCGCCGACATCATCTCCATGGAAGGAATTAAAACTATCCAACAACACCCTCAAGGTGTATTGGAGATCAGTGGTGGCAACGTCCCTCTAGTTGGAAACCCAGAGGTAAATATAGGTATTCCTAATAAGATCAAAGAGGAGCTGGGTCTTAACACCATAAATGATATAATTACCAAGGATATAATCAACCATCCGATCTTGAGTATGCTACGCGATTCCTTCCTAAGGATCTTCAAGCCAACCAAACAAAAACTTCAGCTAAAAGTTGCACTTAATATTAATAACAAAGCAATTAAGGAGGGTTGAGAAAAAAACACTCTCCAAACGATCTCTGCATCCCTTTCAATGCAAAATAAAGGATAGAATGATCCAGAAACAATATATGAGGTCATTATTCGATTCATATGTCACTCCTGAGCAGTTCTACCTGAGATACCAGATCGCCTTTGAAGTGTATCATAGAGAGTTGCAAAGACTGCAACAAAAATAAAACGCTCGCCTATGTATTCCGTGACAGTGAATATCTACAAGGAATATGGTTTATAATGGCTGAACGACTCCCTCACTACCTAGTGGGAGGGCCCACCCAAAAGTTAAAAAAATATGGTTTTAACGGCATGGCTCTTCTGTTCAGAATTGGATCCAAATCCATTGCAAAACATGATTGCAAGGTCCATTATGAAAACATTTAACTTTACAAAATATAGCTTACACTGCTCTTAATTAATTTCGCTTTTTATAATGCGTGTTGTGATTGTATTTTCAATTAGATATTTAGTTATTTATTTGTAAGATGCTGTTTCTTATTAGGTGTATAGGTTATTATAGGTATATACTAAGTTGTCTTTGTGAGCGAAAAAGAAAAAATAAATGAATAAATTATGTTAATGTTTTATTCATATTTACTACTCAGTTATTGTTTTTTTGAGTACCAAATATCTAACAAATTTTTATTTAATATTTTTTTATTATTCATTTATTTCTAATAAGAAAATCTATTACATCTAGAGGTGTAAAAAATATGGCATTGTATTGTTGCAAGACTTTTTATAGTTTTAACATGAACAGTGTTTTTTTATTTGCAATAGCTGTTATCATTAATGTTTTAATCTTATAAAAATAAGAACTCATTATACAGTAATTCCAGTGCGTGAAGACGAAGAGTAACACCGATGACTGTGTGGGAGTTATTAGGCAAGGACACAGATAACATGACTTTATATTTGTATGGATCATGTTTTACGGGCACTTACTGATTATTGGATCAACTTATTTGGTGTTTATTAACATTAATTAATTGAAGGGTATTGACTTGCTATTATAAAGGGTTTTTCATTCAAAGCGCTTACATTTTTTTTTAAATGAAACGAAAACGGTTTGAGATATCGACGATTTCTTTATTTGCCGTTAAAATATATTCAAGTTAATTTATGAATAAAATTCAATATTGTTTGAATGACCACCACGTGCTCGTTTAACGAAGTCCAATCGTTGAACCCAATTTTTGACTACTTGTCCGCATAAATTGGCGGAAACTGCAGCAATTTCGTGTTGAATATTTGTTCGGAGCTCTAGTAACGTCGACAGATTATTGGTGTAGACCAGGGCTTTCACGTGACCCCAAAGAAAATGGTCTAGAGGTGTTAAATCGCACGAGCGAGGCGGCCAATTTACTGGTACATTTCTGGAGATAAGACGCTCACCAAACTTACTCTTCAATAAATTGATTTTAACATTTGCTGTGTGTGAAGTGGCACCGTCTTGTTGAAACTACTTGTCGTCCAAGTCCATATCTTCCAATTCAGGCCAAAAAAAAAATCGGTTATCATGGCGCGGTAACGATTTCCATTCACAGTAACGTGGCGATTATCATTGTCGGTGAAAAAGTACGTCCCAATGACACCGCCAGCATGCAATCCACACCAAATAGTAATTTTTTGGGGATGTAATGGCGCCTCATGAATCATGTGTGGGGTTTTTCAGGCGCAATAGCTCATATTTTGCTTGTTAACAAAGCCATTGAGCCAAAAATGTGCCTCATCGCTGAAGATGATTTTACGTTGAAAATCAGGATCATTTTCGAATTTTCCTTCAGTCCATTTTACGAACTCCCTACGTATGAAGTGTCACAAAGATGCCTAACGATTAAGAACGGCACAAATATACAAATTTGGGTCATCTTGAATTGATGCGCTTGCGGCAGCAATATTTTTACACTTCGTCCATTTCTTTGTCTCACTGGCACAGGAACATTATGTAGCTTGTATGTGGACACAAATTTTTTCACCAAACGTTGAATTGTTGATTTTGCAAGTCGATAACGTTGAACATAAATTGGCAGTAACGATCTTAAACTTTGGATCAAAGACTCACCACTTTGTAATACATTTTAATAATTTGCAAGCGTTGCTAGAGTGTGTACTGCTCCATGATAAAACAACAGTTGTTGTTGGGCACAGATGTTAAACAAATACTAACAAGTATGACGTTGTTTTTTAAACATATCCACGTAAAATGTGAGCGTCCATTTTGAAAACCCATTTATTATGCATATATATCTAAATCTATGTGTTTCAATATGAGTGAATACACCTTTTGTTTATATGAACTTATTAATTATGTCCATATAACAAATGTGAACTTTAATCCGTATATGTGAAATTTTGTTGAGCTTATATATATTTACAAATTTATATATATTAGTGTATCAGGTAACATACTTTATGAATACACAATTGAGAAGTAAGAATTTCGAGATGAGAATTCTTTGAAATTCTATCCAAAAAATAAGACTTTTTAATTACTTCAATTTTACCTCTTAGCAGAGGACTCAACAAAGTTCCAAATGGCAAAACTGAAGATGGTCATCTCGGATCCTGTTTATACCATAAAAATAGTGAGGGACTAAGTCCATCCTTAAAAGAAAAGGATTTTCTTCATCTTCTAGCTGCTTGTAGAAAATCAAATGACACGTCATGAAATTTAAGCTGCCCTCCTCCAAAACTTTTTTCAAATTGTCAAGATATTTATTTTATGTTTCCTTTTTTTTGGACATACCGGCAGATCTTATTTTCCACAAATACAATTATACCTATTTAACAGTTTAAACTGCCTTTTAAATTCTTTATATACGACCTTTAATTTATTATCGCTTCATTTTTAGGGTTTATTTGTTTTTATTGAAGTATAGTTATAGGTTTATTTTTACATTCGTATCAGTAGTTGATGGAGTCTACATACCATGAAGGCTTTTGGGATACAACCTCTCGACTTTTTCTTCTTGACTCCAGGGTGCTATTGGCTGTACTTTGGACACTGATCAGTGTCGAAATTGCTGCGGCTGATCTCGATTAGACAACCAAATATCTTCTCTTCTTGTCTAAAGGTAATAGGTGTATGTTGTTGGCTGTATAATACCGGTGGAATGTATCTGACTATACCTTGAAATTAATTAAGATAGTATTATGCTCTAATATAGAGGAGGATCTTACAACTCTGCGCAGAAGATTTGTGGAGCTCAGATACGAGATCAAGAATGCAGAAGGGATCAGTGTCCAAAGTGCCGCCAATAACACCCTGGAGTCGGGAAGAAAAAGTCGAGTAGACGCATCTCTAAAGTCCGCCCCTTTAGAGCATATTACTACTTTAAATAATTTTTAAAGCGTGGCAAAAAACATTGCACCGTTATTACTCAGCCAACAGTATGCACCTTTAGACGAGTAGAGAGGATTTTTGGATGCATGTCTAACCGAGATCAGACGCAGCAATCTAGAAAAATTCTTGGAAATGAAATACTCTACAAGTATAGAAATATGTCAAAAAAAAATGTCAAAGGTTTGGTTCATGTCATGCAAACAAGTAATGTCCAGCTAATAGCAAGAAGTGCCATTATGCTGACAATATAAGACATTTCAAATCTCAATGTCATAAAATGAAGAGTAATAGTAATATTCCTGCAAAGAATCAACGTATGAAAGTAATGGAAGTATACTACAATCATGAATGAGAGTGATGAATTTGCATACGTTGATGCGATTTCTGATACAGGAGCAACTGAGTCACAGATCCCCTTAAATATCATAAGGGAAATCGGTTTGAATGTCGATCAACAAAAGAAAGTGTGAATAGTAGCTGCTGGAAATGACATATTAAAATGTGAAGGTATGGTGAATCTATCTATTAAGATTCAGGACAGACAAGTCAATGGTGTCCCTTATGTAACTCCTCATGTTAACGAATTTCTTTCGTTGTACCTGTTGGTCACCAAAGGAATTATACACAAAGGCTTTCCGTATTTACATTATGAGGAAGCTAGAGCTAGACTTACTAAATTTGAACTATCACATGAGAATAGAACATCAGAATGGGAGGAATGCAAAGGAAATCTTGTTAGAAAATACTAAACTGTATTTAATGTCGAAGAATTCAGTCCAATAAAAGGAAAAGAGGATTAACTTCAAATTAAACAAAGTTATGGGGAGAGCTAAGAAGTAGAAGACGTCAGCATTGAATCCGTTTACAAAGCTGCAAGAGAGGACAAGAGTTATCAATTAGACTGCAAGATGATAAAAGAGTAAAATCTTATCAAGAAAATTCCTCAAGATCATTATGAGCATCTGTATGAAAGATTTTGGGTTCATTTATCCATGGAGGAGAATGATAAGGAATCTATCAAATTATTCAATGCAAATTGTTTGGTTATACCTACGAATTTAAGATCTAAAATTAAACAAAATGTCGACAGCAGTTATCAAAGAATGACTAGAACGGTGGAAAGGATCTGATCTCTTTTTTACTGGCCAGGATTCCAAAATGAGATCAAGCAGGTAGTCATATGAACAATGTCAAAAGTATAGTGCAAGTCAAACCCGAGAACCAATAATAAAAACAGATGAGTTCATTGTCCATACGAATCGACTTCAGCAGGTCTCTTTGAATATGGTAACAATTTCTTCCATGTACACGTTGATAGATACATGGGATAGCCATCTCTGACACATTACAGAAGATCCCCATGTTCAGAAGATATTGTAAATTCTCTTAAAAGTAATATGTCAATTTTTGATTTACCTAAAATAATAAGGACGGACGGCGGACTACAGTATAAGTCCATGGTGTATAAGGAATTTTGTAGAAGTCATAATATTATTCATGAGACATTGAGTGCTCATTATTCCCAGAGTAATGGACACGCAGACGCTGCAGTTAAATCTATGAAAAGACTCGTAAAAAAATATTAGAAAATGGAAAGTTGGAGGCACAGAATTTCCATAGTGCTTTATTGGAGTGGAGAAATACTCCAGGGCAAGATGGACTCTCAAGGCAGAGTGGTTGTTCGGAAGGAAAATGAGAACATTAACTCCTGCCCATAAATCACAATACGATCGTATTGGGGATTATAAATTTAAGAAATCGGCAAAGGCAAGACAAGTGTTTAACGATAAACCTAAAGCCAACAGAGATGATAGATCAATACTCCTTCCTCAATTAGAAATGAGTGAATATGTTGCATTTCAAAATCCAATCTCAAGAGAATTGAATACTACTGGCATCATCGAATCAGTGAGGAAGAATTGTGAATGCTACATCGTCCAGGAAACGAATGAAGGAACATACTTGAGAAGCCTAAGATTCTTAAAGAAACGTATTCAAAATCTGGAAACGAAATTAGATGAAGTGTCGGATTGTGAAGCTCATGAATTGAGGAGAGGTCAGCGCAAAGCTCAGACACCTCATCGTTTTAGGACTTAAAGGCTTTATAGGGAAGTTTTTGTATTTCATAGAAGTTACATCACAAATGTTTGAGTACTTAATGTTTGCTTAGTGAGAGATTTATTTTAATATAATCAGTGTTACTTCGAGAGTATTACTCGCATGTTGTACCAGTCTTATTTGTTTAACAGTATAGAATAGTATAGAGAGCGGGAGTTATCCCATAAACCATAAAACTTCTTTAGAGCTCAATAAAAAAAAATCCCTTCTTTCCCCCTCCCTCAATCCCTTTCTGAGTTCATCTTCTTTTTCTTGGATTATGCCATCTCATTTTCATTTTGACAAAAATTCCGTCTTCCCAAGATTAATTGAAAGGCTCGACTTCCTTCAGAAACTTGGAAATACTTCAAATAAAGAGTTTATAGATTTCAGTATCTAATTTTCGGACCTTGCAAGAAACAAAGTAACATCATTTGTAAACTGGAAACATTTTTATGACATATTTGTCACTTTTAGACTTTCGATTCTCTAGTCTCCCATAAGCATCTTGCATATACTGTTAATTAATAGAATAAAGAGGGATGTTGAATGTAGATCACTTTGCTAAGCTCCCCTGACAATCAAAAACATTTTTGGGGGTATTCCCTTCTGGTAAATCAATATTTGATAAAGCACTTCGTCGAATAGCTGACGCAATTTTTATGAAACTATTAGGAAAGCTATAACTGAACAGTTGCTCTATTTTGAGAAAATATGGCAGAGAAATCGACCAGAAGGGCTATCTATTTTTATACAGTATTACAACTACCTTCGGGTTAAGTATACCCTTATGAGTCTAATAGGATGTGTTAAGTTTAGAAATTGGTGGATAACTTTTAACATAATCCCAACTCCCATTTTTTTAAGAATCAGTACTATAGATCCAGAGCTAATAAAATATCGATGCAATATTATAATTTAAAAAATATCACTAAAAATTTGCTCTAGGATTGGTTCCAGTTTTTGTCAAAAATATTCGAAGGGTATTACTGACATGCCTGGAAACTTAAAATTCTTGTTGTTGTCTGAATGAACTTTAAAATTTCATGTCTAGTAATGGGTGAGTATAATTTTTCAAATACATTTCCATTTCTAAAGTTGATACAGTACTTTTTTTTCCTTTTTTAGGAACCCTGTTAAAGGACAATAATGCTACCTACCTTCCTGTATCTTGAGTTTAGGGAAAAACTACATAATTTTTTTTATAAGCAGTTGTGACATCCATATAGTTTTTTATATAAATTACAATTGGATCTAAGATCAGAAAAATTCTATGTTTAAATACTTTTTTTTTATTTATATATAATTGGCATCATTATTTGACACCTTATATCCACGTGCATCTCTATCTGATTTTTGGTGATTTTGAGATCTTCTCCAATGAAGCTTTCTTATTATTTATTCCCTATATTAGAGAATCTACTTTTTGAGGCCAATGAATACTGTAGATTGCACAAAATGTTGTTCCTCTTTTAAGGAAGAAGATATGTACCACAAAATAATTCCTTCCAGATCTGAAACCACAATCTTGAGATCTTTTGAGTACAATCCGTGCGCGTGAAAACTCCCCCAGGAGAAAACTGTCCTTGGAAGATTGTCCAGGAGAAAATTGCTAGTTAAAAATTATCGCCAAAGCATCAAATACACAAAAGGAACCCTTCTAATATCAAATGCCCTCGGATTGCACGGGGTACTTCAGGTTACATCTGGATCCTTAAAAACCACCACCAAAGCATCACATATATCCAAGGAACCCCTTTAATATCAATAAATAGTTTGAAGCCCTCGGGTTGGGCGTGGAAATCTTGGTAGTGTCAAAAACCAAGTGATATGAACCGAATCAACAAGGTGCATGTCTCACATTCGCTAATTTAAAAAAAAAATCTTATAGGCTATGTGAGTTCAATTTATACTTCTGTAGTATTACTTCAGCACACCTATATTGTTGACATTTTTCTTAACCCTTCCTCATGACATATGCAATATAATCATTATGTAAATTTTCAAAAGATTAAAAACGTGATGCCCTTTTGTGGAACGAGGAAGATATTTTATATTTTGTACTTTCCTTAAGATGGATCTGGCATTACCAAAGTACCTGTCCTTTTACAACCTCCGTGACTATAATGGTGTTCCCACAAAAATCTGGGAACTTGTGTCTAGTTCGTAATAATCAATTTATAAACATAATTGACTGTAACATACACATATTCATAAATACTATCTTTAATGTAAATTTCAGAGCAATCTGAGCACTGAATTTTTTCTTTGTTTTATGATCTCCACATTTATCCTTATACTATCAAAGTCAATACATCGAATTACTTTTGTTACTAATTTTCTTTATATATGGCACGTATCATGCAAATTAATATTCAGGTTTTTTTGGTGTCATATTACTTATTTTTACAAAATGACATAGTTAGTTCAAAATGAAAGTAACAGTTTTTGCCTTTGGATGAATTTCAGAACGTTTATCACTAGAATGGCGAAAATTCGAATAAAGGATTTTTTTTTGGAAATGCTTTAAAAGAAAGTTAAAACATTGCATGGTAAGAGTTCATGATAATTCAGACTTCGAAAATGTGACAATTCATAAATTTATCAATGAACACTGTCTTGAGGCGACAAATGATGGATAAAAGACTATTGAATTTAAAAAGGATCTGAAATAAAATTCTAAAGCCAACCATCATCTATCAACATACTATCTTATCTGCAATAACATGTCAAATCTTAGTCAGAGAACTATTGCAGAGCTATCTGCACTAATAAATATATCCAGATGTGTTAGAAGCTGACAATATGAGACTTCCAATTTCGCATCTGCTTCTCTCTCTCGGACAGGATATTCCATTCAAACCCAGTTTGCAGTATTGCAAGAGAATGTATAAAATTTTCTACTATATGATTCTGGTGATAATAAACAATATCGAATTCTTATATTTGGTACAAATCCAGGATTGGAAGACCTTGCAAAGTATAAAATATTGGCAATAGATCAAACTTTTAAAATCGTACCATGCACATCCTATGAATTCCTTACAATTGACACAATCGTCATAAGTACTTCTATCCAAAAAATAATTGCACTTCTACGAAGTAAAACAGAATATATATACTTAATATTATATCAAAAATTAAAGGAAATTATTTCAGAAGCTCCTGACTCTGTTCTAGTAGATTTTGAAATTGTCCCTATCAATGCACGTCAGACTATTTTTCCTAATTGTGAATAAAATAGTTTTTTTGTTTTTTTTTTCATTTCTCTTAAAATTTATACAAAAAATTTGTGGATCTTAGCCTTAAACAATGTTATCACAGAGAAAGTGACTTCAGTTTAAGAATAAGACAACTTTCCTCGTTCGCATTTCTACCACAAAATAATGTGATGGATATATTTGAAGAATTAACTGAAGATGAAACAATTCCCATAAAATTTATTGCATATTTCGAATTGATATACGTTGGAAAATTAAGAGGAAGAAGAACCAACATGCAATGAGATGCACCAAAATACCCCATCAATTTATGGAATGTGTTTGAACGAACAAAAAAGGGAGAGCCCAGGACGAACAATGAGGTAGAAGGATCCCATAATGCAATTAATAAGTGTGTTACATCTTTGCATCCTAATCATAGACATCTAATTGAAGCATTTAATGAAGAAGAATTTTTGTCCGGATTGAAGCTTATTCAACATTATAGAGGTGATATTTTTCAACAAAATAAAAAATATAAAGAAATTAATCAATGTATTCTGAATATTGTTAGAAAATATGACGATAAAATTTTATACTTAAAACATTTATCATATAATTTGCATTTATTTTAGATGTTTAAAAATTATTTAAAAAAAATTTTTGTATTAATTTATGTAAGAATTTATAAAATATATATATATTGTTTAAACAAAATTATAATCAGTAAAATTTTATTTTATTTACCATTTACCGACAGGATTAGATAAATTATTTCCAACAGAAATACTTAAATAAGAACTTAAAGACATCGAAAATAGCTTTTTATAATGAACCAAAACCGTTTTTGGCCTTCGTGGACCTCATTTGCTGTCGTCCATCTAAATCTTTTTTCCACTCTTGATATTTTCGTAGGGTATTTTGTACAAGTAAACTCTTCTTACTATAACAGCGAGGGATATATCTCCGACTATGTAATCACAAGATCCATCTGATTAACTTTCGTTTTGCATAAACACAATGTATTCGAAACTTCAGAGTTCGAGCCACGACCAACAACCTTAGCGCCTTTACCCGAAAAGATTTTATGGAGTGAAATTCAATTGTTTTTGCAACCCTTTTAACGATATCTGATCTAGACAATAATCACTAGATGGGACAGAGCCAGCTTTTTTTTAAATTAATAATTTAAAGAATTCCTAACGAATTCCTTTAGAATCACTATTTCACTTACTTTTTCTTCTAGGATGACGTCATGTTCAATGTCATCAGGAGATTTTTGGTGGTCAGAACCTGAGAAACCGTTGAGTGTGACAACTCCAACATGTTTTTGATATATTCTACTACAAACCTTGATAGCTGACCTGTGCTACTCTCTGAAAATATCTCATTGTTTGGCCCTCACTTATTTCTTTGAGGGGAAGAAGCCACCCACTGTAGGAATGACACCCTTTCAACATTTGACGACCCAGATGCGTAATAAACTTTTAGTGACTTACTTAATCACTTTATAATATTATTATAAATAGAAGAATTAATAGTATATTTTTTCACTAAAATATTGCATTATATTTCAGCAAAAAGATCAATACATATCATTTCCATAATCTTTCAAAAATGAATTATGTATGAATGATTGATTCTTCGTTTTATTACAATGGAAAATCACCCTATCATATCTAGCCCATTACGAAGGGGCACTAAAAACAAAATGAACGCATTATTTATAAATTTTATGGTTAAAAAAATTATTTTATGTATTTTTGAATTTTTACTTTATCTATAATACTTTTAATTATAATTTCTGATACAACATTTCATATTTTTTTAGGTTTTGGTGGGTGCACAACTATTACAAAATGCAACAAAAAAGGGGTTAGTAATTTAAAGTGTTCTTATCAATAACTTTTTTGCTGTTTATTTATTATTATTATTTTTTTTTTTTTGAATTTATAAATGATTTAACTTTCAATAAATAAAAGGAATAAACTCCAAGGTAAAACTTAGTTCTACTAAAAAAATAAATTCGCAATCAGAAAACGATAAGGCTCCAAATGAAGAAGATATTATAAAATCAGGCAATGTAACAAAGAATATACATCATATGCAAGCGACCTGTAGTACCATCAATACTGAATCAAAAAACAGCCACTTTAGCCTAAAGAGAGTACCTTGAGGGTCATCGTCATTATCCATTTCTCCCGAAAATGTTTTTCTGACATCTGACAATGTGTCTATAATGACGATTGATTTTTGAAAAGGCTTTGATACTCTCTCTCATAAATTCCTAATTGAAACGTTACTAAATAATAATTTGGTGTTTTTAGCGTCAAGATGGTTGGTAGCTCTACTAGTTATATCACAAACCATAGTTCAGTATGGAAACAAATACGCTTTGTTCCTCTGCTCCACTTTTTATTATGTGCATCGACCCTTTAATCCAAAAATTAACATGGATGGTGACATTATTAGTTTTTCTACCCTTTCGTTCCACCCAAAATGTCTTTGTTATGCAGATGACTTGACCATGGTTTTTTTAGGGATATACTACCGAACTTTACATCTGCTAGATGTTTTTTCCATAGTTTCTGAACTAAAAATAAACCTTGAGAAAACCAAAATACAGGGCCAATATCGTGGAATCCTTGATAAAGCATGGTCAACCTTTAACATGATAGAAACCATGATATTATTAAGGTCTTGGATTGGAACCAAAAAATTGGTTAAAAAATGAGAAAAAATCCCCTGTTTGATTGGGCGGGCAAGTGGCTTTTTTTTCAACCTTCAATCTTAACACCTGAGAAAAAGTTGGAGCTTGGAACATGTATATAATTTCAAAACTGAATCATCTTTTACCAGTAACTCCCTATGATGAAGAAATTGCCACACAGATTCTCATGATGGAGATGACGTTCTTAAAATAAAATAAGAAAAAAATAAAATATCGGTGAAGAGAATTCGTAATTCCCTAAAATATGGCAGTCGTTCCGTCATATCTTTTAATATTTTTGGGAATTGCCTAACTCCTACTGGATATGGCAACTTTGGACGGAGGAACATTTCTGGAGTGCTCATTTCTCAATGTTTTTAAATAACAAGTAGAAGAGTGAGGCATAGAAATGTCAGAAGAATTTGGGAAAAGTTGACAAAATATTTGGAAAGGATGAAGAGACTTTCAAAGGGGGTTGTTGATATCTTTTGCTCTTTAGAAAATCCTTTAGGTAGGAAATTCCTACCACAGGTTATCTCAGTGATATGAAAATCTGGGCAAGTAGACTCGATTATACAGGCGAAACAGTAAATTTAGGTGAGCTGATAAATAGAAATGGCCTTCGAACAGTACAAGTTAGCTTTTCTGAGTGATGTTCCAGTTCCAAGACCTGCATTGCCGATACGTCTTCGATTGTTTTTTGATAGTTATCGGATCTTCATAAATCCAGTCCCACACTGACATTGGAGCCTTTTCTTAAATAACTGGAAAGAAAGGCAATAAATACCCTGTAAAGAAAAGCATAGGCGTTATAAAAAATTACTAACTATCATCATCAGAAAAATTGCTTCAGTATAGAATACTGGCAGGTAGCTTAGAAGTAAGAGCAAAGTTTTTTTACGTAGATAAAAGAATATGTGGTAACGACGAGACGGGCAATCATTTCGTATTTGAATGCAAAACGCTCCCTCCAATTTATAACGACATCGGGACACTTTTAGAGGAACATTTTGATTTTTATAAGATGACAAAGGAGGATTTTTTAGTCTTTTACTCCGGAAAAAAGGAAAAGATTATTAATAGAACTATTCCAAAGGCTCAACATATCTTGTATGTGAAACGTGCTTCCTCGGATTATGAAATCTCCGATGTGTTGTCCGTTGTGAAACTTCATCGTCGTGCTTTTGAAAGGATAGTCCTTTTATAAACAAACTCTACAGTTCAGTAATTTTTTTCCTTCAAGTTTTTGTGTTTATCTTTACGTGATATGTTAATTTTTGTTTTCATTCCATGTCTTTAATTTTGTGTCTTTTTGTTTTAGTAGACGTATGTATGTTTATGTAAATGTATTAATGATTTCAATAATTTTCGTTTTTTTATAGTCTTACTATCAGTCCTTTTTGACAAAGAAAGAGAAAAAAAAAACTGAATTAACCCCAAGACTTTAATATATAGTTTTTTTTATAAAATATTTACATGTATCTATTTTCATATTTAAAAAAAATTATTACAATTGGATTTTTTGTTTCCTTTTTAAGCAAAAAAAATAAATTAAAAGAACGAATATATTCAAAGATGAAAATAGTTATATCCATCGTTATCCTATAAGAAATAAACCTAAAAATAACGTAGTAATACTGAAAATTGAATTGGAGAAGATCAGAATAGATGTCATTAAGTTTTACTAGATTAGATATGAGGAGCCCTGAGAGGGCTGGAAAAGAAGTAAATACAAATACTACTCCGCAAGAATGACTTTGAAGTTGATCCTAAACTCTAGTGTAGTCTTAGTCCAAAAATAATTTTTTATCATAAACATAACAACAAATGATGCATTGTTTAATTACAACTTCTGTTATGAATATCATGTCTGACGTGGTTTTTTTTTTGACATTTGCTGTCTCGAAGGAGATATCAACAGACAAGGGCCCACAATATACATTGCTCAAGAGATTTCCTTGAAAAATGGAGGATAAGGCACATGATTTAATGAGCTCCTTTTCCACAATCAAATGGAAGGGCAGAATTTGCTGTAAAATCAATCGAGGATACTGGAACTCAGATGGAAATATAAACAACGACACCATTTTAACATGCTTTATGACGCTAAGAACTATTCTGAGACCAATTTTCAAGATCTTGCCGTCGGAGGTAACAAGAAATCACAACACTAATTCCATGCACTTCAAAATTGCACTACATCACAGAGGAGGTAAGGATTTCCCTCATGAAGATGAACATACAGAATGATAGAGAAATTGCACTAAGAACACGACGTGTAAGGACATTTGAAACTCTCAGCAATAGATCTAGACTCTTATCATTGTTCCTGAGTGGAGAACATGTCCTTATACAAAACCAGTCTGGAAATAATCCAAGAAAATGGGATAAGAGTGGAATAATCGAGGAATAGAACCAGTTCGACCAGTATACCGTTAAAGTAGATGGATCAGGAGACTTATCAATAAAAGCCGAAGATTTTTGAGGAAATAAGAACCGTTAATTTACTAATGTAAATTACGTGACAAAAATTTAGTTCAATCTTCGTCTATTCCTTCTATAGATCAAATAGCTGCAACTAGTACACCTCAACAGACCATCACAAACCCAACAACATATTCCGACGATATGGATGATACACAAGCCAACAATGACACCAAACTGACACATACATCAGAGTATATAACATCAAGTATTATAACCAAAAGTACCTGTATGTCGAACAGCTGCCCAATAGTGAACTGACTTTGAGAAGATCTACCAAAAATAGGCAATCAAAGATAATATATGAACTAGAGAATGGTTCCTATGTAATACGATAGACATGTTAAATACCCAATTATATTCTGAAATGGCGGGGGGACGGGCATCAAGGAATATCAGAACCTATCCTATAATTACTGTAGTGATGTGGAAGTATAAATAATAATAGTGAGTTGTAGAAAAGGGGATAGAAAAGAGGATCTTATGATAAAGGGACAAATAATGATAACCCACTTAAATGTAAGAATATTATTTTTTGTAGATATTTATTTGTTGATTTATTTTGTAACCAAGAATATTGTATTCCATGAATTCATCACCTTTTGTGGGCAATACATTATCGTGAAAGAAAACCGTACTTGTTTAATTATCAGCTAGAATGAGATGTTACCGTTTTCTATGATATATTTTATACACTTTTTAAAATGCCAATTATAACATCGTATTTATTCACTGCATAGGAAAACTTAAGATTTGGAAACTCCTGCTGACGCTACATTATCCACTATTACTCCATTGGCTGTGGGGAGAATCGATTATAGCAACCATTTGTTTCCTTTGGTATGAGAACTTTAATGGTGTCGGTGCAGTTATTTTTAAAGAGCCCTGAACCTCTGATTTTTGATTTTGAATCTGAACTTGTACTGAAACTGGTTAAATGAAAGCATTGATACCGGTAACCACAGAACTGCTGAATTTGAGCCGGGCACAACCATGTTAATTGGTTGTTAACTATCTCTAATATGTTAAGTACATAGAGAGGGATAAAAGTGGCTAAGTGAAAATAAGACAGGAGAAAAACGTATATTACAGTAAGATTTCTTATGTTATGTTTTATTACAACGAATTAATATTTAAGAGAAAATAAAAAGGAAGAGAAGAACCTTCAAGTACTTTAAATTAACATATATCCTACCAACAGCTGCTTATCTAGATATACGCTACAACATTCCAGGTGACTATATATAAGATGTTTTGATAAGAAGCACAGTCTGGTTGACATTAGCTGACAACTTTTTTGATGACGTAAAAATGTAGTCAAGTTTAGTATTACTGACTAGTGTTAAATATTAACCCATATTCTTCCCAGAATTTATATTTTGATCTATTTTTCATTGAAAACAACTCTTAGTTTAATTTTTTTTAAATAATTTTAGTACCGTAATATCGGAGGCTAAAAATTTGCATTAATTGTCTGATGAGAAAATAAAATACTATACGATGTATAATACAATTTTTTTAAATCGAATTTCCCCCTAAATTGGCTCATGTGTGGCGTCATCAAAATACAAAAACAAAAGTAAAGAAATTTCTTACTGACACGCCTTATATATAGTTACCTTCGACAAAAGTACCCTAGACCAGACTATAGCTATCTATGGTATAGTAGTATAGGCGAATATATTTTTTAAGTTATCTATTATTTGGACTTTCATATCAATGCTAATATAAACAAGGAAGAAGGGTTTTTTAAGTCATATATTTTTATGCTAATATCAATTTCAATTTTTTTTTTCTCACTATGATTTTTTAATAAAATAAACTTAATTTTTGATTAGGTAGCTATTCTTTTCGGAATGGGTGGTCAAGAAATGCAGATGAATATTTTTCATTCAAATGTAAGTATTTTTACCAAAAAGTTACTTTATTAGTTTATCTTTTTAACGAACATAATCATTTATTTAGTATGTGAATAAATTTACTGATGGTCAATTGGGATAATTCTATGTCTTTCTATTAATTATTTCTTCCTTTAAGTGTAATACAACGCTAATAACACTCAATTAAAATGTATTAACAGTACACTTCCACAAAATGCATTCTTGAGGGGTTTGTTTGTTTTCATAGAATATATATTTTTCTTTTAGTCTTGTATACTCCTCTCAATCTCATTTGATTAAAGATTACTGAATTAATTATTTAATTTTTTAAGGTTTAATGTTTACTTTATTGGGTGAATTGATGGAAAATTATAATTTTATAGGTATAGTACTATTATTCATTCTTTTAATGCACGATATTATCAATTAGTTTTCAAAAAATCGAAATTGGAATTTCTGATAGCTTGAATGCTAACAAGATTTAATGATATAATGTTTGTTATTTATCATTTACCGATTTCAAAGTTAATTTATTTAGTTCTTTTTTTTCCTATTACAAGCCTTAAGGGTAAATAGATGGGATAGCACCTCCCCCTAAAGCCACTCGTTTAATATATTCACCTAAGACTGGGATATATTCTCATATACTAAAATCACATCTTTTAAAACCAAAAATTTCTTAGACCAAAACTATGCCCTAAAACTGTCTATAAAAATAACAACACCGATTTAAAAAAAACGTCATTATAGTAGACAGTCTTCTTAATGGATTCAATATAGTGTAAAATTTATTTTTTATTATGTCGAGTCTTTCATATTTCCCTCCTTACACTCTACAGGGCATCACACTCTACCCATAAATGAATTGAGGTCTCAGTTGTATCTCCACACAATCTGAATTATGCATCTTCCACCATTACCATTACCTTTAGATGCTTCCTCAAGGAAATATACCCTGCAACTATAACGTTTATAGATTGCTCTCCTGTTTTTAAAAAGTTTCCATTCCGAAGTAGGCCCCTCCAAAATGAATTTTACTTGTCGGCACGTTGTGTCTTATATCCATTCCCGTTTCCCTTATGTACTTATTTAACTCGAACAAAATTGTACATTTGGGAACTTCCGATTCTTCTTGAATAGTTCCTCCATTCTTGGCAAGCGCATCTGCATACTCATTTTCTGTATAATCGTATGACCTTTTATCCATGTTATTGTCATATTCATCTTCACACACTTTATTTCTTCTATCATCCTAACATGTCGACCCGTGAAGAAGCTAACATTTTTAGTTATAGAGCTAATAGTAGCTCAACTGTCCACGAAAATTTTGATCGGCATTTGAACGAACTTTTCCATACTATTGAGAGCAAGTAATGAATTTAAAATACCCTCCAGTTCGGGTTGAAAAACAGTATTTTACCATTTTAAGTTGCCACAGCCTTCCATGATACAGGTATCTTCATAACTTATACACCAGCCATATCCAACTTTGTCATCGATTTTTGAACCATCTGTATAAACGTTGAGAAATTTTGAACTAATTGTTCCTCTTTGCTTTTCTATTTCAATTGAAATATTATGGGAAATTTTTTTCTCAGTAACCTTTATTGGTGCCTTAAAGGTATTTAAAATTGATTTCAACTCTACTTGGACCAGCCAAGCCCCTCCTTTAGTTTCATTTGTAGGGATTCAGGTTATACTAATGTCTTCCTCTATTCTCCTACAAGTTGTTAGTACTCCTTATTTTATGCTGAAGCGTAAAGGTTCAACATTGAGCAAGATTTCTATAGTTCTAGTTGGTGTAGATCTCATCACACTACAAAACAGTAGGCATGCTAATCTATTTACTCTTCTCAACCTCTCAATCTGGAACTCCTTCGTGATTATACGCGGTGCCCATATTCCTGCTCAGTAAGTCAAAATCAATTCGACATAGGCCATATGTATCCATTTAGCATATAGTGGGTTTAAACCCCACTATGTCCCAATCATTTTACGGGCAGATAATAAAGCCGTTTTAGTCTTTTTGATAATGTTATCCAAATGCACTTTCCAATTCAATCTTCTATCGATAACTAAACCAAGATACTTGTACTGGCTTACCCATTCTTAAAGTTGATAATATTGTAGAGAAAAACGCGTGCAAGGAGAAGGGGGGGGGAATACATATGGTATCATTGTTTAAAATATTGATGTGATTATCATCTGCTGCTTTATTATGATTTTTGAGGGTATAACGAAAGAGTTTATTAGCAAAATGTTTAATGAAGATATACTAAGTATAATTGACTTAGACGTTTTTTTTATCCGTTACAATAGATTTTATAACGTCACACACCATGAATTTGTAATTCATTATGAACCTTATTCTCAGAATAATAGCTAATGAAACGACAAAGTAGAGTATTTCGAAATATATTTGAAGTTCCTAGTTTAAAAAAAAAGGCTTAAATTAAATACAATCTACATAATAAAAAATATGCCATCATACATTTATGTTAAATATACAAAATTAAACAATTGGAATCATATAACTAATAATAACAATAAATTATATATACAGAATATTGAAATAATAGATTGATCCAAATAATATTTTCTTGTTCTGACATGAATTCAGTTAAATATGTCATAACTTTAGATTGCAAGACACAAGCGAGACGTGGAGTTTAATCAAAAAGATAATCACCCCTCTTCTTCATGTGGAAGTTGCTATATACAATTGTGCACAGGATATATATATCTCTACCGATGAGATCTAGCTAATTATTAATAATAAAGTAAATGTCAAAATCATAAAATTAGACAATAAATATAAAAAAATGTTATAATTCAATCCATCTGAAATATTTAGAGCAAAAGCTAATTATGTAGTAATGTCCAGCGATATGACTCCTTATTAAGAGCATCAAAAAAGATATTTTCCCCCCTTATTTATGCTTATATAACAACATATTATTATCATGAAGGATATACACAATTGCTAATTATAATGCTACACCCAATTTTGTTGTGACCATTTAAGCAGTTGTTTTTGCCTTTTATGAGTTTTTTGAACACCATTTCTTGGAGCTTATCAACCATACCTAATCCTTAAGTGATAAAAAAGTAATATTTATTGACTGTAATATTGGAAAACCTAATTATCATACTCAAGTCTTTAAGTGAAGAAACTAGTCTCGGACAAACTAGTTGCAAACCATCCAAAGCTACTTCCCCCGTTGTTGTGACCATTTAAGCAGTTGTTTTTGCCATTTAATGAGTTGTGTATCATAATTCTTGATATGTTTAGCTAAAATAGAATCATATTTTAGGGTTAGATTTAAAAAAAAATTGAATACTTACTGTGATATAGTACAAAATTCAGAGTTCCATTTCGAAATTAGTAAATATTTTATACTTTTTACTGGTAACTTGATCGTCCTTTGGTGTGGATGACTCAAAACATTTTTATATATTTTTATATGTATTTCTACAAATGACATCAGTACCAACATCCTCCATTAATTTAATGATGGTTCCTCGGGAAGGGATAGGTTTACCCATGTATTTCTCCATACATTTTTTTGAACGTAGATGATTAACAATGGATAAGCTTATTTTACATGAAATAAGTATATTTGTGAGATCAGAGTTAAAGTCTGACTTGATGTACTCATCGTTAACTTGATTTTTTAGATGAATATCCATGCTCTTGATATGAGATTAGTATAATGAGTGGCGTGTAATTCTAGACACGGGACTAAACACATTTATATCGACAAACCATCTGTTTCTCATCCGGTAAGTATTTTCCAAATTCCTGGGCCTCCATTTTCAGAAATCCAGACAGAAGGCGACGTTATTTAAGGCATTTTATTCAGTTCTCTATTGACTGTCACCATTTAATATTACATTAATATTGAATAATAAAGGCGGGAATGATAACATTCTTGATTGATAGAAGAAGATGTATATTATTTAATCAATGATGCCATAAGTATTTCTTCTCTTCTCCTCGCACACTTTTCTATTCTTACTAAAATTATCACCCTTACCCATTCTATAGTTATTCCGTTCTTTTGTAATATCGATGTATTCACTTTGTGAGACCAAGTACATAAAATTGCATTCGTTTTATTTTCACTGAACATCAGACCAATTTCTTCCACAGATCTGCTCATTTCAATCACCCGTTTTTGTATGATAGAGCCCATAGTTTACATATCCATTCCAGTCATTATCACAGCTATATCATCTGCAAATCCAACTGTCAATATTGATCCAGGCTTGGGTAGAATTATATCTTGAATAGCACAGTTACACACAGATTGGGATAAAATTCCTCCTTGCGGACATCCTTTTGTTGGAGTAAATGAGACTTTACATCCTTGTTGAGAGCATACAACCCCTCTGTTTTTATACCATTTGTTTGTACAATCATCAATGCCAAACTTAACAAAAGTTTCATCTATAGCTTGACATAGAAGATTATCAAAACCTCTTTCTATGTCAAAAAGCACTATTATGGCATCTTTTTACAAAGTACCGCGCTTATAGCCTTATTTACCACTTTTCCTATTGCCTAATCTGTGGACTTTCCTTTTCGAAATCCTAATTGATTTATCCTAGAAACGTTCAACTTGAGGGACTCAATATGCCCAGAAATTGCTCTCTCAATTTCTTTTAAAATTGTATTAGTTAGTGTGATTGGTCTATAGGCTTTTGAGATACTTTATTGAATATTATCAGGCCTTGTTAAAAAAATTACCTGAGCATTACTCCTGATTTTTGGCACATACGAGAATCTACTTGATAATTTAAACAACAAAGCAATTTTCTCATAATACTCATCATCTAAATTTTGGGAAACTAAAGGGATAAATCCATCTGGTCCAGCCTTTTTAAAACTTTTAAACGATTTAAAAACATCCCGAATCAGAGGAACAGTTATATCTTTCGTCCATTTTGCGTTAACGTTTTCAAGCAATAAATTCGGACTTCATATGTTTCATCTGACCCATTTATATTTGAGTTACCAAAATGCCCTCTTAATAAATCATTTAAGCATCCATTGCAGAAAATTCCCTCATCTCTATTACTTAACATCCCCATACCGGGTCTATTATGACCATTTTGTCCCTATATTGCAGTTGATATTGCTGTGTTAGAATCAAACTCCGTGTATCTCTCCCTCCAATGTCTTAGTCTCTCCAGTTCAATTACCCCCCTTTATATTCTCTTTTACATTTATAATAGTCAACTATATCGTTACTCCATTGGGGTTTTCACACTCTTCGCTCAGCTCTCTTAGTTTCCTTTCTCAATCTTGTCAGTTCTTCTGTCCACAATGGTGTAACTCGTTCATATTTTTTTGGACACAGTTGTACCATTACATTGTGAGCTTCGACGAGTGAACTTGTTATTTCGGTAGCTAGAAGTTATATTACCTTCATATTGTTTTCCAATTCAGTTGTAGCAACCTTTTTCAGTGGAAGAGACATCTTATTATACTCTTGCCCTTTGATTGCCCTTAGATTCTTGCATAATATGGACTCTGTTTCAATTTCAAGTTTAAATATTAAATATTTATGGTGAGACATTGATTGTTTTTCGAAAACACCCCACAAAGAGACATTGGGAAGCATGTAGTCGTTGATAAAGGATACATTTATAATTGAGCAGCCATTTCCTCCTACAAATGTTTGCTCTCACCCCACGATACATATGCTCAATTTAAGTGCTCCACACATCTCTTCTATTTATTCACCTCTCTTATTTTTAGTTTCACCACCCCAGAAAGTGATATGTGCATTAGTATCCATACCTATCAAAATAGGTGTGCCCTTTTTTTATGTTCTTGTATCAATTTTTCAAACAATAGAAAGGTACATTCCAACATTATATCCGCGTAATATGATACCACAACAATCCACTGTTACTTCAACTTCAATGTTATTGTCACCATATCTCCATTACAATAGTCAACTAAATTAATTGCCTTAAAACATTTCAAAGACATAAATACGCTCGATCCTGCGGAACATTGACGTTAAAAATTGTCATAACAGGACTATGGACCAAACGGCCATGTCTGCTAGGTGGTTCCATAAAACTAATCTTCTCCTACTCATATTTATCTCAAAACTATCTGAATATAATCTGCAGGAATAATATCCCATAGTCATATGAATTAAAATATTTTTTTTCACATTCTGTATCATAGTCAAATAGATTAAAACTTGAATAACAATCACAGTAACTCCAGCTCTTTTGCACTTTATGGGGCGTTTCTTTACTATCGCATGATAATCCTGTATCAGGGATGATCTCTTTGAAACAGACCTAGCTCTAGGTCGTAATGTCAACATATAATCACTTATGTTTGTGTGATTTTGGGGTGGTTTTTTTTTTTTTGGTTTTTTTGTTTCTTAAACTTTTCTAAGGCACCTTCCTGATTTTCAGTAGTTCTATCTTTTAGGCATTCTTCTACATTAATTATGAATACTGAGTTCCAATCCAATAATAATTGATTAAACAATTTTAATTCCTCCCATAAAGAATTATTTTTTTCTACTTATAGCGATTAGTGCCCATCTAAAGATGGGTCCATTGAAGTTCTTACGAACACATTTAGAATAACTATTTCCTACATTTTTATTACTACTATTATTCTTATGTTGTAACTTTAAAATTTAAAAAAAATCTTAAATAAAGTGCAATAATAACAATAAAAAGGGAGGAATTATCCATGCTTAAGCAATTCAGTGAACTCAGTTTTATAGTATTGATTACTATACCAATTTAAAATAATTTTCAGTGCTGTAAAAATCTTTTACATATTAGGAGCAGGACGATATGACATATTAGGAGCAGGAAGATATGACATATTAGAGATTGTGTTTACTTTAAAAGGGGCCTTATGGTTCTTAGGTTACAATTACTATTTTAAAAGTTTATTTATTCTATATAAAAAGAATAATTTATGAAGGTATAGGTGTTCAAACACTGTTTGTATCTTCCTTGTTAAAAAATTTAATTTCCTCTAAAACTAAAAGAACTGGGAACTTAAATTTGTAATTAAAACTTCAAATACAACCAGGACTTGTGGTTAAAAGAAACTGTCAAATAACAGGTAATACTTCAAAACCTTACATTAGAACAATAAAAAATTTAAATATCAATTTATTCTATTGATGAAAGATCAATTAGAACTTTTTATAATTTTTTGGAAGAATCGTTGCCAAGAGAACCCTCTCCAAAATATCGAACTTTCGACAAAATTTCCTTTAAGGTTTCTTGAAACTCCTGTGACTTTTGCTTACACTACTTAACAATTTTCTTACTCGTTTGAATTATGAAAAACTTCGGAATATCTGCTGGTCTTGGACACAAGAAAGAACAATGATAATTACTGCTGAGTCTATAACAAAGAAGATATTTATATTCATATTTCTCCAATATCCAATTTGGCACTTTCTAACCTTTATACCATGTTACACTACGTATTTCAAAATCAATAATTCTATGATCTGAGGCTGGAGCAGTATGGTAAAATGTATTCCTAATCTGGGATAATACTATTGGGCATACAAGAAGACTGGTCTCCCCATCTCCATGAATAAGGACTTTTAAAGTTCTGAGCACTTACAATGTCTATTAAATCTAGTTTTAAGCTTAACTTTTAAGGATACACCAATATCGACGTTGAGATCTCCAAATAACAAAAGCGGGATTGGGACTTTTCCTTGGTCCTTGATAATTGCTTAAAAAACTGCTATTACTTATGATTGGGACCATAAGTGTTAAATAGAAAAAAATCAAAGCTCAAAGTCCATATTAAAATTTTTTATCACTCCCCTGGACATATGTACTCTTTTAGAAATAAATGATTCTCAATTTTTCTTAATATACATATTAATACACCTTTTGATGGCACA
Source organism: Lepeophtheirus salmonis (assembly GCF_016086655.4). Classification (NCBI taxonomy): domain Eukaryota; kingdom Metazoa; phylum Arthropoda; class Copepoda; order Siphonostomatoida; family Caligidae; genus Lepeophtheirus; species Lepeophtheirus salmonis. The sequence goes on along the minus strand of NC_052142.2, from coordinate 790,980 downwards.
AAACCACACAGATAAAAAGCGCAGGAGGTAGATACGAGTGTCATAAAGAATTACACAAAGAAAATATCCTTGATTTAACGCCTTATAGGCATATAATGTTAGGTTTGAAAGAAAGCAATTGTTTCATAAATGAATAGCGAAATTTAAAGTGGTCGACTTCACAAATCTATAATAATACTTTTATCATAGCAGTATATTAGATTAAGGCACATTCCCTCAATTCCAGATGTTTTGACAGCTTTGCATTGATGATGGTGAAAAGTTTGAAACGTTTATTAATGCACTCAGAAGTTATATGTCTCTCAAAGGGAAACTGCGACAAACGTTTCCAATCTTTGTTTCATACAGTTGTAGAATTTTTGTGATTACCTGGAAGAGTTGCAAAGAGACATGAGTGAAGTATATCAGGATCTTTTAGAGCTAAAAGTACCAGACCAATCCATTCCTAGAAATCAGTTATGAGGAAACCAGTGAGATAGAGTAAGAATTAATATCAATCGAAATTACATTGAGCTAAGTTCAAGATATCATATAAGGGTTTTTGGTTACATAAAAATCTATTGAATGAAATCGAACAAGGTGAATCAATATTTTGTTGTTTTTCCAACATCATATTTGGTAGAACGGGCCTTCAGTATAGTTGCCTTGCTTCTCTCCAAGTAAAGGAACAAACTTAGAATGACTTCTTCTTCGTGAGTTTCAACCTGATGTAGAGAAACTAATATGTAAACAGCAAGTATACCCAACTCATTACCAGGAATTGTGAAATAGTTAATATATTTTGTGTTTAATTCACAATTCTGTTGTTTTCAGTTAAGAAGAAAAACTTACTATGTATATATGGTAAGGGGGGACGAGAAGTTTATATGGAAACTAAGGGAGCACCAGCCTGAAAAACTTTAGAATAGAAGTATAAGACGATTCCATAGAAGATGTAGAGCAATTTACAAATGAACAAAGAGACGATGATTGACGAGCTCAGAAGTTATTATCCAAGACCTTCATGTGAGGGGGTATCAGTACAATCCTTCCATTAAAGGAGATGGGATTCACTGAGTGAGGTAGAAATAGGCGAGATCTCTTGAACAGAAAATGTAGTCGAAGAGAGGAGCAGAAGTCGTGTGGATTGGATATCGAAGTGGCAAAAATATGATCACTTGGGAAGGGAAGGATGGATCGACGTGGATGCATATATAAAAATTTCTTTGTAGTTAAGATTCATGCAAATCACCCTGAATTACTCAATATTTCATCTGCACTTCAACATTCATATTTAAGCAATAACTAAATTCCTATTATTATAGCTCAAACATCAAAAGCTGCTATGCCAATTTAAGACTATTATTTTTGTGCGTTTTCATAAAAGACAGTGAGTAACCTGGAGGATTTGTTGTGGAGATGTAATTTTCCTTCCTTAGCCGGAGTAGTTTCGAGAACACCTAAAAAATACGTAAAAAATATAACAAAGGAATACCTGCTCCTTAATAACCACGCACCCTTACTCATCCAGTTGATGATCCCGATCATTACCCATTACAGGAAAGGGGGTGGGCCCCAATGGTATATCTACTCGCTAGTTAAATTTGAAATTAATGGAAATAAACTTATTTAATTTCTTAAAATTCATATCGCTCCGTAGATATACAATTCTTTTTCCAATATAAATAACCAAAATAAACTAAATATATATATGTATAAACAAATGTGTAAACTGGAAAAAAAAAAAAAAAAACTAGTAATTATTTTCGAAACGAACAAATCTACATCAAAATATTTACTCTTTCCTGAAGATAGTAAAGATAAATCATAAAATCTTTTAAAAGCACATGAGTACATTGAATAGAATCCAGACTCAATTATTTCCTTTAAGAAGCGCCTCAATTTCGCCTAAACTCTACGACGGTTCACCTTGTACTATGGGGTAAAAGCACTTCTGTGTTCATCCCTGCTTTTCTTATGAGTGTCTTTGAGCACTCTACTCAGCGTTAGGGTTGCTGCTCCCTTTACTGGCCCTACCATAGTCGGAAAAAAGTGAAGTGACCTTTTCTGAGTTATATCCCTTTACTGTTCAAGGCAAGTACATGCTGCACCAGATCTAACTCCGCCTTAATAAAATGAGCCAGGGTAATACCCCCTCTCAAATGTTTTCAAGTAAAATTATTTTCTAAACCCATGAACGGGATGAAAATAGATCAATCCCCATTTTCTTTAACCTCCAACCCCTTTATTTTTATTCAACTCACTGATCAAAGTGTTGCCAGAACTACTAACGATAGTGTTTTCTTTACTAGTCCTGGCAAAGAAAGTTCAAACAGGAGTCCCTGTTGCTCTAAAAACTATATTAACACTCTGACATCCTATTTAGCTTTATATATAGACAACGGAGGTTTCCAGTTGAATAGACCCTTCATGACTCTGGTAATATTGTGGTTGTTACGAATCAATCCTTTCTCTACCTGATGTCTCAAAATAGCTGTATTTGCCAATTTTTTCGTCAAGGTCCTTAAGTTTATTTAAGGGGGCATATACTCTCTGACCCACATAAAATCTGCCCTACTGAACCTAGATACATTGAATGAGCAGCTACCTCCTGAATTTCGGGTAACCAACGATCCCCTTCTTGCATGGAGTTATAACTATAGCTGGGAAAGATCTCTGCTCTCAGAGTCTTGCAATTATCTTTTGTAAAAGTGGAGCTCGTAGGAAAAGTATCCTCCTGACTCCCATTCCACAGGAAAACACATCCATTCCTAACGTCGTCTTGTCTGGGACCCATGAATAATAGCATTCTATAAAGTATTATTTCCAGTTTATATTTTGTGGATAATTTGTTCTTGGGCTATTGTGAGGCTTATTGTTTTTAAATTTGATATATTAATATTTATGCTTGTATGCCTTTATCTAGTAAAGGAACTTTAAACTATAATAATTAATTATATTTATTCAAATGCAACTTCACCGATTTTTTTCAGGTAATTCTTATATATTACTTGCTATTTTAATAAAAGTATTAAAACAAATAAAGCAATAATAAAAGATGAAGAATTATCAGATTGCTTAAATTTTTACTCAATATTTAAGTCATACAATACTTTTATTATTTTTCATCCAAGATGACAAAACATTTAGATAAAAAACGAAACAAATAATAAAGAGCACTTTTTTAAAATAAGTTTTGATATATTTTAAGAATTCAACTTTTTTTCTTGGATTTATGATTCAAAGTATATTTTTTCTTTTAAGAAATCTGATTCCAGCAAATTACCTTCTGATATAACCAAGTATCTGAGAGGAGCTAGGATTCAAAAATTCAGAGGTAAGTTTTTAGATTTGTATTATGTTTTTTTTATGACTTAGAAACTTTGTAACTTTCGTTCCTTCTAAATGCGATGACAATTTATTCATTAGATGAAATCCCATCATAGCATAATTAAATGCCCCGTGTCATAGAGACTTACATTCATAAGGGAATAATATGAGTCAATATTTAAATTACAAATATCAACCATTCATTAGGAATAAATTTTTTATAGTATGATTTATCCCAGGGGTGGGTAAACTTTTTGTAAATAAACACATATTCATATTAAATACCATTTTTTTCTTTCACACTCAGGTACGTTTAATGCTATGCATTATAAGAACAATTATCAATTACTAAAGCTAATGAGACTTCAGCAACTGTTCAGAGTTTTTTACAATCTTCTGCAAATTGGAAGCAACTTTGCTGGTAGATATAATCATATTATTTTGCAAGTTGGGGTCTGTCAGGAAAAACTTGTTCTTCGACTTGTTTAGCTTTAAACAAGAAAATGCTTGTTCGCAAACGTATGTGGATCCAAACTATGTCAAAAACTTAGCAGTAAAGTTTTTTTAAATTTTGGAAACAAATCTTCTGACAATGACTTGTAAAAGTGAGGCAGTGAATCTAACTTAAACGTCTCTTTCTAGTTGTTATTTGTTTGCAAGTCCAGCAGTTCTAGCTGTAAACCCTCAGGAGCTGAATCAAGATCTTTACTTAATGGAGAGCTGAGCATATTAAACTGCGGTTCCATGTTCTTATAGTCTTGGAACCCTCTGCCAAATTTGATAGCCAAAGTATCCAACTCAACTTGATACTTTGCTGCAAGTTTACCAGAAATGTTTGCTTCTTTCATCAGAGAAAAGTGGCAAAACCTGTTGCTACAAGGTGGTCTGATGAACAATGACAGCTTCATTTGGAATGATTGAGCGTAAACGTACATATTGTATGCAGATAAACCATTGCCCAGAAGTTTTAAATTCAATTCGTTCAACTTTTCTATGATATCAATGGCAAGCTTAAACTTGTTTGATCATTAAATACAAATACGGTAGCCTACCAGTACTTCCACTTTCCTCCAAATAGATTTTTATATTTATTTGCGACGCACAGTTTAATGTTTGCTAATTCCACCAGATTTTTGTTAAATAATAAAAGATCTATATTTTTACTTGGTTCATACATCTAATTTCTTCTCTTAGCTTCCACACTCTTCTCAATACCTTGCCCAGGCTCAGCCAGCAGATATGGTTGTGGTAGAGGACATCCGAATGTTTAGTTTCTAAATTTGCCAGCAATTCCCAGAACTGCACTGTGGATAAGATTGACAACATTAACGATTGAATCAGTAACGTGCTTAATGTTCAGTGCACTTTTACACATACTTTTTTATGGATAACGCAGTGAAGTGGTATAAGGGCACGGCCAGGATGTTCTGTTTTGATCTTGTCATTCATCTACTTCAGTAGCCCTACATTTTTCCCTGTTAAAGCACTAGCTCCATAATTTGTTACACATGCCATTTTATTCCTCTCAATCCCAGTTGTTACAATATAGTTTTCAACAGCACAAAACAAGTCCTTACTAGTTGTTTTATCTTTTAGGAACTAACACTAAGTAGCTATTCAGTAAGTTGAAAATTAGCCTCAATTCCCCTTATAAATAGTAACAACTGTGCAGTGTCTAGTGTCTTGTTTTATCCAATGCAAGCGAACACTGCAAAAACTAATTGCTTGTATCTTTCAGTTGGCTCACGAGATCGTCACTTATTTTTTCAAAAGATCTAACCGCAGTTATGCTCGATAAGGCAATGCTATCCATTTTGGTTTTTTGTTCTGGACACATTATATTAACTAAGTCAGAAATGTATTCGTTGATAAACTCACTGTCTGAAAACGGCTTGTTCCTTTGTGCAAGTTTGAAAGAAACCATAAAACTGGCTGTGGTTGCAGCATATTGTATGGTCGATTTTTGTGTGAAAACACTCTTTTGTTGATTCAGCTTGTTCACTAGCTCATGGGATTTCCGTTTCCTTTCTTCACTCGTGAAATTTTGTACAAAATTTGCGTGCTTGGTTTGGTTGTGACTTTTTAAATTGTATTCCTTCAAAACAATCACGGACTCATGGCACAACAAGCAAACTACTTTATTCCCAACATTCGAAAAATAGTATTTAACAGTCCATTCCTTATCGAAAACACGACTTTCGTCTTCAATCTTGAGCTTTTTATCAGCACTCATTATTTTAACTGAGTAAAAATATAGATCTTTTATTATTTAACAAAAATCCGGTTGAAGTAGCGAACATTAAACTGTGCGTCTCGAATAAAAATGAAAGGCTATTTGGAGGAAAGTGGAAGTACTGGTACTACCATATTTGTATTTAATGATCAAACAATGAGTGAAAAGTGTATGGCTAGTTGCTGAGAACATGTTGCAATCCATCCGTGACCAACGTGTGTTTTTACGCACTGAAAAGGAAGAGAAAAAACACAATCGTAAAGGGAATAATATTTTGTCATGTTTAATTAAAGCAATAAGTGATGAGTATGCACAATTAAGTATCTTGTTGTTATCATGACAAAAAAGGGGTACCTTGCTTATATTTCCATGGCAAGGAATAATGCACTTGGGGGAAATAAATTAAATGCTCACTATAGAGAGAGATTCAATGCATACCCAAAGAGACGAGGAAGATGTACTGGCTCGAGGTAAGAAGAGCGGCCTTGCTCTATGAGAGTGAACTTCTCCGAATAAAAATACATGAAAATGTGTAGACATCTTATAGTTTGAGAACGATAGACGATGTGGTTAAAAACTGAGACTACTCACCCCATCATAATTATGGTTCAAAATCAACTTGGAGAATACACACTCAAGCCCATTACAAGGAAGGGGAGTCCATATAACATCCCCAATAGAAATCTTGAGATTGAATAGAGATCAACTTGTCAAAGGATGATTTCAGAAATAAGTTTGTTAGGGCAATAGTCTTATGTAAAAATTAAATCAATATCTCACGACAATTTGGGATTCAATCCTCAATACTACGGAAATGTACCTGAAATATCGGATATTATCAATGGTATTCTTTACTGGGAAACATTTTAATGACGCTCAGGCGAACTGTGTGGATTTTAATCAAGTGAATAGAATCTCTCACATATTCCGGGACTGTGGGACTTTGCCGGGCATAACAGAGAACGTTGGAAAAGATGTAGGAGAAAAAATAGGAAGAACTCCTGATCCAGACGAGCTTACATACGCCTTTGAAGGAACAGACGAGGGACTACGGGTGGCGTCAAAGGTGATATGTAAGTTCCAGAATCTTATCTCAGCGGCGCACTTTAGAGGTGTCTATCCTTCCACCAAGAATAGCAAAGGTGTCTCTCGGCAATACGTAGATAAAATTCTTTTGAGGGAATTTACAAACCATATGGTCACTTAGTTGACTAAAAAACGTAGGGTCCTCAGTATTGTTGATAGAAAAGTCAACAATACCAATATATTAATTCAATTTCTAATTTTTCACCATATGCAATATGAAAAAAGTTATAGTAAACAATTTTTTGTGTTCATAAATAAGAATACATTTTATTGTAACCCAAGGTCAAGAATGATAGTATTACAATAAATATGGATTCTAGGTTAAAAATGGTATGAAGCTGTACAGTAATTATTAGAATGAAAACCCTTGTCTGTAAGTTTATGTTGATTTGATTGAAGTTTTACAATCTTTCTTGACTGGAGCTTGAAAGCCTTGCTTTCAGGTGACATTTTCTTAAGGCTCTTTTGCCTGATGTTATTGTGGCAAGAAGTTTCCTATATATAAGTGGTATAGCAACAAATAAAGTGCACTTGAGCGCCCTCAGACAATAAAAAGTTGTATATATTTCCTTTTCCGAATATGCCGATAGTTATTGTTAGGGTTTTTGAAATACACCATAATGTATAAGATTTAATTATATTTTTACTATGTATCTCCCTTCAACTGGTGCCCCGAACATGAAAATAGTATCTGATAATACAAACGCAGTCTCCTTCAAGATCACTCCCTTTTACATTGAGACTCGTAAAAATATGGGTTCAGGCACCTATAGGCTCTCTTCGCTGGACACAAAATCACATCTCAGCTTTCAAAATTCACCAATGCCGGTGAGGTATTGTACCACGACAATCTAAAAACATTGAAGTCATTTGTACTTGATCCAAGAAGAGAAGGATCCTTATAATAAAATCAAAATTAAACTTCTCAAAGAATTATATTTACCCCAAGATTAATAGAAATAAAAAGGTTAAACCATCATGTAATCAGGCTTGCTAGAATTTTCAATCTGATGTATTGTATCAACTGCTGTGCAAGACAAGCAGATTTTTTAAAAACACGCAACCACTTATTGTCTATGACGTCACTATTGCTGGGCAGGAAAAAGGAAATGATAATCTTTGTCGATATAATGTTATATTATGAACATATCCACAATATTATAAACTTATTACAACTTTTATCATATGTAGGCAGTAGTTCAGTTCTCCATCATTCATACTATAAATTCATCTGAATTTGATTTTTAAACTTTGAGCTGGACAGGGTATTCCTTCAAATAACTGTCAGGAAGCCCGTCATCAATATGATTCATGTTGGTGCCTCATCAAAGGGACAACACAATTTCCAATTCAATTCTGCTTTTGCCATAGGAGAATGAGATGACGGTAATTATTAAATTGAGTTATTAATTAATGAATATTGATTAAATCCTTATTTCCCGTGTAATCCGGTCTATCACCATGTCTCTTCTTCACTAGAAAGACGTATTTTCTTGTGGTATGTTAGAAATTTGTTTTGCAAAGCTGTAATCATTATTGTTTTATTCTTGGAGAGATAATATCTAAGTTTAAAGTAATCACAAGTGCGTACGATCATGAAAGATGGAACGTAAGAGATTTCATTTGTTAGGACTTATAAGTGTAAGTCCATGTTATACTCATAGTAGAACTGAAGATCAATATTCTAGTAATTTCTTAGATTTAAATTGAATGTCATAGTTGTTAATTCCCATCTTCTGATATGAACTCGAGACTGATCTAATAAAACGTCATGACAACCAAGCTACCCACCTCCTAATTATTCTTGAAATTGTCCAGATTAACACAAGGTCATATTTTGCACGACTTGCGTCATTTAAATATAAGTAATGGCAATTTTTCTTTATAGAAAAGTTTGTTTCAGCGGTGCTCCATTTAGCAAAAAAATTTAATCGAAATGTATGTGGGAAAGCTTCTTTTCATTTAGTATAGTTTCAGCGAGCTTATAATCTATATTAATAAAGCAAAGTTCGTCTGTCTGAATATATGAAAATGAGTGACCGAGTGTACTATATATTGTGCTCCATGATGTTTATCATAAACATATTTTGAGTCAAAGAAATAATAATATAGTCGTATCAATGAAATAATGCAGGTGTATGTATGTATACAGAAAACACTGTTTCTTTTGGCTTTTGTTATTGAGCTCTTATTTATATCATAATTGATATGCATTTACAGTATATGTTAAGATTTGAATAAAATATTAACGCCAGTATGTTGAAATAAATTTTGGTTGTTTTTGTTAATAAGTGCTCTAAAGACTAAAGTACTAAATGTCTTGTTATTATTCTTTCATTCTTGAGGCAAAAATACATCATATAAATTGATATTGATTAAGTATTGAGTAGTTACGTGTGAGTATGCTCATGAAAAACGGAGAATAACATTAAAGATCTTCTATATTAATTGCTCCGTGTACTACTGCTATTAATTTATAAAAAAGGATGAAGGAATAGAACAATACCAATTGACGAAGAACGATTGACGACGTCGTTTCATAAGTAACATAAAAAATATATTTTCATTGTATCATCGGTTTTAACCACCCTTGTCATCTAGTCCAAATTGTGGGACTTAAGGAATTCATATTTCCGTTCATGAAGTAAAAAATATTCATTTCTTGGAGTAAGCCCTTATTTATTATCCAAAAACTCCAAAAACAACATAACATTTTTAATGTTGAGCTATTTAATGTCATTAAAATCCTAAGTCTCTATCTTCTGGGTTTCTGTCTCTTCAACTCATTCTACAAACACAGCAATGCCTTCATTTTGCTAAAGAGAGTGGCACATTCAAAACCCTTGTGCTTCTTTGACGTTGTAGTGGAGTATATGAATCAAAGTTACCATAGAGGATCACTTCTTGTCTCTTATAGTTGACAAAATGGCGAGGTGAGAAACAAGGAAAACATACCTCATATGAGTCACATGAATAAAATAAAATAGTGAAAGCAAAAATAGAATTCATATTTGGTAATAGAACTTGAAATATGTGCACATTATTTAAATCATTTAATCCAATACAACATATCCTTAAATCATTGGTATTGTATTGACTGTAAATTATTATGGCTATAAAATCATAAGTTATAATAATCATAGAGAGGATAGATATTTCTAAGCAAGTAGAATGGAAATCAACAAAAGATCTTGTTAAGTCGTCAATTCCGGCTCCAATATTTAAAACGTCATCGTGATAAAGTCTCAAATCTGTGGTATATTCCATTACTCTTATAATTTGTTTTCTTCTTCACTCAATAATTTACATTTCCCTTCTTATTCGGTTACTACATTATTTTTATATTTGTTGATTAATTTACAAAATGGTTTTGATGAAGCACCCAATTTATATTTAAATCCTAGATAATTTAATTTCAATTCCAAAAACATATCTTTTACACATTAATTCCTTAATATTGCTTTCATATATTTGAAGCCTAAATATCAGCTATTTTTTTATTTTCACTGTAGTTCTAACCAAGATCCTATATTTTGATATTTCTTGGAATTATATTTATATTTGAACGACAATAACTTATACTTAATCATACTACAAATTTTATATAATATATTAATTACCTATCTGATTTGTAACACCTACATATTAAAGAGTAAATGTTGAACTTTTTTGCACATTTCGACCTTGTAGTACATAATATTATATATTAGTTTTATGATTAGCTGCTCTGGTAAATCTTACATATTATTGTTTAAGCTCATTTAACGAACTCCTTATTGTGATTAGTTTCATTTAAAATATATTATTCCAATAAGTTTATAAACATTACACCGTGGAAAATTGCAATTCCACAGAAAAAAAGGATTGCCAATTATATACATAATTAAAAATTTCCGGCAGATAATTTTTATTGTTCCATAATATATATTATCTTTCTTTATTAGAAGGTTACAGTAATGCTCATTCATGGGATAGATTATTTCAAAATAATATCATCATAACATCACGAGTTATTGACTTAAGATTATTGGATCCTGTTGAATAACTTTTGTAATATAAGAACTGGCTATGAGATGAATGTGAAGCAGAAAATCCTGGCTCAATTTCCGATGCTCATAATTCTTGCCGTTAAACAAATTAAGTTATAATATTTAAAGATTCAGTTAGTAATGTTATATACATATAATTAGTCCTAAAAAATGTGACATTGAGTGGCCATGGTATTTAAAATTTCTATTCAATTACTTATGTTCTAATTTTAAATTATGAATATTAATTGATCAATTCCATAAATAATGATTTTTTTCCTTATAGAGCATGATCAGCAAGACTTTAATTTAAGATTTCGACCGATAAATAAGTATGGATTATTAATGGCCAACATATCTAATAGTAGATTTATGAGTGAAAATTTAAAACACTACATGCTGAATGAAGATAGAACTTTTTCTACTTGTCATACACTCCAAGGAAATGAATTATTGAAAATAAATAGAAGGTAATTTATGAAAATAGTAAAACTGATAACTATGAAAATTAAAAAAAAATATACTTTCTTACACAAAAATAATTGCAAATTGAAAAATTAAAAAGATATTATTGTTCATATAAGTTATTGGTCCGTTTTCAAGATGAGATAGTTGAAACCAACATTTGGCTTTAATTAACTTTATCTGTAATCTATAATAATTTCATAATAGAAATAACAATTATAACAAAGTAAACATAAATATGTAAATTAATTTATTTGACTTATTCTTAAAATGGATAAATACATGAAGCCCAACCGTTTCGGTGTTGATCCCAGCTCCTCAAGTGCTGAACAATTGGAAAAGTACATTTGAAATTTTTTTAAAGCGTAGATGTGATAAAACTGGAGAAATAAAACTTGAAGTCCTGAACAACTAGATATGGTATAGAGTATTTTCGTATATATCTGAAGTAGCAACGTATGAACAAACTATTGCAACTCTAACATCAATTTATTTTAGAAGAATACTTAAATTTTTGCAAAGCATTTGTTAGTCATACGAAGACAAAAACATGGCCAACAACTAGATAACTTTCTAAAAGCCCTCAAACTTCTAAGCAAAGAGTGCAAACTCAAAGCTCTAAGTGCCGAAGAAGCTAAAAATAATTAAATGAGAGATACCTTCTAAAAGGACTTTGTTCTTCTCAGATAAGACAAAGGATCTTGAAAAATGAAACACATAGCTTAAAAAAGTATACGAACACTACAAATTTAAGCAATCTGTTAACAAGTATAATCCGGTAATTAGTGAAGAAAAAAGTAATATAATCAATCAAAAATAACTCAGCTGGTATGTTTAATAGAAAAGGAACGTATTTAGCCGGATCCAAATATAATAAATCGTTATTGAATACTCCTGTACTTTCAAGTATTTCTACATTACGACAAAAACTAAGAATGTTTGCTCACTATTGTAAATGGTACAAAGAAAATCTGAAAAGCTTAGACCACTTAGAAATATCAGTCGTATTCCTATAAAAAAGAAGCTTATGAAAGCTTTAATACAATAAAAAAGATATTACAAATTCAATCTTTGCTACTATAGATCCAAAAAAGTAAGTGACTGTCGGGACAGATGCTTCAGAATTCGCAATTGGAGCGGTTCTAAATCAAAAAGGAAGACCTATGGCCTTTTATTCACGAATGAGAGTGAAATTTGTCATCCATTATAGAAAAAGAGTTCTATGATATCGTAGAGCCTATAGGCAAGTGGTGTCTTCATGGTAATCACTCATCAAGAAACGTCTCTTTTATGTTCAACGTAAAAGACAAGTAAAATAAAAAATGATAAAATTCTTCGATGGAGACTCGAACTTTTGTATTTTTCATATGATATTCCCCATAGATCAGGCAAAAAAAAACCCGCTACTACAGACTTTTTTCCAGAATATGTACTTCAAGTCCCACAATTGATGACTGCAACATCTTAGATGAAAGTCTAGCTCATCTCAGAACTATTAGATAAGCTCAGTTTGTCAGGTGTAAGAATCTACCCTTTTCGCCAGAAAAGATAAGGAGAGTAGTAAATAGGTGTATAATATGTTTGGAACTTTAAAAAGTTCATAGTTGGACATCTGACAAAGCAACTAAACCTATGCAACGGATTGGAATCGATTTTAAGGGTATTTCCCCAATTTCCAGATCTTCATACCAATATATTGGACAATCATAGATGAATATTCAAGCTTCGCATTTGCTTTTCTATGTCAAGAAATGACACCATCTACAGTAATTATGTGTCTTACTCAATTTTTTTTAATGTTTGGAATGCTATCCTATATTTATAGTCACCAAGGAGCATCGTTAATGTCAAGAGAGTTAAAACTGTTTTTACTAGAAAAAGAAATAGTAAAGTTACTTGACCGTAATTTTTGATATAATCCCAAGGAAATGGTCCCTTATGTTAAAGATGAGATAATCAAGTCAAAGTTGATGGGACTTAGTATTAACAGATGTCATCTATTCAATACGTTCTTTATTTAATACTACGACCAAATGTACATCACATGAAATAATGCTTTGTTATCAAAGGTGATCGACAAAAGGCTCAATAGCTCCATCTTAGTTTCTAAATCCTGGGAAAGTGTTTATGAAGAGACATATGCTACAATGCCAGTAAGAACATTTGGTTGACAAAGTAGATCTTATCTCAACAGACCCTAGTTATGCAGTTGTACATCTTCCTCACAATGATAAAAACAAGGAACTGGAACTAGTTGTACTACAACAATTTTGGGATAGCATCATCGCTTATATCTCCTAACTATAAAGTCATCCTCATCACTGGTTATACACCAAGATGCTAGACAGAAATGAAAGTAGCTTCTGTGCAAAAACCAGGTGAACAAGATTACAGTCTGGTCAAATCCTTCAGACCAATAACTCTTCCCAACTTTATGCTTAAAGCACTTGAGCGGATTTTACACTGGGAAGTTGAATAAGTCATTCAATCTTTCCACTCACAACATGCCTATACAATGGCTTATCAACTGAAACGGCCATTTTAGAAGTGACCAATACCATAGAAAAATCCATCTATCAACAACCATGCACACTTGTCAGTTTTGATTGCACAGGTGCATTTGATTATATAAAATTTCATTCAGCTGGTGCAGCAATGGAAAAACTCGTTATTCCATAGTGTATCAGATCCTAGTAAAAAAATTTACTAAGTACCTGTGCAGTCACAGCTAAGATTAAAGGCACAGAAGTTTGTTTAAATCCAACCCGCGGGAGGCTACAAGGGGGCGCTCTATCTCCGGTCTTTTACAATATGATTATGTAAAGCTTACAAAATACATTTAAAAAAGGAGCGATCAAGGTCCTTTGGTCGGGTTCGTTGACTTAAATTTGTACAATTTTATTTTATGTAATTAGGGCAAGGAGTAATATATATTTAACTAACTAAATCTCCTGCTTTGTTTATGTTTCTCCTTCTCAAATAAACACAAAAAGGAATCATAGTCGACTTTTTGAAACACTTCCTGATTTCTGACTTAGAACCCATCGGGGCATTCATCCTGAACGACTCCAGGGGCCTTTCGACATCCTTCAAAGGACCTTACCTTGATTTAAAGGGCTGTTCTACCATTTTTTCAATTAGTGAGGTGGACCAAAGTCTGTGCTAATTACCCTACTATGGTATTAGAACCCGCTAAGATTACTTCGACAAATCGAATTCCATAATCCCCGAATCCTTTCTAATATAGAGTAGGAATGATGAACTCATGAGATAGCGTGTCAAGGCTTCTGCACCATCTAGAGCAATCACAGAGATGTTACTCGATGATTTGAGGAAGGCTTGTGCAGAGAAGGGAAATTTTTTCCATAAGTTTACCCTTCAGAATGCCGTTCTTGGAGAGGTGCATATATGTTTTGTATATATAATTTTGCATGGTTAGTTGTCGATAGTTTTTCAAGTATCCAAGATCCTTGCTAGACTTTGGTATCAAAACGATCCGTCTTTCCGATGCAAAATAAGGAAAAAACACACAAGACATTCCCCTCTCGAAAAAAGAGACTAGAAAAGGGATCAAGAGGTCAACGTATTTTTGTAAAATTCGAACGTAAAGCTGGACGACACGGGGAGTGATTAAGCTTAGCATTTTGATAGTGGCATTATTAATCTCAAAGTGCATCAAATGTGTTTCTGTTAAATCTTTACCTGCTTTTGATATATCCACAACATTGTTAGGCTCCCACCTCAAGCCTTCACAAAAGGAAGATGTATTAGTCTGGCATCTCTTGCATTTATTATCTTTCTGGCAGTCATTACATGATTACAGTTTTGAGTAGAATTTATTAATCTCGCTGCAAATGGATTTCTGGCCATCCAATTTGATTTCATTGTTATCAAACATACTTTTTTTTTCTATTTCAAATTTTTATTGCCACACACACAGTAATCTGGAACGTGAAGGGGCATCAATATTGTTAAGTTTCATTCTGACTCTATACTTCAGATCGTTTTAGTATACATTAAGTGTAACTTGGTTTTTCTTCTTCTTCAGTAAGGTATAAAATTATATATCAACGAAAATCCACGATTATCAAAAACAATAATGATATCAGAATATGAAAGACATACCCAGAGCTTGGAAATGCACAATAAAAAATATCAAACACCTTCAGTTTACTGCGAAGTCTCAAAATTTGTAACTCATCAAAGGTATCTTTATTTCGTTAGGTGAATAGTTTTTTGTAAAAATTTATGTGTCTTTTTTCTATCCACTCCTGCGTAAAATCCTACCTAATATATGTCCATAAAACTATTAGTGAGACTAGTGCCGAGTTTATTAGCTTTATTATCGTGTTCGGTAACAGAAATGATACTTCCTTATTTAAGATAGGATCTCCAGATGGTGACATTCATTCAAGCTATAAGCTAGATTAAAAAACTTAGCGTTTCTTCATACTTTTTCGAGGTAGTCCCCCTTCATGTAACTAGAAAATATCATCAGATTTCGACTTGTGATCTTTTAAATCTCTATTGTGAACAGCATCAGTATGAACAAATAACTCCGGTGTGATATTATGACTATAGTAAATTCCCAATTCCATTATTCCTCAGAGATATCCCAATATTCATTTCAGAGTATTACAATGCTTAAATATAGGTTAATTGTAATGTTAAACTATAGCTCCAACATCAAAAGCCCATTTTGTTCTTGTTCTGGTCAATAAATATAAAAATTATCCGACCGAAGAGCAATATTGCTCTGTTTAAACGTATATCTTAGGTTTTTCGTCAACAATTTTTAAAGCCCCGTGAGTATCTACTGGTCAAAACTATTCTTCTCGAAGAACTTGAGAAAACCTAGATTAACCAACCCAAATCCTTCCTTATTCTTTTTCTTGAATCACATGGATTCCCAAAAAAAATACAAAGAGATTCCTCATCCTCGATATTGAATTTTGATAATATCTGTTACTAAAACTTAAGCAATTACTCACCTTTTCCTGCACGTAAAATGTCATCCACATATACAAGAACGAACATATTTACTATTTACACGTGGATACTTATATCATATCACATGTCAAGTTTATTGCAACTCAAAAATCATTCGAGCTGCAAAACGAACAACTTAACAAATAGTTTCCAAATAATTTGTTCGAACTTGTCTACATTTCTCAACTTTCTTTATCTAAAAAACCCACATGTCTTATGGATTTTGGGTTTTAAAGTAATTCCATAAGATTTTCAGTACGATACGGCTACCGTCATCCACGCACTCGATCCTGTACCTGAATCATTGTTATTATGTCATTAGAAACAAAGAGGCAGTACATTATGTGAACTGGGGGTGAGAGATAACATTAGGTTGGGACAAGGATTAGGTGTAAAGTACTCCTTGATGTGAAATATTTCTTTATAAGTTAAATTTAACAACTGCCGTAGTTAACTTCAAGACTCCACTGTTTTGACATTGATGTGACATTTAATCTGGCGTTATTTTATCATTACGCGTAAATTGTCAGAAAAAAGACTTCTTGGAAACTTGAGAAGGTCTGTTCATCTATTTCATCGTAGACAATTAAGTAAAAGTTCCTGGAAGTTACAGAATGTGACTTTTCTAACAGAGTATATATCCGGCCTACGAAATTTCTTACAGGGATGAAATAATTCAGACCTTATTTGTAAGAAATTATTATATCGTTGCACGGTATTTTCATCTTCGTCCTTACCCTTCTTGGCGTAGTGAGCCATTAAAGTTCAAATTAATACTGATATTTGACATGGGTTGCGCACTGAGGGGACTTAACCTCAACTATTCAATTCTCCTGGCAGAGAGAAGTAGGCCTCAAAATGTAATTCTAGTACTGAGGACTTGACGTAGTTTATCAAATCCTAGAAGGAAAGGGACCATCTGACGTTTAACTCCATTTTCTATGCATTGAGCTGTCTCGAATATCAGACAATTAGAAAAACCTTATACGGCAGTTAACCGCTTATTTATTATGGAGTCCTTGTGAGGAAAATAGTGGAGAGACTTGATCTAGTCTTGAAAGCCTTGGGGTTAAGTCTGTCAATAACTTTCCAAAGTCAATTTAGCAATGTAATTTAGTAATATTTGGATATAGATGTGCAACTTTATTGATATATACCAACAAGAGAAGAGATATCCCTGAGGACGGATGTGCCATTTATGCGGGGCAAATATCAAAACTTCTCTACAGTGAAAAGAAGAAAAAAACAAAAAAAAACATTACATTCCTTATGATAACTTCATTTGAACGTCACTACCATGTAAATTAATTTCCGTAATTGCACATATGAGCAAATTATTATTTTTTAAATATCTATAAGCTTTTTTGTTTGTTTGATGTACTCATCATTGCAGCAGTTACATTGCTACCCAACAAATCACTAAGTTCCTTTTATATATGGTCGCCAATGTACCTAGTATTACTCAGGACTCATCACCTGGCTATAACTCCATAACAACTCAATCATCGTGTGTCGAAAGTCTTACATGTTGTTCTTGATTAAGTTGATTTAAATCTTACAATCAAAAACGGTACGATTTCCTTAAGTTCACTATATGTCCCCCTACTCACAAATTCCTAACTGCTATAAATTACCAAAAATAAAGTGAGACGTGTCAGTACTACTCTCCATCTAAATCCATCATCTGCTTGCAATGCTCTTCCCTTTTTTTATCAGCTCTGCCAACTTTTTCAAAAACCAAAGGAAACAAATGCAAAATATTAGGAAATTGTCTAAATTGAGTTGATTGTTAGTTTAAAAAAGTATATGTTGGTACGAGCAAAATTAGTTATTCATCCCGCTTTTCAAAATTATAATGTATCAGCAAACAAGAAGTACTATAGTTTATAGTTATCTCTGTCAGTAGATATGTCATTCACAACCATATATTTTATGACATTAGGACGGGTTATTCTGCTCACCTGAATTAAAATTAAAATTTATGTAAATAACATTTTAGTTGATAATTAGGTCTCTAAAAAAGAACTGAAATACATGAACATAAGGAAAATATATATGTATATGCCATCGAATTTTAGAAAATAATAAAAAAAATACAAGTTTTTTTCATATGGAAAAGAAGGCAAATGGCTCACCAGACTAAAGGCGACAGAGATTGACAGGATCTCTAAAAGGCAAGAGGAGGATACAGAAGAGGCATTTATTGAATTCAAAATTGCTTCAGTTTTTTATTTTAGTTTTTTTTATTTAGTTCCTTCATATTAATACAATATATACAATATATACAAAAGATAACTACAAGCAGAACAAATTCATTATTTAATAAAATAAATTATCCAAATTTAGAGCAATACATAAAAGTAAAATCGATAAAATAAGGTATTATAACAAGCTTTTCCTAAAATTATAGATTATTCTGTTAAAAAACTCTTCCCTTGTTGGATATCGATCGAATAACTTGATCACTTCTGAGGGTGTGGACCATGTATACGTTCTTATATTTGTTCATATGCGGTCAGCCTGCTCGCAATAAAAGATTTTGAGTTTAGCAGAGCAAAGTCAATTACTTTGGTATCTGATTGCTCCTTTTTTTCTTCATGAAAGTCCAAAAAGAACAATCGCTCTCTGAAAATTTTCATCCTCCCCTATCAAAACTTTTACATTTAATTTTAAAAATTGCTTAAGAATAGTAAAAGACGGACAATCTACAAACACATGGACTGTGTTATTGAATATCTTACCACAATGCTTAAATGACCTCGGAAAAAAATACAATTAGCGGAAATATTTAAATGGACAGATTTTTTTTTCGTCATTAATTCCTCTAAACAATGACTTTCTTAACCTTTTCCAGTTTTCAAGGAGACTCAATCATCTCTTATGTAGATCACATAGTATATCCGTCCCACCTACAAAATTAGGTAATTGCATAATATCAATACCTTAAGTCCTATCAAGTGGAAACATGAATCTCCCGTCATTTAATAGAGCTGAGGAGTGAATATTCAGCCTTGCTAAAATGCCGTTGCCAATAGCATGTTTTTCCGAAAAATATAGGTCCTATATTCCCTCAAGAAAAACTTCTTACTCAATTTTTTTCGATCAATATCTACTTTTGAGTCGACATTAAAGACATAGCCATAGGTCCAGATAACTCGTTGAGTTCTCACAGCACACTTAAGACAATACCGTGGTTACATTGTTGGTAAGATTGGATCCCATATTAAGCATTTTATATATTCTGGACTCAGTAATTGTCCTTAACCATTCTAGCGAGGGATTATTTAATGAATATTTAGAGAAGAATAATTGATAACACTGCGATGTCTCCCTTCAGATAAGATTTTGGTCTTTCTATAACCTTGGTGTAATTTGTAAAGAAAAGTCATCCAAGACCAATTTCTTCTTCCAAAATCGACTTTCATGCAAAGAAATTTTACAAAGAAATTTAGAAAAAAAAAACACCTGATCGCTTTAAGAATTTTCCGATGAGAAATGCAATGCAAAGTTTTATGAAAATCAACAGCTAAAATCGCACCAAATTTATCTCTTTTCTTTAGTAGATAGTAGCCTGTTTAATTAAACCTTTTTGTGGAATTCCAATATTTTTATTCAAAATTGATTCATTTGACGATCTTGTACTTGGACGAGAATTTTATAGGATTCCTTGAGAAATGAAATAGGCCTCTAATGATGAAAATCTGTTCCATTTCCTTTTTTAGAATGAGAGCAATCCTTCCGTTAGTCTGCATCAAAAAATAATTGACGGAGTCTACCATAACTTTTCCTCAAGAATCATTTCAACTTTATTTTGGATCCTTCTCTCTCCTCTCTCTTTTTATTTTTCTTAGTAAATTGCTTTAGAGTAACTTTTAAAACTCTATTCACCATCTGTTTTGCTTGATCTGGTGAAAAGGAATCATCGAAAATTCTCGCCATGTTCTCCTTTAGTTTCGTCTTAAATTTATCTTCTTCCATGACCCATTTTGTTCTTTTGTAGATTTTTCCGTTTTCCATTAAGTTCCATAACAATTAACTTATGATCTGAATGAGGTTCTCATTTGTATGAAGCTGTTTTCAACAAACAAATAATTTAGGAGAGACCAAAGCCATATCAATTCTTTACATCTGACTTCCCCTGCTACATGAAAAGATATCAAACAGCCTCAACACACGGATGATATCTACAAAATTAAATTTGCAAACTAAATTTCTTAATAATGTCATATTTGGGTATCGGGAAGGAATTTAAAAAAAAATCAAAGTTTAGATTACCAATCACAGTCAAAGGCAATTTACCTTTCCTTTAATTATTAATAATAGCCTGGAAGAAAGAAGAGGATTTTTCCGTTGGCCCTAACTATTTATAACACAAAATTTGAATCCAATCAAATTTTATGACATCAACTTTTATTGGAATATTCTTTTACACAAGAAACATCATCAAGTCTCCTCAATATCAGAGTTAAGACTCCTCTATTCAAACCATTCCCAGTAAAAATAACAAAACCTTTTGGGTAAACAAATAGGATCATTATTATTACCTGGGACGATTTTTCCGATTTAATGTCTTGAAGAAAAATGATGTTAGGATCCAATGACATCGAATGATTCATAAGTACATGTTTAGATCTTCTTTCCTCACCCCTTCGTGTATTCAGAAAAATTCTCCGAAATTACCAGGAGAAAAATACCGATGTTTAATTTTAATTCATTGGAAATTTTGACGGAAATAAATCCACAATTTTATTGCTTGAATTTTTTTTTTTTTTTTTTGAAAGCTTCATTTTAATATATACCTACAAGAATATGCTTATTTATTTTACTATTACTACCTAATATATATTTTATTTATAAAAAATAATGTGGGCACCTTCCTGATGCATCTTCAGAGGCACTGTTTTATTTGGATCTCTTTTCGAGTGACTCTTTACCCGGACTTGATGTTCATTTCAGGTTTTTTTTTCAGTGATTTTGGACTTGGGGTAGGATTCTGGACCTCCTCTTTTCTATTGTCCAGTACACTTACGCACTCATCTCTAAAGAACATAGCATTTGTAGATTTCGAAATGGAATCAGTTGCATCCTCTTATAAATCATGCTTGCAAGTTAGTTTGGTATACCCTAGACTAAATCATTAATATACCTGCCTTTTAACACCATAAAATTTTAAACTGAGAATGTTGCCTCCGACCAATATAATTTGGGAAATAGCATCTGGATCTGCTTCAATGTTAATCAGATAATTTGGACCTATAATTTAATCATAGAATTGCAAATGAACAGCTTTCTTTTTAGGTAGACACTTTTATGGGCCATGGTCCAGAACATTTCCGAACTGAGATTGTTATCTAGCTATCTTTGGTTATCCCTATTGTATTTAGCGCTTCAATTTTTATTTCTATTAATTTTCATTTTTTTTTTTTTTTTTTTTTTTTAAAGTTGAGGCAACAATTTTTGAAGCCATGAGCTGTATTTATAGGAAGTTACATTTTAGTCTAAAGAAAAGTAATTTGGCTACATAGCCAGACACGACGAACAAAATGGAAATTTCAGTATAAGTATTTTTCTCATGCTACTCTTCCTCTTCTATGATATATATAATTTTATTAGAAATTAGATTAGTGAAAATATCTTTGCAGTAAATTTTCTTTTTTTGTTTTCAGGTATAATGTCATGGATAAGCATTAGATAATTCTAACAGGTAGTAAAATTAAAGTAAGTCTTCAGTTTTATTATTGCATGGATGTTACTTGGAAGCATTTAATGGACAATTTGAACAAGAGTTATTGAAATCAATGACACAGTCTGCTAGGACAAACGCTTGCTCTGTTTTAATGATGGCTTCATTTTCACTTAATATCCTTGAAGATGTAGTGGCTTTAAAAAAATATATTTGAGGTTTCCGTGCCTGAATGGAGTTATATTTTGTAAGATTAGCTATGAACAGCAACAGGCACCAAATAACGTTATTGAAGTTTGTTCCCCAATCCCCTGTGGCTGTATCTTGTATTTTCTAAATCCCTTCATTTGTTAATACTCTAACAGACAAATCACCATGCTGAAAAAAAAAGAGTGATCAAACTCTTGAATAATCAGAAGGCACTTCGTTATTGAAGAATAACTCTTAGCAAAGAGCTTTTGGTATGTTTGTTCTTGGGGAAAGTGATTTGGAGAGATTCGTGGAATCAGTTTTATAACCATTATAAATTAAGGACTGTATTTTTTCTTTTTCCGGGAAAAGAAGTCTTCCGTCTTCCATTCACTTATAATTCCGTGGTACTTAATAATATAATTTAAATATACAGTCATAAAAATATTACAGCTTCTCTTTATATACGTGCGGACGTAACTTAAATATTTGAACAATTTGTTTTCTACGTCATCAATAAACACATATTTATGACGTAATGTGTGTGTTGGAAATTTTCAGATTTTTAGTGGGAGCCCTGTCTATCTAGATCCCCCCCCCCTAAAAATGCCAAGAGTCAGCATTACAATGCCAAAATAATAATAATAGTATACAGAATATCAATACAATTTAACACCCACCTTGAATCAGTTATATTTCACATTCGTCTTTACCTTCCATAATATCTGCTGATAAGTTTATTAAATCATTTTCTATATGCGTTTTTAGGCTATCGTTTTATTGTTGATGCCAATTCCCCTGTCCAAATTTAGTTATTAAGGCTATAGGAGGGCGCCAGTTCTAGCATGTTTCACCATTCTTTGTAATATATTGTTTGGCCGCAGATGAAACTAGACGAAACGAGAACGAGTTGAAAACAACTAAATGAGTACGCTTAACGCTCTAGATAAACAAAGTTTGAAGATTTAATTAATATAACCAAACGAAAGTAATCACTTACACAATGGAACAATTACATGTCAAAATTGGCAAAATTATTTGAAGCCAAAGATGGTATTAATCTCTATGAGTATAATCCAAACTGATCTCAACTTTTCTCCGACACATCAAGTTTTAAGACATATCTGTGACTACAGTAATTGGGAACTATTATACAAGGGAACAATTAGAGGGAAATTGTGTACAAATGAATTGAAGCCAATTATGGAATTTATATGAAGCGTAGAATCCTAAGCCGATCTTGGTTTTTCTCACAGTCGTCTGAATTCTGAAATATCTAGGATTATAGTAATTCGGGACTATTATCGTCCAGAGTCAATTTTTCCCATAAGAAAATCACCAAATTAAAATTATGATTAATAAAACTCTAGTAAAAGGGTTTAAATTATGTAAGTATGTTTATTGATTCTGTATTTAGCATCATAACCTTAAATGTTGAAAGGGTCGGAAATTAAACGAAGATCTCTTATCAAATAATATAATATATTTTTGGTTTAACGTAACATTTGTTTAATACTAGCGATAAGTGCTCTTGTTTTCTATTAATCATTATTGATAATAGATGTACCTCAAAGTTTTTTTCATGCCTTATAATATATATTATAAGTAAAGTACCAAAAAATGCTAAGTAATATACCAAAAAAGTTAACTTTATTACAACTAACCCCATCTCTTATCTGATTATTTGTCTTCCTGGGAAAGCTACTGTCCCAACACATCCCTTCGATGGGTAAATTGATACAAAAATTGAAACTAATATAATAGTAAATATGGTATAGAATTGGGGCCAAAATGGCCAAATTGTTTTCAACATTGAAACAAAAAAAAAATAGCAACTCAGATCTATATATCAATTCAATAATCTGCATCAAATGCCCAAAAGTATATTTCGTTTCAAGTAATCCCTCTATATTCGATCATATGGATCTAAGTAAGTAAAAAGTGTGTTTGTAGTAACTTTTATATAAATAAAAGATAGGCAAACGATATTTGCAATGTTTAGCTCTTTGATCATCACGTAAATCTACACATTATATATATATAGATATAAAAGTCTGCAATACGTCATAACATTGCAAAGTGTATAGTATATGTATATAATATGTTGTACTAAATGAATTTATGCGCTACATAATATCATGAATGAAAAACATGGGTTATAAAAGACGTGGCGAAAAAGATACTAATTTAAGAGATACTTGACATGAACAATATTTCAATGGACATAAAGTATTCTGGTTTTTTCTTTCTTTCTTGAAATCAAACATTTCATGTAAGAGGATCCGTTAGTACTAATGATGTCACAGATTCACACCGGTTTTCTAACCGCTCATTAAAGCATTGTCATCATCACAAGTTTTGAAAGTATTACAACTTCTTCAAAATATATGTATACACATACCAAATTGGAACCAAATCAATATGTAGGACTACGTATTATATTGTAAACTCCTGAAATAGGATATTTTGATTTATTTATTACCCTCTTGAGTGTAATTAAAACATTCAACGAGAGGTACATATTTTATTTGTTTGGCTGTTGGTACGATATAAATAAGATGTTTTTCCATATTACACGATTTACATCCTTCCTAAACGCATACATTAAGCTTCCAAATGAATATATGTACAATTGTGCAAAGTCAATGATTGCATATATTTCACTTCGTTCTAATAATAATAATTCATTGGTTTTGTTTTTCAAAAACTGATTCTCTCTCTCTCAAGACAACTGCGGTCTGTTTATGGTTTTTATTTGTCTATCTTCTTATTACAATTTTATAGATATTACCAAAATCTTATTTTAAGATTTAAAATTTCTGGAATAAGTTTTTAAAGTATTCAAAACACTTCCAAGTTTATGCGGTTTCTAAGGTTTTCTTTTAAGCAGGTCAACGATGTACGATCTGAGAAATAAGGCACTTGCTTAGTTGGAGTAGAAGTTCAATCAAAATATATTTCTATATAACATTAACACAATATGTACATGTTATTCGAATACATAATCCTTTTTATCATGCTAAATCTTATGCACTCGCCATGGGATATAGCTACTAACAAACTCAGTCCATACATTCCTTATAAATGTCCGGCAGTCCCAACATTGTTTGAGTGGGGGAAAGAGGTAAAATGACCAACCTAGTCAATTCCGAGAAGAATTTTATTCATTGAGAGATAGTCACACTTATTAAAATAGAAGTGTCCTATTAAGATGAATTTTTTTTATAAAGGATAGGTTTAGAGGTGGAGATTAAGATTTGATAATGATCGCATATAGTAAAGCATGCAACAATTGAGCGTCTACAAAACAATTGGAGTTAAAGAGCCCCAGAACCAGAATATTTCCCGAGAGTGAGTTGCTTATTTAACTTTTGGTTCAAGGAAAATATTTTGAAAGACTTTGGTATACAGTATACCATTATGAGAAAAGAGGATTCAAGATTGTTAATCAGTATTAGACAGTTTGAAGTCCCCACAGGTGATTGTGAACAAAATCCATCTTTTTAGAACATATATATATATATATTTATTCTTTACAGATGTTAAACAAATCCGTTCTTTTTTTTTTTAGGTGGAAGAGTCTCATGTTTGTTATTTCATCCTAAATGATTGACCAAGAGCTTGTGGTCTATGACCACGAATAGGTTGTTACACCCTTGAGTGAAGTATCCTGTTTGCTTTAAGGACTATGTCACAACAAACATTACTCCCACTATGGATGCGTATCTTACTTTTGCCCAGATAGAAAATCGTGATCCTGTCTGTAAAATTTAAAAAAAAGCTGATTCCTGCTTTTGACAAGTCTGTTCTTAAACAAATTATTCCGGGCTTAACAGGGGTTTCAATGGTGATACTGAATCCCTTAATTGAGTATAATGTGCTACCTTGTGAAGAAGGGCAAACCATACTCGTTTGTATGATGTTTTTTGGTGGAAGGAAGCATTTGATCATATATACATACTTTGGTAGTGGTTTGACTAAGTCCTTTGATGCTTGAAATCCACCAAATTCGGTCAATTTTGTTGTAAATTGCTTTCTTTCTCTGCTTAAGATTATTCCTGATTTTTTCCTTCATATCTATAAATCTTATCATTCACCACCAATGGTCTTGTAGGCTTTCGTCAAAACCAAGTGTATCATCAAATTTGAATATCAATTGTGGAATGAGCATGTTAAAAGATAGAAACCGAAATCAGCATGGTAACCCTAACCATTTGAAGCATGTTTTGGAGGAGGAAATAAAAATGCTCCTGACATTTCATTAGATCAGCTACAATCAGTTGTGACAAGAGAAGAAGGAGAAATGAATATAAAAAAGGACAATTACTAGAATGACTTGGATGTCGATGCCCAATTCAACTCTGAGTCCAAAAAGGACTTATAATTATAAATCTGCCACAATCATCACGGTTACACACAAAAACGTTCAAACATGTTTTGAATATAATTGAATCTATTGAATACAGTCCATCATCCTGTGAACGGATGTATACAATAACTGTAAATTCTGCATGTGGGCTATTATTGACAGCCTTTTGTGAGAGTATCGTTCCTTCTATTTTAAGTATCAATGTCAGTCCCTGTTATCACATGGGGTAGGGAAATTTTTGAATGCTTTGGTCCTATTACTTTATTGTCCTCCTTTTTAGTAGATATTAGTGCTGTGACTGTAGGATAGCCTTGTGGCTTTCTATTTTTCCAAGTGTCCCAAGAGTTAAGGAAGCTGTGATTAATTTCTCACTAGTATATGATAGTATCAAATCCCTCACGTTCAGTACCAGGACGTTCGTCTCCATGGATAGTAATAAATATTACAATACCCTCTATATAATATTATTTTACTATATTAAAGTATTTTAGTGAAAATTTTATAATTTTTAAAACTTAAGAGATTACACTCACTGCAATTTAGCCAATACTCACATAGTCAATATAATATTTTCAATTTTTCGAACATTTAATATCATAATTTTGCAATATTTGCAAAATGTACCAATTATCGAGCGTTATTTTTTTGACAATATTATTATTTACAACTTTTTTGTTTTTGCATGTACGAAAAAGATTGGTAGGTTTGGCTTCCTTTTTAAAATACAAATAAATTTTATTAACTACTTTTCTACATAATTAATGCAAAACAGTTTTTTGTATTTTCTTCGCGAATTTCGATTTGGCAATTTTTTACAAATATAAAATACGGACTTTTCATTTTGACAATTTTTTATGCATATGATTCGTTTTTTATTTGAAGTTAACACCACATTCATAATAATTAGTGATGGGAAAATTAATCGGAATCGGGAAAATAACTTTAATTTGGAAATCTGATTATTATATATTATTATTTATTATTGGTATTTAACTATTTATTACATTTCTAAATTATCAAAAAGAAGATATTATACATTTCCATCAACATATAAAAAACAACTTTATGAATTTGTTATATGAGTCTTATAATTTTATATAAATTTTAATAAAAAATTTTATATAATAAATGCTCTAAAACTGAGAAGAAACAAATTGTACACAAGCTAAACATGAACGAATGTGTTGTTAGTACATGCGGTCGGTGCAGACGTTGTTACTTTAAAGGAACATATTTTGTGAAGGGATATAGATAGAAAGCTTGCCTTTGCCAAATTTGACAAAAGTTCGGAACTTGTGAAAAACTTGGGATGTTTTGTTCGTCTTTTTGGGCCCATTATAACATGTAAGATTTCCATGACTGTCTTCCTTTCTCATTAAAAATTTATAATTTATATTTTCCCATAGCAACACTATGTAGAAACTTGTCGACTTGTGTACAATGTGTACTTTTAATCCCAGTTCGTTTAAAATATGACAAACTTGTTTTATTAATAAAGATAAATGATAATTTATAAATGCATGAAAGCGCCGCTATTAAACGTAGAATTGAATGGTCAAATATGATTTTCTATCTACTAGTTACTAAATCATCTGGCTTATTCCTTGAGATTTCTGCTTAAACATAATCTCCATTCCTCTAGCACTCGCAGCATTTCAGTACTTGAGTAATCTTAGTAACTATTATTTGTTCAATTTTTGGGGGAGTAGAACTATGGCTCATTTTTTTATGTACTCTTCCCTATTACCCGTATCGTTTTTCGTGGAGACTTTAAGGAATAATTCTAGTCCTTTAATGAAAAGGGCAGAGATGCAATGGGCGAAAAGGTGGTTTCTTTGACCTATCACGTGATTGGCTAATTTTTACTCTGCCTTATCATTTGATTGGCTTGCAAAATCAAAGGGTAAAAATGTCGGAGTATGTAAAGTTGAATTTTCAGGTTTTTCCTTCAGTTGAAGTGGAGTAAATTGAGATTTTATTGTGTTGTTTCAGAGGTTATTATTTGACTTCATATATTTTAAACTTTTACATAGTTAGAGATCAATATTTACTTTGGGCTGACAAATATAAATAACCATTTATAAATAATCTTAATTAGCTGAATATTGAAGAAAAATAGATCAGTTTTATATTTCCGTAGATATTTAAATCATAACATAATAAGAATATAATTATTCATCTAATTGTTGTAATTTTTGAATGATGAAATAAATAACTCTAGTAAAAGTCAAAATATTTAACTCTTTTTTGGAAAAGTACTACTACATAATATTTAGTGTAAATTAAGTTTTTATTTAAAAAAAATATAAGTACAGAATCAAAATAATTAGAAAATGTATGATCATATATAAATTAGTTTTTAAGTGATTTTGCATGTTGAATAAAATATGATACAAATAAGACTAAGCAAATATGTAGAAATAACACTGAATCTAAATTGATCGCCCTTAATTCATGGAAGATCTGAGAATTTTATCGTCGGAGCTTAATGCATTCTGAGCTATCAAGATTTGAATGACTTCTTTACATCTGCAGCTTAATAGAACATAAGGGTCCCAAACTAATGCACCCGTTTCACGACAACTGACATAATTTGTGACGTGTATATTAATAGAGTAATGATGCAATTACACATTTTTTTATTCTTCTAAACTATATTATAACAAACAAAAAAACTTTTCTTAGACTACATTACAATTATCAAGCGCGCCATTTTTTAACTTGTTCTTATGAATATAGCTACGAATATTTAATGAAAAAGTACATAACTAACTCCATTACAAAAAAAAAAGTATGATAAAGTATTATGAAATCATCATGGACATTCTTAGCAAAAACAAAAGATCTAATAAATTAAGCATTCACTGAGATATTCAATATACATTAAGTTGTGACGTAGAAAAATTTACTCAAAGGTCTGAATGGGTTAATGTGCCAAAAAAAAGTCTCATCGGACAGAGGTTCACGTCAAAAATATGATAATAAAATTAAACATAGAGATTTACTATGAAGATAGCTGATTATTAATTCAACATTAAATACCTATTACAACAGTCAACATTTTTGTCTTGGATTCTCAATTTCGTCCAAAGTTTTCTTGTTGAGGATATTTACAATGGCTTGATGATCTGTTTCAATATGAAAATGAGGTAATCCTTGAAGATAAACATTTAATTTTTTTGTTGCCCAATATATGGCCATCATTTCAAGCGTCGTCATTCCATAATTCTCTTCTGCTGCACTCAACCATCTAAAATTTGCTTCAATAAGATGCAATTTTCCTTCATTGTCTTCTTGTCATAAGATATACCCAAGACCTTTTTTCTTAGTAGTATCAGTCTCTAAAAAAGTTTTTCTATTCGACATAAAGTGACTCTTTTGAGGTAATTTAACCAAAGACTTCTTGACATCTTCAAATATGTCATTTTGTTCTTTAGTCCATATGTACTCATTCTTGTTGGATAATAAAGGTCTCAATGTGACACATAAGTTGGCTATTTTCTTTGAAAATCCACTCATTTGATTTACCATTCCCATGAAAGATCTCAACTCAGTTCTGTTTTGAGGAACTGCTATTTTTGAAAGAGCTTCTGTTTTTCTGGGATCGATATTAATTCCGTGTTCTCCGACGATATAACCAATATACTCAACCTTTGGCTTAGCAAATTGAAATTTTTATTTATTGAGTGATATTCCAAACTTCCTACTTCGATCAAGAAATTCCCTTGACTCTTTTAACATAATGTTCAAATGTCTCATCATTTTTTAAAATATCATCAACCAACTTCTTTGTATTTGGCAATTCCCCATAAGCTTGGTCCATCATAAGATTGAATACGTCACTTGTTGCATTTAATCCCATGGGTCATCTTTTAAACTTGAATCTTCCCCCACGGAGTTAAGAACCTTGTTAAGTCTTGGCTCTCATGGTATAAAGGGATCTGCCAATATCCTTTAATTGCATCAAACGTGGAAAAGTACTTATTTCCAGGTTTAATGTTTGATATTATCTCCTTAGGATTAGTCATAGGATGTATAGATCTTTTCACAAACTTATTTAATTTTGTTAGATCTACTGTTAGTCTAACCTTACCATTTTTCTTCCCCACCACAACCATAGGGTGACACCATTCCGTAGGTTTATTTCCTAGCGGCTCTATTATTCCTTTTTTCAGCAATTCCTCCAATTCCTTCTTCGTAGCTTCTCTATAAGCATAGGGAATCGCCCTTGCTGTGTAGATTTTCCAAGTTTCTGCTCCTTCCATTAAATATATTTTTATCGGTGCGCATTTCATCTTTGTTAATGGTTGATTTACATCCATTAATACATCAGGATACTCCTCCACAAGCTTGTCTCTCATGGTTTTAATTTCTTCATCGGAAATATATTTCATTTCCTTGATTCCACGAGCACTAGGTTATCTGGCTCTTTTTCATTTACCTCACTCAATTGGACTTGGATAATCTTCCGGTAAAATCCTTAATTTTTTACACAATACCCACGAGATTAGAAATTTAACATTTTCCTTTATTATTATAATATCTTCTTTAATTTCCTCATTTCCAAAACCTACACATAAAATTATGGATCCTACTTGATTAAAAGTAGCTCCAGTAGCTCCATTTAAACGAGAATCTGAAGGTATATCTAAATGTGTAAGTGGTATTCCAATTTCTTGTAAAAAAATTTCATCTGCAATAGATACCTCACTACCAGAATCCGGAATTGCATAACTATAATGGCATAAGTATGTTCCATCTAGAGATTTTAATCGAACTTGTATTGCTGGTGAGGGACTAAATGTGGTCACGTTTATTACTGTGACTCTTCTGTTTCTTGCAATTCCAATTTTACAGGCCTTTGAATCTTTAAAATGACCAATTCTTTTACAATTCCTACATTCTTGTTTCCAAGCAGGACATTTATTTATAATATGGTATCTTGAGCAGAATATACAATCCATTATTTTTCTTTCAGGAGGATTTTTCCTAAAACTATTTTTGTTTTGACTAAGGCTTTGATCCCTGAATTTTCCTCTTGTTAACTTTTGGAGAATTTAACTTTTCGTCATCCCTCTTCGACATTTCCTCAGCTCTACATCTATCAATAACTTTTTGAAGTGAACATTCCTTTTCTTCTTTGGCCATAAGTTTTTTCCTCGTTTCTTTATCCCGAAGTCCCACAATTAATTTAACTTTGATATTTTCTTCAAAAACAGTCTTTATTACCACATCTTTCATTTAATTCGGCAAAATTTGCAGTTCGAGTTGCTTCTACATAGAAGTCCTCGAATGATTGACCTTCTTTTTGATATAAGGAATGGAATTTAACCTTATCAAGAATGATGTTATATTGAGAGCAAAAATATTTCCTCAATTCTTCTAAAATTTCAGGAATGAATAACACTGTGTTTTCTTAGATCCCAATTGAGACTCTTAATTTCTCCCTCATTTCTATATCCATGAATGATCTTAAATTCGCTTGCTGTTTTACGTGAGAGTAGCTATCAACTCCTGCTAGTTCCCTGTAGTCTTCAAAACTGGGGTTCCATTCAATAAACTCATTCAAATCCCTGCTTCCTCTCAATATTTCTAGTTCCTTATATGCAATTTTTCCGTATACTTTACACACTCCATCCTTTGAAGGCAGATACTGATGCTCCTTGCCGGCTAATTCTTCCATTTTTATCGTGAGTTCCTTCATAATTTCTTCATCCATGCGATCTCTTTCTTCCATGAACATCAAGATATCCTCTTGTTGCTCCTTTGTTTCAGACTTCAACTCCATTCATTCTAAAATATCCTCTAAGATGTGTTATCTTCCACGCGCCCTTTGATGAGAAATTTCTACTAATTCCATTCTGTTTGAACGCTTCAGTTCATTAATGCTCCTTGTGAAATGACCTTTGCATGCCTTCCCTTTTGATTTTATAAAGTCCAACTTCTTACTTTTAAGTTCTTCTATTATGTTTCTTAAGATTGGTTCTTGTTTATCGACTGCGCCATATGATATATGTGGATATGAGATATATGAGGATATGGAGTTTATATATATACTTCATTCTACACCCGGGGAATACAGAATGACTCTCATAATAATATATTATTATACACAAAATACACACGGAACATTTATACATAGGTCACCAAACCTATAGCTATGAATATATATAACAGTACATTTATATTTTTTTAACCTGAAAAATCAAAGTAATTTTCCGAATGAATTTTGTTTTATAGTTTTTTGAAATCCATTACTAAACTAATCCAATAAACTATCTTATTTTTCTTTTTCTAATAAAAAAAAAATACTATTTCATATCATCGGTAATTTACATACTTAAGGGTATATATATAACATCTTTTTGTAATAAATATGTACAATAATTAGGAATGTAAATGATAGCTAAATTGCAGTAACTGTAAATTTAAGGAAAAAGGTATACGTTGGTAAGGCAAAATATATATTTTGATCAGAATTAAAATTGAGAGGAAAATATTGGAAAATACAGCTTAAACGCAATACTTTGATATTTAATAATAACATCATATAATTTATTATTGCTACGTTAGTCTAATTAACGATATATTATAGTAAAGTTGAGATTATAATGATTGGAGGTGGTTCAATAACATTTTTTGACCGTCAAAGACTAAAAAGGATTGTAGGGATTCATAGAAACCATAACACAAATGTATCATATTTGCATCAAAACATATATGCCTATAGTATTACGGGTGAGTCTTTTCTATAACTTTTCACATATAGAAATACGAATAATACTTAACGATCTCAGTAAGGAGGGATTCATAAAATAAATAAATGTGGCAGTTTTAGGATATTTTCCATCCTTCATTTCCCTTAAAATCTAAAATTCAAAGACTGGTCCCTCCAATGTTACAAGGTTAGGTAGCAAGAAAATTGCTGAGACAGCACAGCAGATATTTAAAGTGAATTTTTCTCTTTCTATTTCTGATGACGTAATTGGGACTCTTAATTATTAATAATACATAAATTTAAGAGATATAATTTAGTTTACAAGTTATCATTATCATATAAATAGTTACTAGATATTCCTTAAGCAATTTTTTCCTAAACATAATACTAAAGGAATGTTATTAGATTTCATCAATACTTAGGGCATATACGTAACACATGCGAATAAATAATATTTTTCATTTTTCTTATGTTAAATTTAATTAGGTAACTAAGAAAGTCTATGCTGTGGCTATTTGTAAAAACCCAAAAGGTGTTTCATAGCACCGATTCCGGAAAAACCTTAAAAGACGAAAGACTAGGATTTTGGCTTGTCGAAGAAAAGACGAATTTAATACTGATAAACCCAGAATTAATAACAAAATATAACTATTCCAAGGGCAAATATTTTGAGTACAATATGTAGAAATTTAAATAGTATGAAACATCGTTATGTTAAAAACTCAAAAATTAATATGGTGAGCCTGACAGTTTAAGGATGTTTCGTAACAGCTTAGCTGTCATGATGTTTGCTTAAATTATCTCTGAGCAGCCATGTAGTTTCATTAAATTAGCTGAGAGCAGCCATGACATTAAGGAAATAAACACAAACCCACTCCAGGAGTTACAGCGAATGCTAACAAGGGCATTCACTTATAACCCCACTACATATCCTCAGAGTTACTCTTTTTCTTTCAAGTGGTCGTAATTATTTTATACATTTGATTTATATAATTGAAATAATAAAATAGGTCTTCTTCAAAGAACAAAAGTATATATTTTATGAGTGCACAAAATGATCCACTATTTTCAAAGAACAAGACCAACAAAACATGAATTTCAAGAAAAAACTATATCATTGAATATTTGTTGCAAATTAATGTAGCTTTTGCTGTTCCCTTTAAGACACAAGTTCAGAAATGCGTGGCTTCACCTTGGGAAGTGCCACTCTCATTTGGTTTTCGTAACAGAGTCAAAATATATATTATGATATACACTTTCTTTTTTTTATCTCCACCATCCTCGAAAAGGATTTCTCAAAAAAAAAATATATTCTTACAAACGGTATGACTATATCCAGGGCTTTGCTTACAATAAGAGGGTATGGTACGATTTCCTGACACCAAAACGTTGATAGTATTGTTGTTCTGAAAAGTTGATGTTGAAGCTAGCTCTGCTGAAGTTCAATGATTTCATCGCTATATTCATCGTTCACATTTGCTGTGGCAACACTAAACGGGAAAGGATGTCTCGCCCTTGAGAGATTTGGTAAGATCTTCTAAGTGCATGGCGATTACTTTCTTCAGCTCCACAGAAGTACCTCGAATTCCAAGGTACATTTCCTTATATAGCTCTTTGAAGATACGGTGGTTCATAGCACTATTCCGCACGTAGTTCACACATTCAACAACAACTTTTAATACTTGCGCTACTTTTAGAGGCAAGGTTTTTGTTGCCAACCAATGCCTGTCCAGAACAAATTATATAATAAAGATGTGTGGTACATTGGGTTTCAGCAGCGCTTCAAAACCTGAGTGTCGTCCCAGCATGGCTGGAGCTCCGTCCGAACAAACTGCAGAAACTATATTCCATAAATATAGTTGCCTCTGAAGAAGTCATCCACGAGTTTCTTCACATCGACTTCCCTGGTTGCTGTTGTAAGAGGCTTACAAAATAGAAAATCTTCTTGTATCACATTATCTTTCATATAGCGCACAAATACCACAAGGTGGCTTATATTAAAAGTGTGAGTGGTCTCATCTAGTTGGAGGCTAAATTTTCCAGGGCTTCAAATAAGATCTGCAACTACTTGAGCCAGGACGTTATTGCTCATGTCGTTTATTCTCTTGCTGATAGTGTCATTCGAAAGAGAAATTTGGGATAACTTATCTTCAGCAGCTTTTTCCAGCATTATATTCGTCATCTTCAACGCGGTTGGTTTTATCAGTGTTTCACTAATGGTGTGTGGTTTGCCCCACTTTGCAATGAGGTAGGCAACTTTGTACGATTCTGTGATGTTTGGATTGTCGATGGGTATAAAGCGGAGAACAGGCAGAGTAGCCTTTTGATCAAATTTAGATCTCTTTACCTTGAATTTAGTAATTGTTGTGTTCTTTCATTTCCCATCCCCATGCAGGAAATGTTCCTTCAGTTTTACAGATACTAGACTAGAATCACTCAACTTCAAGGCTTCCAACGTCACGGAACTTCAAACCTTTTTGGCAGGACAAAAATTCACGATAAAAAGTGATCATCAACCTTTCCAATGGTTCTTGAAAACAACAATACTATCTGGAATGCTTTATAAATGGCAAGACCACTTGGAAGACAATGATTTCAATATAATCTATATATATGGCAAACAGAGCTCTCATCAGACGACTCGATTATATCAACAAAAAAAAGATAGTAATTTGTACAGAAGAAGATGAAGACAACTTCAAACTACTTGGTCATAAAGTCAAAGCGGTGACAAGAAGTTGTAAATATGTAAAATATCTAATGAAGGACTCTAAAATATATTTCAAATATTATGACAATTTATGTACTGTTGATGGTAAATTATATATAAAAGATTATACAGGGAATATTCCTATTTGTGTACCAACTAAACTAAGGAAAATGGTAATAACTTCAGTAATGTACATCCCTTATTAGCTCATCCTGGTATTACTAAATCTAAATTTATGGCTAAGCAATTTTTCTAATGTCCAAACATTGACAAAGTTATAGAAGATGCAATTGGAGGATGTGACATTTGCAAGCGAGCTAAAGTAAAAGAGTACCAACCTTCTGGAGTAATAGGCCATCCACGGCTATAGGAGAACGAGTCCAAGTATCCTATATGGATATTGTGGGCCCAATGTTCAACGGATTTGCAATTGATCCTTAGTATCTTTTAACTATTATTGATGCATGCACTAAATTTTGTGAAGCTTTTTGCTTTACGAGACATGACAATGGAAAAATTAATTGTAATTTACCTCCAGAATTATTGCCCCGTTATGGAGCTGGAATGAAATTAGCCACGGATCAAGGACGTCAATTCGTATAAAGACTGATTAAACAAGTCTATGAGGAACTTGGAGTAGTCAAGACTGAAACTCAAGCATATCAACCTCACACAAATCCTGTAGAAAGACTACATCAGGATTTGGAACGTTCAATACGACCTTTGCTTATACAAGAAGGATTACCTGTAAACAAATGGCATTTATGGTTGCCTGGAGCTCCTTTTCAAGCACAATTCATAGTAATTCTACGACTTGGTTATTAACCACTTTTTCTACAAACAGGAACACCACCCTGTAGTTTTCGCTGTACAACTTGATTCAAATGTTAAGAATGCCCTTAGAACAACTTCTCAACTCGTCAAAGCAATATCCTGGAGAAAGTACGCGTTCAACAACTGGAAAGTCATCTTAAGAATAGAGAAGCCTACAACAAGAAAGTGAAAACGAAGAAGGTACTAATTGGTTCTATGGTTTAATTAGGGGATCCTCAAACAACAGAAAATCGTAAACTTGCACTTATTTCCATGGACCATATGAAGTCATCAAAATAATCAACCGCCGCAAGAATAAAATCCAGTAAACGAAAAACCCAAAATTGTTCCAAAAGATCGCTTAAGAGTTGTAAACGCCAATGACATATGAAGTGAAACTATACCAATAAATATGCCAATTCAAAGTGATGAAATAAAATTATTGATAATGAACATGAATACAATGTCAAATAAACTTCAGGAACCTAGTACTCGACAACGCGCTAGTAATAACAATAATTATGTTACCATAATAATAAGAAAGAAGGTAAACTAAGTAATAATGAAATTAATATTATGTTCCTTCTACATTACATAATGGTGAATATAGTATGATTAATGAATCACAAACGGCTAGCGAAGGCTTAATAGCGTCAGCTACTCTAGAAATTAATAAAATCTTGGAAACAACAACTAAATCTTGGTATAGAAAGACACCTGGTATTTACAAGTATTCACAAATCCCAATCCTGGGCATCGTCGATGAAGTTGAGAAACTGATACAGGTGACTACAAATCACACGATCAAGAACGTAACGGCCTGGATTCAAAGGAAAACTCTCATCGAATTAACTACTTGTTTTTCTTCTTCTTCTTTTCCTTCATTCTGATTGATAAACATATATATATATTTTTTATTTTTTTTTCCTGAACCCCCCTTTTCTTTCGAATAGAATGATATATTTCTTAAAAAGTTCATTACAGACAAAATATGTAAATCTAAATTAGTTGTTATGGATTACACATATATCGCATATAGGTTTTTTTTTCCAACCATAGAAAGATTTTTTTTCTTTGAAAACAAAACAATCTTCAAAAGAAAACAAAAAAGGGAGGCCAGAAAAAAAACAAGGGAAAAAACAACAACAACAACAACAATCTCACCTAAAAAACAAAAGAATAATAAAATAAATAGCATCTGACAAATTAGTAAAAAATATATAATAGAAAAATACAATCACAACACGCATGATAAAAAGCCAAATTCATTACGAGCAGTGTTGGCTATATTTTGACCTTCCAATCATGTTTTTTAATTTTGCAATGGACTTGGATCCAATTATGAACGGAAGAGCCATGTCGTTGAAGCCATAAATTTTTTCCTCTTTGGTGGACCCTCTTCCTAGGTAGTGAGTGAGTCGTTCAGTCTTTAAAACCCATATTCCTTTTAGATATTCTATCTCACAGAATACATAGGCGAACGTTTTGTTTTTGTTGCAGTCTTTGTAACTCTCTATGATACACTTCACAGGCGATCCTGTATCTCAGGTAAGACTGCTTAGGAGTGACATATGAATTGCATAATGACCTCACATATTGTTTCTGGATGATTTTATCCTATATTTTGCATTTTAAAGTGTTGCAGAGATCGTTTGGAGGCTGTCTTTTTCTCACTCACTCCTTAATTGCTTTATTATTAATATTTAGTGCTACTTTTAGATGAAGTTTTTTTTTTGTTGTTGTCTTGAAGACCCTTAGCAGGAAATCGCGTATCTCGGATAGTAGATTATTTCCTTAGTAATTACATCATAGATGGTGTTAAGACCCAGCTCTTCTCTGATCTTATTAGGAATACCTATTTATACCTCTGGGTTTCCAACTAAAGAGTCATTCACCCCCACTGACCTCCAATGCACCTCGAGGATGTCGTTGGAGGGTTTTAATTTCTTCTATGGAGATGATGTCGGGGTATTCGTGATGGTCCCTCTACATGCTCCGATGTAGATTGTTTTCCAAGGATAATCAACAAGATGCACTATCTTGTAACAAAAGAAAATCAAAATATCCCAGTGCAACTCTAGATCCATCATTCTGAGTGCCCATCTAGCCTTTGGTAAAAAGAGTCTCCGATGACGGATTAATTTTGAAGTTCCAACGAACTCTTTACTCTCTTTTTTTTCCAATCTTGGGCCTTCAATTTGTCAAAAGGGGTACATCTGAGAATGTGATTAATTCATGAGAGTTTTGTCATATTCCAATGTTTTATTTTGTGAAGAACACCAAGTATGTGCTTTTAGACTTCTATCCGAAGTATGTTCTGGGATTGCCAAGGAACAATGCTTTTTGAACAAGATAAGTAGCGCCAATTTTGTTTATTTTTTCCGTAGAGTTTGCCAATATCTGTATTTTCTTATCATTAATTACTAAACCAGACTCTCTTCCATATTCTTTCAGGAGTGCAGGCTAGCTCTTTCTGCCTCTAACTTGTTACTTCTTAGTATGACCGTGCAATCGTCGGCAAAAAAACAGGTATGCTAATTTCCCGTTTCCCAAGACCATTCCCTCGAATGCGAGGTCCATTTCAGTATTTAGGATTCCCAATCCCAATGAAAAAAAGACTAGGACTTATGGAATACCCTTGACGCATTCCTCTTTACAATTATATCACTAGGTCTCCTTCGACATCAATATATATTTTGCGTTGGAAATTATGTTTTTAATTGCGTTGCAATATAATTGTGGAAATTGTATATTTTTTTCATCTCACTCAATAGACAGGAATGTTCTATAGAATCAAATGCTTTTTTTAAATCCAAGAAGATAAAAGCAAAACTTTGGATTCTCTGCTTCGAGAATTCAACAATCGATTGGAGAGACATTACTACATCTTCCGTTTGCCTGCCCTTTCTAAAGACAAACTGAGTATCTTGGAGCACTCTTTCCATTATTGGTTTCATACGTTCCGACAGATATCCACTATAAATTTTATATTCTATTTTCAATTAAGTGACTGGCCTCCAGTGTTCTATTTTTGGGTACATCTTTCCCTTTCTTAAGAAAAAGATTTATGATTCCCTTTTTTGCTCTTTGTTCAGGTCCATTTCCGAAAAAATATTCATTATCTAATTAAGCTAGGAATTTGGCAATTTCTGGTACCCTTTTGTAGAACTCAGGAGTAAGTCCTGAAGGTCCTGGTGCTTTATCATTTTCAGCTTATTCTTAATATATGTAAGGACTTCGTAATCAGTAAATATTTTGTTTAATTATTTTTCTTCCTTAGGTGTGATAATATTTTCTGGTACTTTTTCATATATGAGCGGTTTCTTGGATCGGTGGTACAGCTTTTATTAGTAATCTTGCACATGTTTTGCAATCTTCAATGGCAATGTTATCTTCTGTCCATTCACTAGTATCTCGTTCATCTTCTTTCTTCCATTACTTTTCTCAATGAGTTTTAAGAGATTTAAATTATTGGAATTGATTTTTTTATTCAAAATTCTAGCACGATCTCTTGCTCCTTGCATTTTATATTCCATTATCTCATCTAATTCCTGCAGCAGACCGGTATCGTTTCCTTCTTCCAATAATGAACTAATCTGAGTTTCTTTTTTCCTTCTTGCATTAGCTTTTCGGCTCCCAACAGATTTTAGATTTTTTTTTACTCTTGTGTTGAACTTATTTAAGGCCTTCCTAATATTCCATCCAGCTTCTAAGTCCTGTGCAATCATTTCTACACCTTCCTTCAAATTTTTTTGAACGTCATCTTTTTGTAAAAGTTTCCTATTTAGCTTCCATCTATTAGACTTTTCTGTGTAGTTCCCTTTCTTAAACATGGTTTCGAGTTTCATGTTGAGTTTTTGGCGTTTTCTCTTTCAAATGTTGCCTTGTAGTTGTTCGTAATATCTGCTACATCAATCATTCTTTTTATATTTTTCCATTCACTTAGATACCCACTGTTTTTGGAATCCAATATGGATTTGAAATCCCCAACATATTTTTCAGCCACATTAAAATCTCCAGCCACAATTATATTTTCTTTTTCAGGAATCAAGTTCATATCTCTTAAGTTTTTTTGCTAGGAACTTTGTATCATCCGAGGGTATGTAAACGCTTATAATGTATATGGGGTTTCTCGTTCCGTTTAATGCTATTGTGACCAAATTACCATGCTCCCCTCTTCCTATATAATATGCATCAAAATCTTTCAAGGGCAATATCGCAAGACTCCTCGAAGAAAATCCATATTGAGCTTTAACTGCACTGGAGTACCATACCCTATATTTCTCACACACAAAATTGCATTCACAACCACTTTTGATTCTCGTATCCGCCAGGCACACTACATCGGAGTAATTTAGTAAATTTAAACATTTAAGCAATCTCCCTTTCTATTTTGGGAAGATAGCCCCTTTATGTTCATCTGTATTAGTCTGATAGCCATTATATATATTTATTTATTTTTTACTTTTCCCACTCCTCCTCTCTCTACTTGATGAATTTCGTTGTTTTCGTTTCTTCTCTCCCCCATTTGTCTGAATCCCTAAATAATGTCTAAATCACATTGATGCATCTCATTTTGTCCTATCTCTAATATATTATCTTCTTGGACTACTTATCCATTTTACCGTTCTCTACAATATTTTCTGGGATAGAGGGCTGTTTTCTGAGTTGTCTTCTTCCATAAAGATGACTGATATATTCATATCTTTCCCTTTCACTGGAGTAGGTACATCGTTATTTTCTTCCTTCTGTTCTTTTTCACTAACTACCTCTTCTATAATTGGGAACGATTTTCCATTTTGATGGACTTTTCGATTTATTATAGCTACATTGTTTTGTTCTTCCACTAAAATATATTGGCCTAATGTGCGAACCAATTAGGAGAAACCAGGTTAAATTTTTAGGGTTACCAACAACCCTTACCGAGGCATGAAGTGTAGAAGTTGTTACTCTGTCCCTTATCTCTTGACCATTTCAGCTCTTGACGCTTCAAATCTATCCTCCAATCTTTGAGCTGCTTTTGAGTAGGACTCAACTTTTGCAAATAGGCCGACACAGTGCTTGAATAAATCAAGGGCTATCATCCATTTTACTTCTGGGGACTCTAATCTCGAATGGAATTGGCTCATTTTTTGCTTTCATGAGCTGTCTGGATTCAACTTTGCTAGCGTATTCATTACCTTTTCGATCCGTTAGTTCTATGTGACATGGAAAATCGACTTTAGGGAGGATTTCATTTTTGGTATTCTTCTAACATAAGTAAAGAGGGGCCTGTGTGGTAATATTAGACACATTGATTCAAGATCCCAGGGGTTCATTTTCAAAACTTCTGTCCACAGGGTAGCTGCGTTACTATAGTTCATTTTGTTGTGAGTCATTTTTTCTACGTCTCCCACTTTTGATAGAAATATACCATTTTCGTTATTAACTTCGTCCTCCTCTTTTGGGTTTATATTTTCCAAAATGAAAGGATTCCATTCAGGAATACCCTTCTCAATTATCTTCGCAAAACTTAATGTATCCATTTTGTGGGAGATCATCACCCCTTTTCCTTCATGTAGAAGTAGATCTATACAATTGTGCACAGGATAGATATATCTCTACCGATGAGATCTAAATATTTTTTTAATATTAAAGTAAATGATAAAATTAGACAATAAATATAGTAATACAAAAATGTTAGAATTAAATCCATCGTAAAGATTTAGAGCAAAAACTAATTATGTAGTAAAGTCCGGCGATATTACTCCTTATTAAGAGAATCGAAATAGATTTTTTTTCTATTATTTCTGTTTCTATAACAACATACCATTATTTCTGTTTCTATAACAACATACTATTATTATGAAGGATACCCACAATTGCTAATTATAATACTACACCCAATGCAACTACCACCGTTGTTGTGTCATTTAAGCAGTTGTTTTTGCCTTTTATGAGTTTCCTGAACACCATTTCTTGGAGCGTATGAACTATAACTAATCCTTAAGTCATAAAAAAGTAATATTTATTGACTATGTAATATTGGAAAACCTAATTATCATACCCCAGTCTTTAAGCGAAGAAAGTAGTTGCAAGCCGTGCAAAGCTACTACCCCCGTTTGTTGTGACCATTAAAGCAGTTGTTTTTGCCCTTTAATGTGTTGTGTTAAAAATTCTTGATATTTTTAGCTAAAATAGAATCATATTTTATGGTTAGATTTTGAAAAAATGAATATTTACTCTTAGATGGTACAAAATTCAGAGTTCCATTTCGAAATTAGTAAATATTTTATACTTTTTACTGATAACTTTGATTGTAATTTGGCGTGAACGACTCAAAACATTCTGAAAATTATCTCAACTTCACAATTAACAATTGGGGTATTTCTATAAATCACATAATTACCAACATCCTTCATTAATTTAATTGTGGTTCCTCGGGAAGCAATGGGTTTACCAGTGGATTTTTAAACGTAGGATAATTAGGAATCGATAAGGGTATATTACATGCAATAAGCATCTTTGTGAGATCACAGATCAAGTCTGACTTGATGTATTCATCATTAACGTGATTTTTAGATTAATATCCATGCAAATATTTTGTCCCACCTATTCAGGTTGAAGTTCGTGAAGAAAGAGGTAGCTTGATTAAATTTCCTCGTTATTCTTTGGACAACTCTCATTCCCCATCCAGATTCCAAGGATTTTCATTTCTTTTTGTAATACGGAGGCTTTGCCATCCTTTTTCTATCAGTTTTCCAAAAGAGCTCAATATCTCTGTTTTTCCTGGATTAACATTTATTCTGGAAGTTGAACAGAACTTTCTGAGTAAGATCATAATTTTTCGAATTGACATTATTGTTTTGAAAAGGCTCCCACCCAATACCAAAGTTAGGTCGTCAGCATTGCAGAGTCATTTTGGATGTGCTGGGATTACCAAAAATCCAATGATATGGTCATATTGCTGCATATTTTGAAGAAATCTGTCTATCCCTTTTATGAATAGCAACGTAGACACGGGGTCCTTCTGTCTTACTCCTCTTTCATTATCAAAAAATAACTCTTGATACCAATACCTTACAAGGGTACAGGAAACTGATAAGATTACTCCGGTCATTCTAATTATAAAATCGTCAAACCTTCTCTAATATAGTGTAAAAATAATGATCTCGGGAGACAGCTTGTCAAAGGCTTTGGCAAAATCTAGAGCGATCATAGAGATGTTACTCGACGATTCGAATTCTCTGAATAATTTTTCAATTTGTATCTCTTTTTTTACATTTTTTCATCAAACGTGAATTTTGAGTTTTTTTTCGAAGAATGCCACAAAACCATCCTTTTTACACTAAAAGATGACAATGCAGCACTTACTACGGAGTATTTTCAATTTTCTGCACATTTTATTACATAATTTTTGCAATATTTGTAAAAATGAATCATTATCCAGTTTTATTATTTCGACAATATTATTCTTCATAAC
Organism: Lepeophtheirus salmonis; assembly: GCF_016086655.4. NCBI lineage: Eukaryota > Metazoa > Arthropoda > Copepoda > Siphonostomatoida > Caligidae > Lepeophtheirus > Lepeophtheirus salmonis. Next base: position 746,926 of record NC_052142.2, on the reverse strand, counting down.
TTTTATGTTTTTTACGAGTACGAAAAAAATATTGGTAGATTTGTGTTTCTTTTACAATTTCAATACATGCTATAAACTACTTTTTTGCAAAATTAACGTAAAAAAGTTTTTATTTTCAATTTTCTTTGCGAATTTCGATTCGGAAATTTTTTGAAGTATATGAAAAATGTAGTTCTCAACTTGACAACTTTTTAGATGCGTATATGTTGGTATGTTATTTCAAGTTTATAACGTATTATTTTTTATATATATTTATAATGATACTATTAAAGTTAAAAGAGGCAATAATAAGAGTAATTTTTTATTGATGATAAGACTTTGTAGTTTACATACTTAACCGGATCAATATTGTGTGAAGAATCTAAAGGAAATAGAAATGGAATTATCAGTATCTTTTTAGAAAACAACGAAACATTCATATTATAATTATTAGTAAATATAAGTATTTTCTGAACATTTTTTTTAGATTTTCAATGTGATTTCCCTCTCCCTCCTTAGCCCAAGCAATGCCGGTAATCCTTAGCTAGTAAATTATATATCATGAAATTAATGATTTCGATACTTATTTTCTGCTTATGTATGTTTACAAAATGCGTAAGTTCCAACTAATTTAGATCAAATATATATGTCCACGATAAAAAATCAAAATAAGTCGCTAAAGAGGATTTAGAGAATCATAAAGTCATTTAGTCATTAATTTGTGATAAAATAGATATGTTTACTTAGAATTATCACAACATAAATATGATATATTAGTTATTACCTTAATGTTGAAACAAATCAATCATTCGATAAATAGAGCAATGCATTTTTAATATAGATGTAATTTTCATATGCTTAGATCCTATTCTCTAAAATTTAGTACAAAAGAAGAGATTCTAGATACTTTATATCTCTACCAGAGTTTCTTGTTTTCCGATATTTATGGGGGTGATGGTGGGAGGAAAATTTATCCTAAGAAGTGAACCAAAATAAGCTAAGTTGCATACTAGAATAGAGTAGATTCTTTCCTAAAATAGGAATATATGCATCTATATATAACAATAAATATATTCAGGGGTTGAAACTATTACAGGATCAATTCACTTTGAGATTCAGATAAAAGGCTCTGGATGTTAAATATTAAATAATATATGATAATTAAAAATACTAATGTTGTACTACAACAATTTGAATTTACTAACATAAAACTAATATATATATATATAAATAACACAATTAAACAATTTGATAATTGTAAGAGAGCCAAATTTAATATTTAGATATGCTTTTAATTTGATAATTGATATGGCCTATGATCATTCTTCAATCATTAAGACCAGAAAAAGTGGACTTCTATGTTCTCCAAGAGTTAAGACAAAAAGAAGACAGAGGGAATCGAAGAAAGATACTTCTTACTTGATCATCCATCTCAAGAAATGTTTGGATTCCGACTTAAAAAGGACTACAGTATGAAAATTCATCCGAGCAAAACTGTTATGTATTTAATATCTCCTTACATGTTTTTATCTTCTTCGTCTATGTATTATAAGTACTGTGTTTTACGTTTTATAAATAGTATCGTCTTTTGTAAATATATTAGAGTATAGTTAGAATACACATGATCTAAACAGTGTTACATTATTCCTCCACGTGAATTCTTCTCCTCATTTCTCCCGATCATCCTGGATTTCTCCCACTATAAAGAAGTTTGACTCTCTCGTTCGTCAAGACGCAACATTGGCGACGAGGATGGGATCAGGATCACGTGACCTCCCTGCTGTGGGATCGTCGGCGAAGCTAGCCCTGTTGGAGTTGGGTAGCCCTTTTTCGTCGATGGGGAGAACGCTCGTTCGTCTACGGAAGGCGGAGCAATATGGACTGTGCCTATGTTTGGGCCTCGTGGAGGAAGGAAGAGAACCTTGGTCACTTTCAAGAAGTGAAGTGTGTGTCCGGATCAGGGACCACATAATTAAAAATGGGTTTAGTCCTACACAATTTTGGTTCTCTACTGTTCCTACTCTCCCGTTCACATCATTGGCTAATGGATGTGGAACGGTCTCTCTTCTGGATCATCCCGAGTTGGATGAGGGTACATCGAGCAAGATGTCTCCCAGGGACGAGCAGGGTGCTCGGGTCCTTAAAACCTCAACAAGGGTGAATTTTATTTCTCCCAGGGACGAGCAGGGTGCTCGGGTCCTTAAAACTTCAACAAGGGTGAATGTTATTTCTCCCAGGGACGAGCAAGGTGCTCGGGTCCTTAAAACCTTTATGAGGAGTATTGCCCTCCTTTCTCCGGTGCGCGTGCTGAGAGCACGGCACGTCTATGGAGATAAACTTTTGCAGTACAAGGAAGAATGTTTTGTCCTCACCTGGACATGGATGGAGCGGATCTATAGGCTGCTGTTCATGGAGAGGAACCTGTTTAAGCACCGCCATGGATTTGGTGCTTGGGGGGGTGATGTTATGTATTTAATATCTCCTGACATGTTTTTATCTTCTTCGTCTATGTATTATAAGTACTGTGTTTTACGTGTTATAAATAGTATCGTCTTTTGTAAATATATTAGAGTATAGTTGGAATACACATGAGCATATAATCAGTGTAGTATCATTCCTCCACGTGAATTCTTCTCCTCATTTCTCTCGGTCATCCTGGATCTCTCCTATTATAAATAAGCTTGTGTCTCTCCCTCGTCAAGACGCAACAAAAACTACGAAGCTTCATAATGGAGTAGAGAAGACTCTTTCTTGAGACGGAGGTTCGAGTCCTCGAAAATTTCAGGTGCCTTGTGTTTCTCAATAGATTATCCTAATGCTCGTTCGTCAATTCATGAGTAACGGGAGAGTTAAATGATTAGCTTTTCTTCAATTCGAACCGCTGTCGTGTTTGTTTATTTTTCTTTTATCATATATATACAAAAATAAACTTTTCAATTTTCCTCCTCCTCCATTTTTTTCTGCCTATCAACATTTCTTGTTATACACTCTACCATTAAAAAATAGATGGTATGGGGGGGATTGCATTAGCCAGTCAATTCGTCATGGATTGTTGCAATTTAAATTAACACTAATGAGAATTTAATCTGTTGAATAAAGTCAAATACTAGCATGGTATAACTAATATTTTGAAGTACCTATGGCACATAACTATTATATTGAAGCATTAGATATTACTCAAGATACTGATATATTTGGAGGTAAAGAAATTTTAAAGTTGTTATGTAGTTGATGAATGTATTAAGCAATCTTCAATTCAGACAATTTAGAAGTAGGGTAGTTTATTGACATTACCCACACTTGCATTATCATCCCCATACGTCCGTGGAACGGGCAGGCTCATACTAACCTTAATACAGAGTATATTGTTGATATCTGTTATATCAGTTTAAAAGAATCTAGCCATTTTTTCCACTTAAACACTATTCCTTTTTCTTTTTTTTTTTTTTTTTTGTTCTTCTCCAATTTTCCTTGAAATCTTTTCCCTTGCCGTTTTTTCGTGACACCATTTATTCAGGTATAAATTTATACATATATATATACATGTAAATTATATCGGGAGAAAAGTTGCTCTGACAAAATATCATTTATATATATTCATAACTGTATAGATATACACTTTGACTTGTAGACGTACAATAGATGCTTTGGAGGGAAAAATTTCACGTTATTCCGCTATAGAAATGATAATTTTCTATATTTTAAGTGACACTAAAACAGAGTATATAAAAAGTAGTCGAAATTTTCAAATTCAGATATACTTGATTCACTTTGTGAAACTCATCAAAAAACTTTAATATTTATATATTATAGATCTATTAACATCTATTAATATTAGCATATTAACATTAGAAGACAATTGAAATAACGATTAACAATTATAAAAAATATTAATTAGAAATTTTAATAGAAGTTATACACAGAAAATCCAACAAATTAATAATGGTAAATGATACGACATAGAAGTTATTAATATTAAATATTACAAATGGATTCAACAAATTATTAGCGACAAATGTAAATTATATATATATATACAAAATATAAGGACGCATTTTTACTGAGAAATAAATATTCTAATTATTAATAGAAATAAAATCCGTTTTCATCCTATCATATTTTAAATTTATTATTTAAATATTTTTAAGTATCTTAAATAAATTTTACATTTCAATGTTTTAATTAACGGAGCATACCTAGTGTTTACCCAAAGAAACGTATGTAAGAGAAACACTTTGTACACCATTTGAGGTTAAGACCCCTTTGAGATCATTCAGGCAGTTGTTCTTCGTTGTTCGTAAATTCAGATGGAGGAAATCGAAGAAAGATACTTCTAAGTTGATAATCCATCTCAAGAGAGCAGATTAGATTCCTTCTTTGCAAAGGAGACTCTAAGATTACAACATTGAAGAGATCCATTCACGATAAGTAGATAATTTCAATGTTTCAAGTTTAATTAGTATTTACTTTATTTGAATTTATAGGAAGCACGGTATTATATAGAAATATTAATTATTACGAAGTATGACGTCTTTATCGTTACATTGAAATAGTAAACATTATTAAGATAATTTGTTAAAGTATTATAACGTATATCTATAATGGTAAGTTAAAGAAAGAATTATTAGTGATATTATACATCTACAATGAAATAAGACATTTTTATAAAGAATAACATTTATAATAGACAAGACAGAATATGCATTGGCAATGTAGACAAAACTAACGAGAAAAGAGAGAGACATTATCTTTACTAGCCTACAATAATATTCCACTAGTTTTCCAATGACAAAAGAGGCACACAAGTAATAAAGTAATCAAGGTTCCAGTTATACTAATTATTCATATATATTATAGATCACAAACTCCACCTTATACATGGAATTGGGATTGAGATAAGTTATTTCTCAAATATACATTTATCAAGAAAACTGAAGGACTTTTATAAATGAAATATTTCTTTTTAGATTAAGAGACGAACCATAGTTGACTTAAGAAGACAAACACTTCAGAATTTCAATAAAGGAGAAGTGGATAGAGGATGATAACTCTTTCTCTTTCTCCCTTGGTCTTTCAGTAGATTATTTTGTCATTTCATGGAGCTCATTAGTTCTTATATCGGTATTGAAAGGGAAGGGTCATCCGCATAACGAACGATCATTCCATTAAAGAAGATGAGATCCACCGAGTGAGGCACACATAGACGAGATCCCTTGAACAGAAAATCAAGAGAGGATCAGAAGGAGTGTAGCTAGGATTTACAAATGTAAAAATTTTAACTTCTCGGGGAAATTCATAGATACAGATCCAATGAATTCCAATCCAGGCAGAGGGGAAAATTTTTTGACTAATAAAATTAATTATACTCAATATTGTACTAAGGTAAGTGGCAAACAATAGTCTTTATTAGAGCTTTGAGGGAGATGAAGAATTAATAATTCTTCATCTTCTTTAATAATAATTATTATTTATTGATAAATAATGAAGAAAAAAAGAAGAAAAATGAAACGAAACAACCGTTTTCATTCTATAATCTCAAAAAAGTAATTTATTTGACCAAACGCCCACATCTTTACTCATTAGATTAGCTGCAATTAGATATGAAAGGAAGGAAATAAACATAAATGCCACTGTATCAATCGACAACATAGGTATCATTACTCCGTTTTTGATCCTCAATTCTAATTTGACTTTAAAAGGGACTTATACTTATAAGTACCCTTCAAATCCTCAGCGTTAATCTCTATTATTCAGTAGCACATACACTTATGGTTACACTTTATACATACATTTTTTCTCCTAAAGAATGAAATAATTATGATAATAGCTTTTGAAAATTTAAAAAAATACTGTTGAGGTTGGCAAGAATAAAAGAACTTGTACGTTAAAAAAAAAGATTTACAACCTGTTGGGGCTTTAATAGTTTACTAAACAGGTTAGAACTTTGCTCTCTCTAGCACTAGATACTGGACAAGGAAATCATATTAATATGGGATTTAACATGACGTTGTATATTTAATGTATTGATTAAAAGTTAATTATATAATATGATAAAGCTGTGTAAATAAGGTTTGATGGATAAGTTCAAAATGTTATAAGGAAATCTAATATCGGTTGATGAAAATAAAATGATGATTCCACAATGAGAATGATGATAGTCTAGATAGAAAAGCAAAATCAAGCTCGTGAAGAGTCTATCAGAAGAGATGAACAACACCGTAAAATGGTGGGAATAAGGTTTAAGACATTTAAATTCAAAAATTTGGATAAAATAGAAGAACGACATTTGGAGGAGAATGTGTCGCAAAAATGAATAAAGAAATGAAAATGCTTATACTTGAAACAAAGAAAAAGGCAGTTTTTAAGTCATTGTGTTGTCTGGAAATACTGTAAAAGAAAGAACATGCAATCGAAATAAATGGAGAAATTTCTTTAAAAGATATCATCGATCTTGTTGAAAATTTCCTTAAGAAGCAAATTAATGTAGCATTAGAACGGGTCAAGTTAGTAGGAAAGAAGCAGAGTGAAGATGAGTGCTTTGATTCATTTTACGCAACTTTATAATAGGAATAAATAGTGAAGAAACAAAAAAATACCGGTTGCAAATTTGCAAAAACTAAATAAGTATATTTCTGAACAGCACCAAGTCGACAAGAGTCCTTATTTCTTCGCCAAATCACTAGACAGATAAGTATTTGCTAAATTACTTCATTTTGGTAATTTGAGATTCAAGATATCAAATTTTTCTACAAGACAGAAGTTTATTTCCTTTTAGTGGTGTAGGATGCTAGATATTAACCTCTTTGACAAAGGACTTTAGTGAGAGGAATATAAAAAACACCAAACTGAACTATCATCTATTAGAATGACCTTTCTGACTCCAAGATTACTAGGAAACTAGTTTTCCTAAATTCATAATACCAGGGAGTTACCAAAGAATATACTAGTCACTACAATATATATCTACGACTTTATAATCAAACACGCTGATACTTTCGAGGAAGAGTTATCACTATCAGCATAAGCGTACGGAAATACGGGGATATATTAAATACAAAGTTGATAATCCAACGTGTGCAAGGAGAAGGGGGGAGGGAGAGAAAGACTTATGGTATCATTGTTTAAAATACTGATGGGATTATCAGGTGCCTGCTTTATTATGATTTTTGAGGGTATAACAAAATGTTTAATGAAGATATACTACGTATAATTGACTTAGCTTACAGTAGATTTGAAAACGTCACACTCAATGAAATTGTAATTCATTATGAACCATATTCTCAGAATAATAACTAATGAAACGACAAAGTAGAGTATTTCGAAATATATTTGAAGTTCCAAGTTTAAAAAACAAGGCTTTAATTGAATGTAATCTACATACTAAAAAATAAACCATCATACATTTATGTTCAATATACAAAATTAAACAATTAGATTCATAATAATAACAATAAATCATAAATAAAAAATATTGAAAAAAAAATAGATTGATCCAAATAATATTTTCTTGTTCTACCATGGGAATTCAGTTAAATATGTCATAACTTTAGGTTACAAAACACAAGGCAGACGTGGAGTTTAATCAGAAAGATCATCACCCCTTTTCCTTCATGTAGAAGTAGATCTACACAATTGTGCACAGGATAGATATATCTCTACCGATGAGATCTAAATATTTTTTAATAATTAAGTAAATGATAAAATTAGACAATAAATATACTAATACAAAAATGTTAGAATTAAATCCATCGTAAAGATTTAGAGCAAAAACTAATTATGTAGTAAAGTCCGGCGATATTACTCCTTATTAAGAGCATCGAAATAGAAAAAAATTTCTATTATTTCTGTTTCTATAACAACATACTATTATTTCTGTTTCTATAACAACATACTATTATTATGAAAGATACCCACAATTGCTAATTATAATACTACACCCAATGCAACTTTCCCCATTGCTGTGTCATTTAAGCAGTTGTTTTTGCCTTTTATGAGTTTCCTGAACACCATTTCTTGGAGCTTATGAACTATAACTAATCCTTAAGTCATAAAAAAGTAATATTTATTGACTATGTAATATTGGAAAACCTAATTATCATACCCCAGTCTTTAAGTGAAGAAAGTAGTTGCAAACAATGCAAAGCTACTACCCCCGTTTGTTGTGACCATTTAAGCAGTTGTTTTTGCCCTTTAATGTGTTGTGTTAAAAATTCTTGATATTTTTAGCTAAAATAGAATCATATTTTATGGTTAGATTTTGAAAAAATGAATATTTACTCTTAGATGGTACAAAATTTAGAGTTCCATTTCGAAATTAGTAAATATTTTATACTTTTTACTGATAACTTTGATTGTAATTTGGCGTGAACGACTCAAAACATTCTGAAAATTATCTCAACTTCACAATTAACAATTGGGGTATTTCTATAAATCACATAATTACCAACATCCTTCATTAATTTAATTGTGGTTCCTCGGGAAGCAATGGGTTTACCAGTGGATTTTTAAACGTAGGATAATTAGGAATGGATAAGGGTGTATTACATGTAATAAGCATCTTTGTGAGATCAGAGTTAAAGTCTGACTTGATGTATTCATCATTAACTTGATTTTTAGATAAATATCCTTGCTCTTGATATGAGATGAGGATAATGAGTGGCGTTTAATTCTAGACGGGGGATTAAAGGCAAATATATATCGAAAAATCCGACAAGCCATCTGTTTCTCGTCTGGTAAGTATTTCCAAATGCCTGTGCCTCTATTTCCAGAAATCCAGACAGAAAGACACGTTATTTTAGGCATTTTATTCAGTTCTCTATCGACTATTAGTATCTGATATTATATTAATATTGAATAATAAGGCGGGAATTGAGAACGTTCTTGATAGAGGAAGATGTTTATTATTTAATCAATGATGCCGTAAGTATTTATTCCCTTCTCCTTGCACTCTTTTGTATCCTTACCAAAATTATCAACCTTATGAATGACGAATGCAAAAAAGGGGTGACCTTCATATAAATGAAGTCATGAGGTAATCAAAACATGATAGACGAAGACGTTTATTATTTTAGTCAATAGACAATGATACTATAAGTTTTTAATTTTTGAACATTAGACTATGGATGCATAAATTTATATCTGATTTTTTAAAAATACATAGTGAGTAATACCTATTTATAAAGAGCATGGTCTAAGAGACATCATACTTTTCCTTTTAATTAGAAATATATATTCCATAGGGGGTGGGCTGGAGGGGCTCCAGCTTTTGTATTCTTACCAAAATTATTAACCTTAATCAAATAATATAGGAGTTTTTTTACCAAAGAAAATAAACTAATGGCATACTATAAGAATATCGTAGATGATTTAGATCCAGACTGGGCAGCTTTAGCTATTTTATAAAACTCTTGTCTTCTGCAAATCCGTGTATAATATCAATATAACTTTGAATTGTTAGTATTTCATTTTAATTTATATTGTTTTCATATTTTGACTTCTAAAAGTAAAAAGACTTCAGCATATGAGCCAAAGTAATTCATTACCTTCAAATTTGATATTCAAATTTTGAATTTAAATTAGCACATATGATCAAACTGAATTCAGTTATTATACATCTAATAAAATTATTATATAGACGGTTTTTAATAAGTTTTATAGGATTTAAAATGATAGTGTAAATTTATTTAAATTTATGGACTTCAGAAATGAGTTTAATGGGTTTTGATTTTTTTCTCTATTTTTTGATATTACAATTTTTAAAAGATATAATATATTTGAAAATTCTTGTTGGTTGTGTTTGATAGTTATTGTATAGTAATAAATATTTTTGAATTTTAACTATTATTATTTATAACAGGGCATAATTACAGCATAACTTATATTTATAAAAAAAAATTGAGCTTCATTTTCAAACCAAATAACTGAAATTCCTTTTCAAACGCAATTCAAATCCAGTTTTTCCTTCAGTTAAGGTAAAGACGAAAGACAATCATCATGACATAAAATATTTTCAGACATAGGATCAAAATTATTAGTTATTTTTCCACGTTGTGCTTCTAACTAGCAATGAAACCACAACTATCAAATCATGATATTAATATATTATATTATTTGGCAGATTATATCATTTTTAAAATTGTAAAGTATAGTTCTCATTGTGAATCTTGTCTACATATGTTAAAAACAACAGAAAGGGAATCCTACGATAACAAAATCACTAAAATTATAAAAATACCGGATCTTTCTTGGTATTTGATTAATAGTACACTCGAATGATCCCTTACAGACTATATATTAAGCATATTATACAAGTAGCTCGTGATACATTTGGAACTAAATAGTGATGTATAAGAAATCCAAGTTAATAAAAACTTAATGAAAACAGCATTAGTAGTAAACTAAAACCACTTAAGAAATATATTAACATTGACAAATATCAATTTACTTATTATCATTGGAGATTGATAGGTTGTAGATCTTGTATATAGTATGCAAGTTCTTCATGAGACGATTTTATCCGATGTTAATACATGTATGATATGAGTATCTTCCCATTAAGGAATTTGATGAAACATTTGTGCCGCTAATCTTCAATGAAACACCTAATTGGGAAATCTTTATTGATCCCATTTATATCATTTTAGGTTAGTAGTCGATATTAAAGAGTTATAAGTTTTTTGACTAATGTATACTTCAAAACTCAATTTGTAATACAAATAATAATTCCAAAGTCTTGATATTTTTTCGCCCCTCTTTTCCCAATGCCTTCCAATATTTCAAATGAATCTTCTGAATCCCTTCACTTCAACTTTTACCCTCTCCTTTGACCAATATAATTGTATGAATATTGAGAGGATGTATCTACATTCATTATTTCCTTGATGTTCTCAATGTTGGATTACTCATTATATTTGATTTATTTAATTGAAGGAAGATTTATTTTTTCTTCTCACTCCTACATGATATATATTATACATAATTGTCAACAGTAAGGACTGAATGAAGTAAAAATACGGAGTTGATGAGAGGAAGAAAATAGATGGGACGTGTAGAAGTTTACTTTGGAGTTCCTTTATTTTAGTCATTTTAAGTGAATGATGATATTGGATTTTATTGATTAATACTTCTTCCTAATCATCCCTTCATGCTTAATCAAAGAAGTAAATTAATATGAAATATAGTTTATGATTATTGAGCATTCAGATTTCCTATGTTTGTAAAGAACCCATAATGATTCGATAAACCTGTGCAACAAGATAAATAATTCGGAGATTTCGGTTTTGTGGCCTTAAATTTCACTTCAATGTGTTAAACACAGGTCTTAATTTTTGAACATATAATAATTTTTAGGATCGAGATAAAAGTTAATCAACTATTTACTAACGTTTTTAGATATAAATTTTCAACACAACTATTTCAAATGTTTGTCTATGGAAAATTTACTCCATCTGCATATTTGTTCTTTTTTATTTCAATTTTATTTAAACTTAGTCTCCAGAAAGTTCATTCTCAACAATAAAACTTCATCCATATTATATTTAGCACAACTGAGTCGAGTTTTGTAGTCTTTTCTTTGCATTTGAAAACATTCCAAATGTTTTTTATGGAACCATCAATGTTTTGTGTCACGTCATCTCAATAATTTTTTAGACTGGAGTACCTAAGCAAGGTGGCTTAAGTTTCCAAAGATCGTAACATATATACCAAAAACGTCACTCCACCTTCCCCAAATTCCTAATTGTGGACATGCAACCTTCAAACACTTTAAAAATGTATTTTTACAATAATATATTCCATAACCAAAATCCTGGCATGATTGAACATATATATAGTAGATGATATATTTACTCCAATGACTTGGAGAATCAAAAATCTTGAAGTCCAAATGAGAAACTAACCTTCCAGGAATAAAAACGCCATGCTCATTTATGAGGTTTTCAAGAAATATCTTTATACCTTCCAGTCACTCATGAATAGATCTATTGTAAGTGTTGCTAAATGGATTATCAATAGATCTATGTGTCCTCAAAGTAAGGCCATTTTCCAGATAATGAGTATGTTAACAACCAAGGGTACTATCCGATGTTGATACATGTATGATGTGAGTATCTTCCCATAAAGGAATTTGATGAAACTGTTCCAGTAATAATTTCTTTGAGTTCTAAGTTCGTCTTCAGTAAGGAATAAGACTAATAAATACATTATGAATGAGAAAGTTAATGAATATGAAAATATAACTAAAACTAAAGAGTAAATTATTTTTGATACTCACACAATGCGGCTCATTCTTACCACGAAAAACTAAACTGCTTGAGGCATACTGATACTCCTCAAAAAGGAAGTTAATACTTCTAATTAATCTTCATTAAGGTCCAAGTCAACATATGATATCTTTCACCTTATACTCAACAATTCAATTTGCATATTCCGGACCTTCAATGAGCATCTTCTAAAAGTAAAATCTATTCCACGATCATATTAACTCCTCCTAATTATCTTTCAAAAGAATAACTTATCAGTCCCTCTAGCGGACAAAAAAAACTATGCACAATCACATTTTTTAGCTGTTTATCACGTGGGTCCTCGTTTTGCTACTTCATTTAAAGATTTAACATTGACATTGTATATTTCATGTCTAATATATTTTATATATATGTCTAAATATAGACTCATAATTAATTAAATTTTTTCGGCGGAATATTATTATAATATATTATATATGGATAATGATTTTGATGAGAAAAATAAAGCTACATATGGTCCAAGTTTGTTAGTTCTTAACAAAAAATGGATAACTTAAAATAAATTTTTGTATGGATTTTTTTTTAAACTTGCACATCTATACTGTTTGTCTATAATCTCAAGATGTATTAGTCGAGAAATTGATTTAAAAAAATTATGTGATTAAAAAATCATGTGCATATGTCCTATGCCCACAAGGACAGTATTTAGAAGCACTGTTTGATAATACACTGTAATAAGCAGGAAACGTTGTCCCAAACGCATCCAGAAAGTTCCAGTTTCTTGAGCTGGCTGTTGAAACATCTTCAAAATGAAATGATTAATCAATCCTTCAATACACAATGACTTATGTTTAGGGCAAATAACTAAGTAATCCATCTTTTAAAATTTAGGTAACATGAATGGGAATCATAACTACTTAGTATTTCAAAATTAATGTTAATAAAATATAAATATTTTTGTGAAGAAAAACTATATTGTTGAAAATATTCTAGAACCATTAAAATGAATTATTTCGAACCAGTTCTTCCATGCCAGTCTATATCCTTATCGAATATTTGAATCTGTTCAAGGTTTAACAAACAATATTATAAGAAGAGTGATATGTCCTTTTCAGATAAATGAATAATGGCTATATTCCCTATCATTCTCCATTCTGAAACTAGGTCATATGGAAGATAAGATCATAGATTTTTTTTAAAAGTATTTTTTTTAATAATTGATAGTTTACATGTCAACAAGTTATATTCGGTCAAGATTACGAAGCGAAATGGAGATCAGGTACTTTTAGATCGATGTGAATCCATCCTAACTGTAATGTATTTGTGTCTCCTTCCCTCTTATTCTCTTATTTGTTGTATATATATATTTGTTAAGTACTGTCTTTACCTCTGTATAAGTATAAATAGTTATGTATTCTATATATATCTCAGAGTAGTGTTTTGTATTAATAAGAATATAATTCTTCCTGTTAAACAATCCTTGTGTTATTCCTCCATGTCTTTCCTCTTCTCTTCTCAGTCCTCCTGGATTCTTTTGTATAAATAGTTTGTGTCTCCTCAAACTCATCAAGACACAACAATGACTTCGACAATGACCAGTAAAAAGGAACAAAGGTAATTCGGATTTTTTTTTTGGACAGAGGATTATTTCAGTTCACTGATCTCCAAAAATCCGTGGACCTTCAAGTTTATCATGATTCTTATCTCAAAACAACGTGGTTCCTCCCCCCCCAAAAGGAAATATTGGGTATGCCATCTCTCAAGAATCATGACAAATAGATTTTATTTTTTTGATATCCTAAGTGGGGTTATTCTATATATACGAAATCTTTATTTCATTTTTGCATTTCTTACAATTATTTTTCCCAAAAAAAATTGCCAATGTAATAATAATATATTTTTGGTTTATTCAGAAATAGATCCTTGGGTCAAGGGGATGAAAATTCAGAATCATCGTGGATACTTATTTGGTCTAAATTTTCCTCGAAGCAGACATTCTTCTGAAATTATAAGAATTAAAGGTATTGTGATTAAAATATTTTGTCAAATTGTTATACTTAGATACTATTTATCTGAATTTGTAGCAGAAATTAAACTTGTTACTATGAGATAAAGAAGAAATACAATTGACGCAAGATAAAAAAAAAGACTTTAGGTGGGGTCACGGATGTGCTTCCACATCATTGTTGAGGCATATCTTCTTCCATTTGATTATTATCCTTATAGAGTAACTTAAAACTTTCCAAAATGTTATACCAATTAAAGAGCAATAATAAGAAAATGAGAGAAAATATACGTGCGTATGCAATTTAATGAACCAACTTAACTTTTAAATTTTTTTATTAGTACAAATGGATTTGAACGTTTAGTTACATGCATGATTCTTCAAATTGAGAGCTGTCATCAAAGACTGTATGTAAGCTACATATTTATTCACAAAGAAATAATTGTCTAATACATTTTTATGATGTCTATTCAAATGCACTATTCAAGTGCATAGTGAGTTGTAAATACTAAGAACTGTCGGTATTTTCTGAGATGTTAATTAATACATACATGTTTTCTTCTCAAAAATTGAAAAATAAAGAGCTTTGGAAAATAAATAAAGAACGTTGTCCATACTTCTGACTACAATTTCTTTCACGTGAGTAATACTTCAAAATTTGCAACTCTAAATATGTGTATTGATTTAGATGTAATCCATGGTCCTTTATTCATTTCTTGCTAAGAAAGGTGGGTAACCACATCTATTATGCGTGTACATATATACGTGTATAGATAACACTGGGGAACACAAATGGATGAATGGATCTTTTCATTGTTTCGATGCTGACATCTCATTCCATGGAAGGAGTCTCTCCTTTATGAATACTGGTAATTTTCCTTGGATGAATTTTTATCCCGTCGTCTATCGTAGGGTTTAGAATCCAAATTGGAACATCTCATGAGATGGATACTCAAGTTAGAAGTATCTTCCTTCACTTTTCTCTATCTTCATTTCGTTCTAACTCTTGGAGAACATAATCATTCGGTTTTAATCATTGGGCAATCAATATAAATTGTGTAAATAAGTTTGTAAACCTTGTTAACTCATTTTTACTAAAAAATGAATTTAACCAAATAAAGCATATTTTTTCTATGTGTCTTAATAATGATCAAAAATTATAAGAAGTTACTTCCAGAAAATTATCAAGAACATAGAACCTGGGCTCTTTGCATTTCAATATCTTTCTGACCCAATGAAAGTTTAGAACCTTCCAAATTTCTCCTAGATCCTTCAAGGATAGTCCTCCGTTCCTCAATGGAGCATGGAGTCTGTCATAGGGAATATTATTTTTCTTGTCCATTTTGATTAATGAATCTTTAACAAGAGTTATTTTTTGAAAGGTTTTCTCTGTGAATGGTGTTACTCTTAAACTATGTATCTCTCTAGGAACAGCATAGGTGTTCCATGCTATAGTGTGTCCCAAACGTTTAGATTCAAGTTCCTGAAGAGAATGCAGGATCGCTCAATAGTCTTAAGAATATCTGTGTTATTCTTCTGGCATCCATTTGTCCCAAACCAAGACCCTATGTGCTTTATTTCCGTAGAGATTCGGAAAACGTATCGAGGGGACTCCCACACACAATTAAAGTCAAGTCGTTAGCGTAACATAGATACCGAGCTTTGTTAGGTATTTGTGTATCTCGATGAATTTCTTGCAGAATTCCATCAATGCCGATATTGAAGAGAATTGTAGATATGGGGTAACCCTGTCAGACTCCCCTTTTGTTCTTAAAGTATGTCTCTTGGTTTCCATTTCTGATGACAGTAAGGGAACCTGCTAGAATGGATCCAACCATCCTTATCATAAAGTCACCAAATCCTTTCTGATATAGAAGCCTGAAGGCCCTGGAGATTTATTCCGTTTAGAGTTTTTAAGAATAGCGTCTTCAATTTCCGAAAATGATAGATGCGTTTCGGTCTTATCTTTGTCCACTTCTGATATCTTGAACTGATCATATGGTTCAGCCTTAAGTTTTTCAAAAAAGGAAGCCGTATTTGCTGTGCATCTCGAGCACTTTTTATCATTTTGGCAATCGTAATAAGAGTATAGCTTAGAGTAAAACTTGTGAATCTCTTCACATATGTATTTTGGATTGTCCAATATCAGGCTGTTGCCGTCAATTAATTTAAAATTTTTTGTTTTGTTTCTTGATCTGTATTGTCTCGTACACTGCCATCTACAGTGTGATAAATCGTGTCTTTGATTAATTTTAAATTTGGTTCTGTATTTCAGATCATCCTTTCTGTAAGTCTTGTCTAGTTTAGCTTTCTTTTTTTCTTCTGACAATATGCTATTTGAGATCGATTCCAATTTGTTCCAATATTTGCGCTTCTGAACTGCCAAAAGGCTCCTTTTTGCCTACTCACTCCTTTGATTTTTCGAAGCATTGATTCAACAAAGTAGAAAAGGTAATTGCCATTTTTTACAATGTAATGTGTTTCTAGAATTATGGATATTATTGCTTCATTAACTTTGAGGTAGTCTACTATCGTCTACTATGCTTGAATTAAGAATCCAAGAAGCTCTTTCAACTGGGGTGTAATATCAGCTGGATAGCTTTATGGTCTGATAATTTAGTATCCAAAATATCATATGAGATAAATGAATCCTTCGAAAGTCCTTTTATCAAAAACAAGTCGATTCGTGAAGCAAATTAATCATATAATATTTTTCTATAATAAAATAAAAAGATTCCTTATATCTATGAATGATGAATAAGTTATAAGAGTCTAAAGAAAAATGTTGCTTTTTTTAAAAGTCCAGAACAAGATAAAGTATCAATAAAAACACTTTTACATCAGTTTCATTGATCGTGTTTTAAATTTCGGTTATTGTTTTGAGGTTAAAAAGGACTCTAAAACATAATAATCCCGAATTACTATAACAACAGATGTTTCAGAATTCAGACTACTGAGAGAAAAACTGAAATCAGTTTTAGATTTTACACTCGTAAGATACACTCCTTTCTTGTCAATAATTCATTTTTACAAAATTTTCCCATATAAATGTTCCCTTTTGGTATTTATTTCTAAAAACTTTGCATATTATAATCTTCAAACCTCAACCCCCTTTGAAAATGAAAAGCTTTTCTGAAATAAAATGAGTCTTGGAAGATCCAATAACGAGACTGGAGTAATGTATAATTTCTGACCGGACCAGAATAAAGTAGTCTTACATGTTCGTATTCAATTATAAGCACAGCAAAACGGGATTGAATGGAAACTAACATTGGACGTTGTTTATAAGATATTAATATCTTTAAGATTCCGAAATTGTGAAATGTAGGGAACTTGATACATTTGTGAAATACACTACCATAATGACTAGTGATGAAAATTGTTAACATATGGCTTGTTAAAAAAAAAATCTTTCTATAGCACTAGAAGTATTAATTGTAGTTTGCCTTCGTGGAATTGTCTCTAACAGATTGGATTAAAGGCAATAGAGGTGTTTAACCGGGAGAGTAAAGAGAGAGCCAAAATTGGAAACAGATTCAAAGATGATTATGCTGTTGAATGAATTATGATTGTGTTAATTCGATGTCGAAACTAGAATAAATTATTGACTACGAGAGAAAGGGAGTAATGATTTTTTCTAACAAAAATAAAAATACTTTGGCTAAATCAGAAGGAAAAATCCTCATAAAGTATAAAGGCCATGAATAAATATAAAAGACTTTCAAGTGTTGGTTTACCAATAGGAGAGATATTTAATAACACTCCTAAAATATCAAGGGAAGTGATTAACTTTTACACAAAATTATAAAGGTGCCTAGACTCTGCTTCCAAAAAGGCATGAGATTTTTGCTATCATTGGCACCTTTTAGGATACTACTTCGTGAAGATCACTGATATTAAAGCACAATGATGGTAGTAAAATAAGAAAGCAAGTCGTGAGTACTGGAAATAGGGCTATTTTAAAAGAGTTGGACACACCGATTTTGCAAAAAGTAATTTTAAACTTCAATAAGGGGCAATGAAAAGAAATATGAAACACCTGATCCTTTGGGGTTTCCATTTGAATTTTATAAGGCATTCAACATGCAAATAGCCCCTGTGATTGAAATGGTTCAAGAGCAAATATTCATAAAAAGTTTCGTTCGTGATATTATAAGCAAGGAAACAATATCTTTAATACTAAAAAAAAACAATTTTAGTATAGAGGAAATTATACCAATTTCTTTATTAAATACAATCTATAAAAATATTCCTACATTCTGAATTCTCCCTCTTTATTTCTCAAGAACAGAAAGGAATCGTGAAAACATGTTTGTTGAAAGATATTCCACCTTTCATCCAGAACACCCTCAAATACAATAGGAACGAGGGGTTTGCCGCGGTGGCAGAAAGATTCCCTTCAGGATTTTTTTTTCCACGAAGTTTCGCCTCATATATATATTATAGCAAAAATGTATCTTCTTACTTATTTTTTCAGGCGTCAAATGGGTCTTCCTCACTAAAAGTTCTTTGTAATTAATTTTTTAACTTGAAAGAACTTGAAATTAGGGCATTTAATAAAATTTGGATGTATAGCATTCAAATTAAATAAATGTTGTTTCTAATTATGAAGGACTTCGAACGGTTTTATATTGGTTGGATTGGTTCATTTTTTCTATGACAAGATCTGACAACGTTCACGTGGTGCAAGCCCCTCTTCCATCATGGCCCTTGGCGTCAACTCCGCTGTATTCCTTCCCTCAGAATCTCAACTTGAATCTGGAGATAAACCAGGAGTTCCTCAGGGACATAATTAATCCCTGGATGAATGAGGTGGCTATGAGTAGGCCATATATATTTAAAAGAACCTGAAAACTCAGGTGTGGCTACTCGAAATTGTCAATTGTAACTGGTCACTTGACATATGACTCTCTACTTAAGACTTTTAACAGAAGTGATTTGCCTACATTCTAAGTCACAGATAATATATGTATAACGGCGAAAGTTTACAGCACGAAACTACAAAAGACGAACATTCTTTGCCTGAAGCATCCTATAGCCTACACCACACTGCTTATAGATTTTGAAAAAGTGTTCGACTCGAAAAACGATGTTTTTCATCGGCCAACTATGCAATTATATCAAAAATAGATTTACCATATTATACAGTCAGGTTTCCAATACTCCAAGGAGCAAGGCAAGGAGATTACTATCCTTATCATTTTTAATTATCGCTATCAAGGTTCTATGGGACAACATTAACTTTGAGGTGAAAATTTATGGATTAAAATTAAGAATTACACCCTAAAATAAATATTATTTGCTAATTATCCCACAATTTTTACCTATGGATCCAAAGACATATGATTCAATCTATTAGAAACAATATTGACATTACTCAGAACATGTAACAAGCCTTACGATTTACATCTCCAAAACTCAGATTTTAATAAACAAGGAAATCAATTTAATAAAAATTCAATTATTTTAGATATGCAAGCTCAGATCAACACTTTGGCTTTAGGGTTCCACCTGTGCATCAGATACCTTGAAAAGAAACGGAGACAAAATTATTTACATATTGGAATCAAATGCTAAATTTTATAAAACTAGAGTACTTAGTCGATTTGAAAAGTTAAAGGACTTAAATATCATCCCTAAGAAATTACATTTGTTGAGGTACGTTGAAATAACAAATATTGATGGTGAACATATTTACAAAATAAGAGAAGACTTTATATGGGTTAATATCGACTTTACGCTTCTCGGAGCCGTATTGCCTCACTTATTCGTCAATGGGGTCTCAGTGTACTAGAGATAGACATAGTTTGCAGATATTTCTTAGCTGAAAAGATTAAGAATAATTAGTAACTAAGTGGAAAAAATGTCAAGATTATTTTAAACTGATATAATACCTTACACATTTATCAAATACACTAGAATTTGTTTGCCCGGTATATTAAGAAATAAAACTTAATTAAAAACTCTTCTGCTTAGTAAAAAAAAAAATAAAGACTCTAAAATTTTAAGAATAATTCTCATTTTGCTTTTATAAGTATGAGTATACTAATATATTGGGATTGTATAGGCACTCTTCTTTCACGCGATGAAGAAGTAGTTGTTTTATTCTAGGTCAGACGCCAAACTTGCAGTCTCACAGCCACTTCCCTGAAAATCAAGGAACCTTCCGAATATACCAAAATACATATTGTCTCTCATGATGTTGTGTGAAGTACTACGCCAAAATACAGTTTAAACTCTACTGCTACCACGTTTCTAGGCACCAAGTAACCCTTCTAATAAGCTATAATACCTCCAGAACCACGGGATGTGGAGGTACACTACTGGGTCCAAATCAAGTTAAATTTATCACCCGCTGGTTGCCTGAACAAGAAAACCCCTTTTAATATCCCAAAATAAACTCCAGCTCTAAAGTTGTACAGGTCAAGTGCTTGGCCAAAATACAGTTTAAACTCTACCCCCACTGTGTTTATAAGTACAAAGAACCCCATTTTATATGCTAAAATACACCCCCATCCACTGGCTGTGCAGGCGAACTGCTAGATCCGAGTCAACTTAAATCTTCCACTGCTGCTTCCCTGAGCATCAAAGAGCCCATCTAATATCTCAAATACATCCCAGCCTCATATTGTACAATTGAAGTACTATGCCAAAATACAATTTAAACTTTACTGCTGCCGCAATTATAGGCACCAAGTAACCCTTCTAATATACCTCAGCCAACGGATTGTACAGGTGAACTGATGGGCCCGATTCAAGTTAAATTTCTCCGTTCCTACTTCCGGAGTATTAAGAAACTCTCCTAATATCCACAAATACACCCTGGCTCTTAGGTTTTAAAGGTCAAGTACCGAGCCAAAATACAGTTTAAACTGCATTGTGCCTTATTTCTATACACCATGAACTCCTAATTTGCTAGAATACACCTCTGCTACGGGATGTGAGCTGCTGGTCTGTGGGCAGGTCAAATTATTCCACCGTTGTTTCCCTAAGTATCAAAGAACCCTTATAATATTCAAAATACACCCGGCCCTCAGATTTTATAGTTGAAATGCTAAAGAATGCTATTTAAAGGCTGCCATGGCATCGTAGAACAAAAAATGTTATCATAACCTTTTCTTGAGCCTTAAGAGCCTACATGAAAATAACAGGAAAATCAATCAATTGGTTTCCAACCTTAAAGAAATAGCTCGGTGGAAAGATTTCTGACTCAAATGATGAAATCATCTCATAAACAAATTTTTATATGGACAAACTCGTAAAATTTATTTTGTGGAAGTGGTAAAAACATTGCAGAAACGTTTTACAAAATGTATAGAGCTTAAAAGAGACTGTGTTACGATAAAAAATTATTTCTGGTCCAATAAAACCTGTGTCTTATAAACAAATACAAAGACTTATTGACCCAAACTTGTATACTAATTTGAACATGGCTGGTGTTCACAAGTTGAGGGCCCTATGAAAAGAGGTTTGCTAGATTATTCTATCATTATATAGTAGATCCATTAAGATGGTTTGTAGTTGTCCTACTAGCAGGAATGTCAATTTTATGATTTATTTTGTTATTACTATATTTACTCGAAGAAGTTAAAAAATAAATATACATACATAAACATTTTAGTTCAAAATTAATTCCTTAAGCCAAAGCCAAACATCTTGAAAAATTGTTATATATGATCTTAGTAATCAATTTATTTTTTAACGAAACGTTCCTTCCATAAAATTCGACCATAAATTAATTAACAAAATATGAAAAAAATCATACAAAGATGAGCATTAGTTACATATATTTAAATAAAATGACAAAATGATTTTTATTTAAAGATCCAACATACTTTTTAAATTTCTTATAAATTTTTATTAAACTGCGCAAGAATTTTATGTTTTTATCTGACAATGAGTGGTAGTAGTGTAATATGTCCCTTGCATTGTTCCATGAAGACTGATATGCCCTTGGAATCCTAATGGAGAAGCCAGAATATCTGGCTGCGATTGCGATCAAAATAGCTCTGACTTCGATTTCTTCAACTCTGATAGGGTCCACTACTGCCAACTTCTCTTCAATCATGATTTTACAGCTTGATAAGGCAAATTCCATAGCTTTTGTTTTTGTAGGAGCACTTTGGATTTTTAAGAAGAGACCAAATCAAATTAAAAGCGTTAAAAAAATTTCTGTAATTCCAGCTATGTTCAGTCATAATCAGTGTAATATCTCAAAATATGGAGTGCTGGCAACTCGAAAATGCATCCATAACTGTGTTAAACATATTTAATCTTTTGATAAATTTTCTGAATAATTCTAGAAAGCAAATACAACCATTTTCCTAAAAGACTTTTGGGTTTTTTTATGGCAACTATATAGCTTACATAAAAAGATTATTAAGCCAGCAACTTTCTTCGTCAATTACCTTTTCGGCTAACTATACGTTGCTGTATAAAGAGTTGCAGGAACAATTTGGCGATTAAAGAGGTGAATTATTTTTCAGATTAAATTTTTTTCTATTTGTGAATCGAAGAATTAATAAAAACGTTTATATCAGTCCAGTTTGTGTACAAGGCCTTTTTACTTTTCTACTTTGCCTACAATTTTAAAGTGATATCATGAGCATTCATATCAATGTGTTTTGACGTTTCAAAATCAACTCCAATGCCAACCAAACTTCTTTCTTATGGTATGCCCAAGATCTTTCATCCCTGCAGAAGTAAAGGAGCTGAAGGACAACCATGGTGGCAACTTTTTTTTTTAAACTATTGGATCACTTTCTTAATCCCCGAATGCAAAAGTTGACATAGCATTGAATAAAAGAAACATTGAGTAGTTGAAAAATCTTTTAGGAAGGAGTTTCTTTATTCTTCTCAAAATATGTCCATGTAAAATGGTATCAAATGTCTTGCAGAAGTCAATAGCAATTTTTGCACAAAAGCTTGCCTTATTTTTTACATTCTCAGTTCTTGATTGAATATTTTTTGATATGTGGGAAATCATTCTCCCCTTCAGGAATCCTTTAGGTTTTAGTGTAAACTTATAATTTAAAAGATTTATTAATGTTTTTCTAGTCCGATATTATTTCCCAAATTTATTATTGTACTCTAATATGCTATGTTTGGCATTCCAATAACTTGATTGCCATATTTGCAAATACAGAGTTAGTTTGAACGTACAAAGTCATATTTAATATTGTTATTTTGCGTTTTAAGGTTACATTTTCCTCTAGACATCCTAACAGGGGAATAAAATAATATTATGAATATTTTCTGTACACTATTGGTTACAAAATAAGTTTGACTTATTTTTGTTTAAATTCAAGTAAACAAATATTAATAATTATAAGATAAATAAAATTAATTTCTATAGAAATTAAATATGTTATATTCGAACAGAAGTAGAATGAAAAAATGACTGACAATGTCCTTAGACTTAGACTCATCAGTTAGTCATTTAGTAATTCAATTATAATTCACATTTTTTTTTAAACAAAACATGTTTTGCGATAATCGTTACTCATTAGTGTAATTCATCAATCGACAATAATTTGATTGTCCTTGACACATTCAATACAGATAATGACATGAAGAAAGAAACGTGAGTAAATAAATTTAGTATATAAAAGGACTGCAGACAATATAATGAGTTAACAGATCTTCCGAACTAGCCCTTCAGAAGTCTGTTTTTTCACAAATATTTTATAAAATTCAGATGGTAAGCCTGATAACCCTGGAGATTTAAATTTTTCCTTATAATACTTGATGTATTTTTGTATTTCTTCGGATGAGATGGGGCAATAGAGCCTGCTTCAATAAAAAATTTTCTGCTAATCCTTCCCAACGTCATCAAAATACTGCAGTGATACCTCTTCTAGGTACTTTCTCTATCTGAAACAAAAGGAGCAGGTACCTTGTTTTTTACAGTCACTATATCTATAAAGATTCGAGTAAAAAGACAAGATTTCTTGTTTAATTTATGTGGAGTCTTATGTTACCTCTCCATTCTCCCATCTTAAAGCAACAATTTTCTTCTAACTTTCAATATTATTTTCTTCGGCAGAGAAGGGCACTTGATGTTTTTTCAATCAGCTCTGATTTAGATCTTATTGCTCTGCCTTAGTTTATATTTCGAATAATATTATCCAGATCACATTGAATATCGATTCCATTATCATTCATCTTTTTTAGCTCTTGAAGACGGTTTATATCCTTTCGTTGTTCCAATGCAGCAATTACACCTTTGCCAGGGAAAATGTTATTTGACTTTTCTTCTACGAAGCACGGGGAAAGTATTTTATTGTCAAGCAAGTTCCTGCATTCGTCAATAACTTATTCTATATCGTTACGAGTGAAATATCATTGAGGATTGACACATTTAATTTCCAATATATTAGAAGTTTTAGCATAGAGATATAAAAGCTTTTCTTAATTGGTGAGCGATCGGAGATGTGAGATGGAAAAGCTCTTAATTCTATGAGAGCCTTAGCTAAGTTTGATGAGACAAGAATATAATCGACTTTGCTTCCCATTAGTTGCCCTGATTTATTTTTCTTGTAATACGTCATATACGGATTATTTATTTTATCAAAAAGAACTGAGTCTTCAAGGCAATACTTAGAAATAAATTCCTCTAGGTCGTGTTTATTTAAAAAATTTATTGAATCGTTATAATTTAAACGTGTCCCTTCCAATTGGTCAAGTAACATTTAGATCCTATAAAATTAAGATGTTATGCTCTTTTATTCCAGAGATTATATTTGGAAAGAAGTCAACCCGCCCATATTTCCCTCATATAATGCAAAAATTCTCAAAACTTCGCCTGAAAGGTGAATGTCTACCTTTAAATTAATATCATTACTATCGAAACTTTATGTAATAACCATTGCCATTTGACTCGATAAGCACCCGTGAAAAAGATTTTTTCACTAAAAGTAATATTCCTCGAGATAGGTGGGATGCTTTTGATATAGCAGCTGACTAAAAAAAAAAAATAATAATAAGACTGAGGGGAAAATGATATTTTTTTTTAAACCAGTGACCGACCCTCTTATACATTAAAGCTACAATTTAAGGACAGCTTGTAGATTTCAAGGTTAATAGAAATACAAGGTTATACCATAACACGTTAACGACTGCTGTTTAACTTCCACCACGCTTTTAATATAGACGTCACAGTAGATGAGTGGTTACATATTATGTAAAAATCTGTTTGTCTGACCCAGCAGTCGGTACGATACATTAAATCAAAAATTCTAGCCATAATACCGTCATAGACTATGACTAGTTGCATCTTTTGTGAAAATCTGCCTGTCCTGCCCAGCAGTTGGTACAATACATCAGATTGAAAATTCTAGGAAGCCCGATTACATTATGGTCTAACCTTGTATTTCTATTAGCCTTGGTAGATTTCAAATAATTGAAGACGGCCTTTTCCTAAAAAGTTACATTATAAGCTAGACATGATAGTTTCATATAGACCTAAAAGGGGGCCGCAGTGTTTTTTCTTATTATGCTTAGTGGTTTTAAGTTTTCTTTCTCCTTGCAGGTAAATAGTTACTCCTTGAAGGTGTATTGACAATTCTCAGTCTAGACAGTGTCATCAACACCTTTTTTTGTCTAATTATTTCTTTCTTGAGCCATCTCCGGTGTTTCTAAGGAATCAGTGTCAGTGAGCGTATTGTGACTACATACTGTATTTGAGAGTGTTGACGAGTCATTAAAGGGCTCAGTTATTGTTGACTCAGAAGTTGTTTTTTCATTAGCCTCTGTTGTTGAAGACCTTGAAGAGGAATCCTCTACAGTATTATAGACATCAGTTGGGTAACTTGTAAGATGAGACATTTTAATGGTTTTAAAAGCAGTTATTTCTATATTAGTTTCTCCACCATAGGTTTTTGATAGCCCTAAAAGATTTTTGAGTTCTTAAATCATAAGTCTTCAATTTTGTTTGTTTTGGTTTTGTTTATGTCAAAACGGGAACGCCAATGTCTTCCAAATCAGATAATCTTAGTCTTTAGAAAATTTCTGTATTTTCAGAAACAGTGATGATATTGGCTGTGGTTTTTTTTTTGTTATTTTTTTAACTTTTTGAACCTGGACGTATGATGTCGTGGGTCTATGTATTTTGTCGTTTCCTTTAATTTGATTCAATAAATATTCCTTATATTCTCTTATCGATATCTAGTTGCATGGTTAAAAGGAAAGCAATTTCTTGAGGTCGTTCTTAGATACTTTTCCCAAAGATATCAGAGCTTGTATCTTAAACATATGAGTGGATTGAAACTCCAAGATTTTTTTCAAACCGGCAATATCTATAATAAACCTTTTATTACTGTCCTCTTCAATATATTCTAAAGGCACCTCTAAATTTCCAAGCTTTTTCACAATTTAAATGAGTATTTGAACTCCTATCAGTATGTTTCTGGGGCCCATCTCTGAAGTAATGTGGGAAACATTGTATGTCGGTATACCTAACTTCAAAGTGTTTATTTCCAACACATCAAAATCTATAAATTCAGCTTCTTTAAGGAAGGAGTCATCTTCTTTCTGTACTAACAATTCAATAAATCCCAAAACCTAGATCCACCATCAGTTGCAATTTATTTTACATTCAGTTCATCAGTATACTCAGTTTGAGTGGGGCCATGCAAATTATGTAAGATCGGAACTTCAGTCGAAGTTTGTTGGTTTGCTTTGACATCTGGGAAAGGTATTGAAAATAAATCACTCGTAATTTTGGTGCAAGCTAATGCTTTTAGTCAACCATTGCTTACGTTTTTTGAAAGTAGAATGTTGTTTGGAGATGTCATTTCCTCCCCGTGGGTGCAAATTGAATCAATAACTCGAGACACACCATCCCAAAATGCACACTGATGCCCTTCAAGATAAACTTTTTATTGTTATTTTTTGTTATTAAAAGTTTATATTTAGATTAAAAAATATAAATTATCATGAGAATTTGAAAGAAAACCCCAATTTCTAATCATTCTTAGTTGATCAAATAGCAATACAAGAGATTTACATATTCATTCGAAAAATATTAAATTTTTCAACAATAAAAAGACAAAAGAAGTCTAAGAGTATACTCTCACAGAAAAAAAAACCCGGCCGAGAGAGTGAGCGGAACAAAGAGGAAGAATATCCAATAAGAAAAATACGTTCAAGGATTCTTACTTTTTAAAGGCTAAAGATCCACCCTAGGTGGTCCTTGAGAGAAGCTGAAGATCTAATCAAAACTCCTCGAGTCTTATGTGTCTGTTAATGTACAATGTTCCTCACCACGTAGTATAAGACGTCCAAACAGAGAAACAACACAAGAGCATATTTTTACGCTTTCACTGTCAACAATAATAGAGCATTTATTCAAAGATTTGACTATAGATATCCAAGGAGTGAGATGAATTTAAAGTAGAGGCAAACTGGATCGCTATGGATGAAGTTCATTGTTGTATACACATATATCAAATTATACATAATACAATGAAAACATTTAATTTACTACTCTTGATAAATACCAGATGCACCTTCGATGATTATGAAGCTTTATAAGTGGTTTCATAATGTTGGATGAATAATTTTTGGTCGTAGGAACTTATATATCAATAAAAGGACTAAATAACACTTACAATACTTGTAAAATGGCCTATTTTATATATGTAAGAACCCAATGCTCTCTTCCAAATTTGTGGCTGGGCTAATCTCTTTTCACAATTGAAAAATACGTGCTATCTGCAATAAGTACAATGTCTCCAACAGACCGATTTCTTGATTTAATTTTCCATTTAGATCTCCTTTGCTGATCTAATCAATGTTCCCTCTTCTATCTACCCTTTACTCTCTAAAGAACATCACCCAACTTTCTCCATATCCTTTGAGGTGCATACAACATCTCAAGAAGATATCTGGTAGATTCATCACGTTTAACCGAGTCATTATCATCGAGGACGAAATACATATCTCTACTGTTCATAACAGACTCAATCTGTACTAGTATAGTCGCCATTTCCCCATAATTCATACTTGCAAATCCAAAATGACAATTCAAAAGAATCTTTGTGAATTTAATCAGAGTTACACAAGTTTCTCCTTGATTTGGTGCTCTTGGAAGTATAAACTGCCACCGAAAACCATTGGTTCTGTCACAAATATCTGGTCTCTATTTTTTGACAGAAACTTATAAATAGATCTAGATGATCCAAAAAAGTTTTTTCCATAATCTGACCATATAGTATGTGGAATCCCTTGTCTACATGTATATCGCCTCTATACCAAGAAGAAGTGGGTAGTTGAAAGACTGTTAACCAACTCCAAATGAATAGCCTGGGTAGCCATATCTCCAAAAAGGCAAATATATGACTTAAATTAATTTGTATTCTTCTTGTGAGCTCGGATCATAATGGAACCTTCATCATCGCCTGATGTAATATGAAAAGGAGGGCCAATCTTATCTTGATCATTTGAAATTTATCCCATTTTCTTAACCCTCGGTTTCACCAATGTTCTTTGGCATGCTATGCATTTACAAAATTGATATCGTGCTAACTGGCGTCCATTAATAATCTACCACTTTCTTCTAATCATGGACAAGACACACTGCGGCCCGGGATGTAATAATCGAATATATTCATAAGCAATCATCCTAGACGCAAGCAATGATTCTTTTGGTATAACTATAAGATATTTTTCTACTTTGATAAAAACACAACATTCCCCAATCTTCCACCAACCTTGATGATTAAGTCGTCCATATCTCAATCAGGGCTTAAACTACCAAGCTTCCATTTGATATCCTACTCTTTATCAAAATAGAGTTTTTTAATTATATCCCATATAACAGATCTGTTCACGAGGTATCTAATATTTAGAAGATAGTTCTTATTCCTCCAAAGACAATACTTTATTAAAAATGTTCCTTTTTCCTTTTAACTAAAAAATAACACGTTTAATCCAAGCAGTATATCTCATCATTTTATTATGTTTAATATGACAAATTCTATGACCAGTACACCTCGACTAGCTTTACTTTCATATCCACAAACATGTTTTGAAAACTTTGGATTAATTTTCTCCGCAATATTTTAATTTCTATTGGCAATGTAGGTATTCCATGAAAAAGGGTCGGATTTAACCCAATGCAAAAATATTATCGATTCTGTCTAAGAGCATACAGAGTTTACTTCTAAGCGAGTGATAGACCCAAAATGAAGAACCAATTTTGAAGCCATAGCAGCTTCTAATTCGTGGAATATAAATAACCTTAAAAGGTTTCACCCTTGTTCCATTAGTTCAGAAATTTACTAATACTGACCCATCTCCTCTTACAATACGTAAATACCGGACAACAGCTTATCCCTTCTGATAGGCATATCAAAAAAATACACAAAATTCAACTGAGGAATCAAACCTCTACACTATCAACAACACACCTAGGAAATGATAATTCATTTAGTAAATGTAGTTGATTTCTCCCTGCATTCAATTCCTTTACAATTTTCTCGAGCAACAGTGAATACCAATCCTCTTTTATTATCCAAACTCTCTGCAGAAGAATGTTTGTTATAAATAGAACGGGTGAGTAACGACCTTGAGGGTGAAAATATTTGGATGACTCCACCAACAGATATCGTTTAGTTGACACAGTATTTTCTTCATTAATTTTGAGATCCAATTGAACCTCTTCTTTCTTGGGATCCCAAACATATTCGAGAGCTCTTGTTTCCTTCATAGCTAAAGATTTATGAACATATTTAAAAAAAGACTAATCCCAATAAGACAACGTCTTTGTACAATTGGTTTGTCATTTCCTTAATGGAAAACCGCAAAGTCAAATTAATTTAATTAAGTCATCAACAAGTTCCTCAGCCATTCATTCATTATTTGCTATTTTAAGAAGGTTGTCGACATACATGTCCTCAATAGTGCATGCGGAGAGCGAGGAAATTTTTCGGACATTTTTTGGCATTCCACAGAACTGCTGCAATAGAATAATGCGGAGTACAAGATATTCCAAAAGACTTGGCGTTTATGTGTTTTCTTTGAGATCACCATTTAATCCATCTCTCTAAAAAATTGCAAAGATTCCTCTGATCCACAGGAGCACAAAGTCTATTGTACATTTTTGAAATTTTAGCAACAAGAGCAATCTTATAAAAACCCAACCGTATAAAAGATCTATACAATCGTATTGAAGTTTATATCCTACCATTAAGAAAGAGTTTAGAGAGTTCTTTGTCTCTGACAGTAATCACCCATCAAATAAAATTAACAACCACGTAGACGTTGAGCTTTCTTTCAATACTCCATCATAACAAATGTAATTATCTTTGGACGTATCTGCTAATAAAAGTTCTTCATCTACATATCAATCCCTTAACGCATTCTCCATTACTTACACATCTTTATTGCTAGGATTCTTCCTAAATTTAAATTCCAAAGAATTTAACTTTTTAATGTAACATTAGATCAAATATACTTTAAATACATTATTCTTCACTCGATAATGGAATTTTTGAGGTATACCTTTTTCCTTCTAACTTCCAGAATTTTGAAATATCACAACATTTACAAAATCCTAAGACATCGGAAATAAATTTACTACTTTTTTTTCGATCGCATTGTATGTCACCACATTATTATCCATGTAAATCTAGTATGTCTATCATAGGGTTCATTTTAATTCTTCAATCTTCACAGATGCAGAAGTAACAAGTCGTGACATTATATCCGCCCCAATGAGAATGTCGATCTAGCCAAGTTGATCTATATGGTCGGCACGGTTTATATTTTTAAGATGAGGATATTCAATGACAATTGTAGTTACCACGAGTCCATTGTCAGATATCTTATTAACTTCATAAGCCATCATACCCATTAGCGATTCATCCAATACCTTTAAAAATATTTCATGCAGATAATATTTTTAATTTCACTCTCCATATTAGCTACTCCAATAATTGACATAGATATCTTCAATCCATTTAACCCTAGTGATCTGACGAGTCGAGTAGTTGTCAAGCTAATTTGAGACCCAGAATTCAATAAAACAAGGTAGGTGCGTTCCTTCATTTAAAGACAACCTCAGTACGTGTTGTCATCTATAAAGTTGATCTTGTAGTACCTGTGTGTTCCACGTCCATTTCACTTTTGTTAGATGCTGAATTATCTTTATGAAGGAGGGAATTATAGCTTTCATTACAAAGGATACAAGTACCTTTTTATTAGCAGTTTTGTGCATTATGACCTCTCCTCAGACAATTAAACCAGACTCCAAATGATCTTTCCTGAACTTCTCGATTCGAAACATTTTTATTTAAGAAAATTGGGTATTGATATATTGCTTGCATTGAATCATTAACATTTTGGCATATATCTTTCATCTTCACGACCTCATTAGAGAAATTGCATGATCCTGTAATTGTCTTATCCGTACGAGTGAAGTTACGGGATTCAGCCCCCTTAGCAGCATTTAAAATGTGCCACGAAAATTCAGAAATATTGAAATCCTCCTTTTTATGCTTTTCCCAACCATCACGAAGCAGTCATGAAACTTTGTTTTCTAAGATAGGCATTACAATCTGACAGGCGTTAGAATATTCTAAATCAACACCATTGCCCTTTAAGGCTCGTTTTAAGTTTAATATATCATCAGGAAATTGAAAAAGGTCATTTGCTGGTTCTTAACAGATAGCAAGGCTAGTATTTTATTAACCAATTTTGAAACTACAGCGAGTCTTTTTCCATACTAATCTACTAATATTTTCATAGCTTCTTCATAACTTTCGTCAGAGATTGAAAACGCTGATATCTTCTCGAAGGCTATGCCCTTTAAACAAGATCTCACGTAAGTCAACATGCGTATTGGTTTTAATTCTTGGTGACCTATAATAGAAAAGAACGTGTCATTCCAAACATAAAACTTAGTCAAATCTCCATCATATTAAGGGAGTTCTAACTTCGGAATATGCCTATACATCTTTTAGTATAGGACTTGAATGGCTCACGCAACCTATCAAAAGTGCGTGCTGTTTTCTTTAGTTACATTTAATACATAAAAGTGAAGTTAAGAAAATATTATTTAGTTTATTTGGTCATCAATTAATTATAATTATAATTCACTAATCAGAATTGGAAACTCGAACATGGGCTGTAGTTAATTATTATTAAATTGAGACTTCGAACTCCAAGGACTCGATTTGGACTCGGAAAAAAATCAGATTCGACTAGGACTCAATATGAAAGACTCGTAACTCGTTCAGAATTTGTCTGAAAGATTTTATAAGACCCAAGGCTTGAAACTCACTATCTCACGTAGCCAAACACTCGCGACTAGACTTGGAGTCGTATTATATTGGACTGTGCTTTCGAGACTTCACTCGAGCTCATCTCTCAATTCAATTCAACACTAGTTGCACTTACATCTAATTAAATTGGGAATTTAAACTCCACGTAGTTATCAGTCAGTCATATAATAAGTAAAAAAACTGGATCATCTCATCACCACTTCTTTGTTTTCTTCTGTAATGAGAACGAAGTTCTTATGACAAAATGTTGTATCTAAATTTTTCTTATTTTTATATTTCATATTATTCACACTTTATTTCAATAACACTGTCCAACAGCAATAATGGAACAAAAACAGTATATCTTTAATTTAATAGATTCTAAATATAGCCTTATTCTTTTTTTAGGGAATAAACCTCATTTTTGAATTGATCTCATAATTAAAGTCCAAAAATATTCGTATGCCCTAGATAGAAGAGGGAAAAAAAGAAAAAAGAGAGAAAAAGAAAAGATATATTATAGAATCTGTTATAACATTAAGCCTCATGTCTCAAACTGTATCAATAAATTATTTCAAGCTCTGTGGACACAAGATGACTTGTTGCATACCTGTACTGAGTGAGAAATTCCAACAAACAAATATTCAGGGAAGTCTTCCGAGCAAATCATTTTTCTTTTTCTCTCTCTTTGTTTCTGTTCTAGCTGGGGCATACCAATATCTATGGACTTATATTATGAGATCAATTCAAAAACTAGTTTTATCCTTGAAATATTGTCGTGCCTTATCTCAAAGTTACAACGATTTAGAACGTTTTAAAAAAAAAATAAAGTTCATGCTTTCAGCTATCCAATAAGATACTTTTACACTTTTTCATTCTCTTCGTTTTGAAGCTATGAGCCTCTTAATAAAAAACACCTATTCTCCCCTTTAAACAAACATAACTCGAGTTTTAAGTATGACACAGACATTTTAAAAAAGATGTTAGAATTATTTAACGTTCGGCTTTAAAGTATATTAACATAATTTATCCTAATTTTCAACATAAAGGGCTTAAAAATAGCAAAAAGTAATAAAAAAATGGCCTGTTTCTGAAGACCACGAGGCTTTGTGAGAAAAAATAAGGCCATATTTGGAATCAGGTGATCAAATTTAATTAAATTGAGCATATGTTGTTCTTGTGTACAAAAAAGTGTGATTTTGTGGGATAGTATCATCATATAATTATAGTCTATAGATATTTGGTTTCATTTTATTGTTTTTAATGTGATTGTGGATTGTTTTTTTTTATTTTATATTTTGATAGTAGATGTATGTATAGCCATATTTTGATGGCGAAGTAATGAATAAGTAATTTAAAAAAGTAAATCATAATTCATATATTAAAGCAATAAACTTGCATTTAATTAGTAACAATTAGTAATATTTGTATAATTCATCAATCAACAATAATTTCGTTGTCCATTGACACCGGCTATGCAAACAATTAAATGAAGAAAAAAAGGAGTTAATAATATTTCTTACCTTCTTCCTCTCTCTCTTACGAACACTTACTAGTCTTGCCAGGTAATTAGTATGGGATCATTCTAAAAATAAATTAAAAAGATTGCGGTACTATCATTCCGGTCCTAATTAAATTTGTCAGTACAAGGATCGGTTCTTATCAGTCTCTATAGAAATTTCAACTGTTGAAATTACGTTGAGTTAATACTAACTACGTCATTTGAGTCCCTGAAGTTTCATCATAATTAATAACCTCTTTCAAAGAGAAAGGATAGCTACGACTATAGGACTGAAAGACCGATGTATCAGGCCTTAGAACCGATAAATGATAGAAAAGATCGGACTATAAAAAATAAAAATATACCTAAAAGAGGGGAAACTGATTAGGAAATCAGTCCTAGGCCGATCCAACACTACAGACGGTGAATAATTAAATAAAAATATGATTTGAATTATTCTGCCTTGTTTTACCTTATTCGGTTTTTAAAGTCAAAAGACTGATGCAGGTATTTAATCTCTATAAAAGTGTAAATATACAATAAACTATTTTATTAGGGAAAAAATTGAATTTTTACTAATAAATGAATTATATTTTAGTCTTTTTCTTCACCTTTAAGTCTAAAATTTGATTTTTTTTAATAGCATAGGTTAGGGTTATGATTATTAGATTTTTTTTGTAGCCTAGCCTTTGGAAGTTTGTCTATTTTTGGAGGTACCTGCGTACTAAAAAGAGTCATCCTATTATATTCGACTAGCGTAACTAAAATGCTCCGTCGTGAATCTCATTTGTTTTCTATTTAACGTTGTACACGGAGCATTGCACCACCTGGTATGCGGTACTTGATTTTCATCCGAATTAAGTCAAATGAACTCGGACAGGATTGACATCCCAGAGAGATTTATTCAATATATACATAGAAAATTATTATTGTACTTATACTTTAATTCTTTTAGTACCCTTAGTCCTTGGGAAGGTTGTCGAATAGGGCACGAGCAAACTAAAAATTATTTATTATCCGAAAGGTGGTCTCACTCACTCTCGCTTTGGCGAATATGATTATTAATTACTTGAGGGCGCTAGCGTCGCGTAAGCGTCAACTGTTGTGTGCCGTCGCTGTATGCTTGAGTTATTATAAAATTTATAGTTATTACAAATTAGTCATACTTATTTTAATTTTTATTAATATTAACGAATTTCAACGATGTGATATTTGTAACTTGTAAGTTCGTAATTATTATAATATATAAATATGCTATCATCTTGTATTATCCCTGGTTGCTCGAGGGGAGGATCATTTTGTTTCCCTTCAAACGAAAGTACGTATTTTAAATGACAAATTGTTCTGAGATGAGAAGACGTTAATGGTTCCCTCTGGAGGTCATCACCATACTCTGTTTTATGTGAGCAATACTTCAAGCCAGAAGATTTCTGAGTTGCAAGGCAAACTCTCACTTACTTGGGAGGAAAAATATATCTGCATCTAAAACGAGATGGAGTCCCATCCCCTCTTCCTTGGTCACAACGAAGTAAAAATCCAGTTTAGGAAAAACATCATTTGATCAACACAGGAAATTGGCAAGCTTAAGGTCTATACATTTTCTTGAGAATTTAAATATATAAACTCATACTTTTTTATAGAATGGTAACATAATTAGTGATTACAGCAGTATCATTATTACTCCTTACCAATACTTGGATGTGTTGGTGGGGGAGATATAGACTGAGAACATCAACAAAGGTATTTCAAGTCCAAGAAAAAATTAAAATGACCACAATTGATCAATATTTTCAAACTACCTATACCAAGGGAGACCTTCTTCTACTTATGTTCTCGATCCAAAACTTTGTTAATAATCCAAAATGTTGATACATATTTCTAATCAAATATTTCAAGAACTATTGGAATCCTCATCATCACTTTCCTAATACACTTTATTTTCCTAAATTATGAAACTGTATGCATAGTGTAAAATCGCTATTTTTTACCCATTTTCTCTAATATTGTAATATTCAAACAAGAGATCAGATCAGATAAATTATACATCAATTAACTTGAAATTAGCCTAAACCAATAGATTCTAAAATTAATAATTGAATTTCTACTTCTAACTCAACAACAAAAACAATTATAGGTTAAACACCAATTAAATATATGTAAATGGATTTGCAATAGAAAAATAGATTTGAAAAGTCATCTGGATATAACCATGTATTAACATAAAAAAGAAAATTAAAATTGATAATTATGAGTTCTGAGTATCTAGTTCAAAAATGGTAGAAAATTTACAGCACAATATTAAAACATATTAATTTATTTCCATTGCACAAGAGATCAGAGGGCTCCTATAAAATAAAGGACTCTAGGCAAAGAGTGGACACTTAAGGCAAGGAAGGTAGGATTTTGTATTTCTCAATTCTGATTAGCTTAAAATTACAAGCTGTTACATGTTCCTCCAGACAAGCAGCCAATTTGAACAGGCTGTCTCCCCCCTTGTGAAAAGAGAAGAAATGGGGAGACAACGTCACAACAATAACAATATATTATAGGTCGATGTTAGGAACGTAGTCTTCCTTGTCTTTTGATTGAATAGTTTATTTTTACCTTAACGCTCTTTCCCTAGAGTAATTTACGATAAACATAGTATTTATTTTTCTATAAATTCTATGAAAATAAATTATTTCTGGATGTTGACTGTTATTGTTGTCTTTATTTAAGAGCTATAAATTAATTATTCCTACATAAAAAGGATCTTTACTTTCCTGAGAAGATACGTTGTAACCTTTCATCAACTAATTGAGAACGAGTAATTCATGAATTGGCTATATTCGCATTATCTCGAAAGATCCTGATCACAAAGGATGATAGTTCTTGGTTATTTGGGTGAGTCAGTCCTTGGTCACTAAAGAAACAGATTCAGAGGATTAAACTTCTTTTGCATTAGCATCTAAATGAAGATGAGGAGACAGTCCGTACTCATCTAGAAATTATTTCTGAAAAAACTTGGAAAACTGAGGCATGGAGACAAATAGATGGATTTGTTTTAATAAATTTAAATACAATATTAAATCAAGGCATACTAGCGAGAAGAACTTGAGCCGTTTCGTATTTCTTCAAAAGAGTGCATTCTTGTAATTAACTTTATAGTTTATCCAACAGAAAAACCCATCTTTGTAAGAGCCATTTTAAGTTAAGGAATACTTTTACTTTAATTATAAGTTAATAATTTCACTTTCGAAACACCTCAAATAATAATGACATGATAATGCAATTAAAGAACTTTTCTCAACAGGTGACTCAATTTCGTCTTATGCCCCTCTCTAGTTAGTAGCTAGTAGTCCTTGGCTTGATAATCATAATTATTATTCATGGAGTTGTATTATTTTTAACAATAGGGCGCTACTCACTGTCGCCTTGTTTATTAGTTAATATGAGAAACAACGCTTATGCCCTCTATTAGAGGTACCCTAAAAGATGATAATAAGTTTCATTCCATTATTTTAATATATTAGATAGTAGGCTTTAAAAGGGGTAATAAATAGATAATATATTCGTTAATCGCCGATAGTTGAGGTTGAAAATAGATTGAGTTACATAGATTTTTCTTGGTTTTGAAATACTGCTTTTGTTATAATGGAATCAAAGTTTAAAAGAAGTTCAGAGTAGACCAACACATTGAAAACCAAATTTACAGGAGGAATTTGGAAATCCAAGTAAATATTAAAATATTGGAAGAGAGATTACCACTACTCGCAAGTGTAACTATATTTGAAAAAATATTACATCTTTCAAAATTTATTGTCAGAAGCAGATAGAGAAAAGAAAAACAAGAGATACAACAAATAAAGAAAATTGCAACCTAACACCATCAATCACGATAGCGATTTTTTGAAATACAAAACCACACCAGGGGCGTCTGCAGAGTGGGAGATTTTAGAACTGTAATCCCCTCCCCCCAAATCAGGGAATTAAATTTTTTTCTTAAAAAGGTCATGCAATCAAATTATGCTACGAAGCAAAAATTTCAATTTTTGAAATTAAAAAAAAAAAAAAATCTCTAAAAACACTCATTTTTATTTTTACGGATGGTGCCTATTGAATGGATGATAATAAATTATTTAATATCAAAATGTTACACTCAAACACACTTTGAAAGTTTAAGTTTCAATTTTTGAACTCAATTGGTTCCACCCATTATAAGTTCAGATTTTGAGTAATATTCTAAACAAAATTAAGGATTAATCTACATTTACAATATAAATCATTTTTGTATAATAATCCTTTAATTTTAATATAGGCAAGAAAAACGGTGAATATTTTAGACGAATTGTAGTAATAGGAGGATATTGTGCGGCTTGTAAAGATATTAAAGGAAATAAAGGAACTACATTGGACATTATAGAGGAAATGAATATGTACTCTGATAAACCTGATCACTTTAGGATACAGTCAGGTTTTAAAAAAAGATTACCCTGGCCAATGATGGATATTACAACAGTTAAAATTCCAGTCAGTATTTATTATAGAATATTTAATAATTGAGATTAAAAAAAATTATATTTAGGTTGAATGGCTTCCACCACAATGCTACGTTGATTATTATGTTAATGACTTAAGGCATGAAAGTAAAAGTAAAATAACGTTTAATGTAAATGAAGGGTTGAAAGAAGTATTTGATTATTTTAGGTTTTTTTAAATAATTTTTAAAATGTATAATGCGGATAAATTTAAGTTTATAATATATTTTTTGTAAATAGACAAATAAATATCCTTATAAAATAGAGCATTATTTACATATTGGTAGTTTCGGCGATTTTCTTCTGTAATAACAATCAATTATAATTGAAGTGAGATATATATACCTCTAAAAAATACTTAATAGTAGTGCACTGACAATAATAATAATAATAATTTAAATAGGACAACTTGCATAATCTTCAATAGTTATACCTTGTAAGTCATAAATGTTATCGGTAATTAAAAAAAGAAGTGAAAAATGTCATAATTGTGTAAAAATAAAGATTTGAATTTTTGATATTGAAGAAAAATAAGGGTGACTTCATTGTCATTATTATAACTTCATTTGTATAAGCACGCCCTCACAACGCTCGGCGTAGGTAAAAACCTGTGTCAGGACATTAATAGCGAAAGGGTATCCGTTTTTGGAAGGAACAAAGATACGCGTAAAAGAATAACGAATAAGTTTCATCCTCATTCTGTGGATCCTGACTGAAAGTTAATCTAAATACGTCGTCGACAATAACAGAATCAATGGTTTATGGATCATTTTATAGCTAAATATCCTTTCCGAGAATGAAGACAGAAAATCTGTCACACGTTAAAGTTGACATTAGAGCTTCTTTCTTAGTTTGAGCATATATTTGCTTGGTTTCTGAAAGCCTTTTGAAGCTTGCACGACTGACGCCTATCTATCTTTGTGTTTTTGCATAAGGACTCCTCCAAATCCTCAGGTTTATAAAAAATACAAGATTAGACCATCATGTAATCGGGCTTACAAGAATTTTCAATTTCATGTATTTACTGATGGCTGGCAGGAGAGGTAGATGTGGACAAAAAACGCAAATAATCATAGTCTGACGTCTTTATTGCTAGAATTTTCAATTTGATGTATCGTACCAACTGCTAGATAAGAAAGACAGATTTTGAGAAAATACACAACCACTCATACACTATGACGTCAATATTAAAAACTGTAGTGGAAGTCAAATATAAGTCGTACACGCGTTATAGTATAACCTTGCATTTCTATTAGCATTGACCAAATCCATAAAAAGAAGCGTCCACTGAGACCTTAATTTCCTAGGAAGAGTCATATATCTTCAAAACTGGCTTACCTTACTATTTAGTCTCTTCTTAACATCATCGAGCGCCTGCTCCGGATACAATACCATCTAATAGTAGACTTCAGAGGTTTTA
Source organism: Lepeophtheirus salmonis (assembly GCF_016086655.4). Lineage (NCBI taxonomy): Eukaryota > Metazoa > Arthropoda > Copepoda > Siphonostomatoida > Caligidae > Lepeophtheirus > Lepeophtheirus salmonis. The sequence goes on along the minus strand of NC_052142.2, from coordinate 706,999 downwards.
CGTAAGGGCTGCATCCTGGTCACTAAGTCTTGGAAGAATTTCATGACATGATTGACAGTTTCACATTAACCCTCTCACCTCCCTAACATTTTTTGGAAGCTCTCATGTTCATTATCACTTCAACCTTTTCTTATTAACTTTCCATACCATTTCCCATCCCAATTCCCATATTGCACCGTGGCCCACTTTTATAGAGATATAGAAAACCAGGATGCCCGCTTCGCCACCATTATCTGCAACTTTCTATTGCCTTGGATTTAATCCTCAAAGGTACATTTTGGCTTTCAGAAAATAAGCTATAAAGTTGTTTTGGTGCTCTCCCAATATTTTACAGAATACCCTCCACCAGGACTCCTGCCGCTTTCTTCAGACTTTCAACTTCCTTGAAGTCGTGTTCTAATGTATGCGTCACATTATAGTGATTGCTGAGGCTCGGCTAATCGTGAAATATTCTTGACGTGAAGTAAAGATCCGAGGCTATTCTGTATTTCGTATATCTTGCTATATATATGGTTTTATATTAAAATTTCGTCTTTTCCTTTTTCATTGGAGCCCTCAAAAAAATGCAGAATTCATTCCTATTTGGATCTAGCAAACGCAATCTACTTTTGAAGGAAAGATTAGGAACATTTTAAACCACATTCATGGGTTTTACTCTTTTGGTTTGTTTGAAGGAGAGCTGAAAGGACCACTTCAGCATCGTCATTGCAGGGGAGTAGTTTCATTGCAGTTTAAAACAATATTTATATTATCAAGACCCCAATTTCTGTGTATGTTCCTAGATAAGTGAATTTTGACATCTGTTTTTCCTTGAAGTGGCCCACTCTCTCTCATTATTTGCTAATATATCTTCTTGATCTTCGCTTTTGGTACTTAGTTTTCCCATGGCGGTTTATTAGTAGTGTAAACGAAGTTTCTTTATAGGCTACATATATAGAATTTTTCAAAAGAAAGTCAACATGAAATTATCTCTTATACCAGGAGAACAGAAGTAGTTTCCCATGAAGCATCCAATCTATCATGCCCAAACAACCTTTTTGCTACATTTAAGTAATAATTTCAATATTTTGGCACATTCTACGTTATAAGGGAGACATTTCATAATATGGGTTATGCTTGAAACTACAAATATATGATTCTGTCAAGTGTTTGGACCTAATGTTTTCTAATTAATGAAAGCATTGATTCTATTTTATGGTCTATTTTTTTAACATTTTTTAGAGTGTTGTTTTCCATAGAGCTGATTTTCCTAATATTGTGGTTTAATTTACCACACAAGAATTCTCGAATAGTTGCTTGGCTCTTCCATATTTGTCATGACTTGAGTCTTTTCACCATCAATCTTCAAACCAAATCTCTCTTTAAATACTGTGTGGAGGCATTTCCAATCCGACTCCACTCATTGTTCTAATAATAAAATTCTTCTTGTTACCTCTGAAAAACAGTTAAAAAAATAGATGACAAACAAAAATATTATTGAAAGGAATCACACACCCACAGTTGTCGATTGAATTAAATAATTATAGAACTTTCATCATACATTGTAATGCAAAGGAAAGGGAAAAAATATCTGGTAATTTTGTAGATAATCATTCCAAGTTTTCTATTGATCTATTGTTAGGATTTTTAAATCTTTTAAAAATCAGCAAAGACTGACTTAATTAAAGAAAAAATACATCTCTAAAATTGTCTGCAAATCTGTCAAAACGAGCTGGAGTTAAATTCCACAACAGTTTTTTAATTAATAAATTATATCCTTTTAGCATCAAAAAATAAAAATTCTTAAAAAATGGAAATCTGCTTTTCAAATTTATTAGATAATTGGTAAAAAATACTACAAATTTATTTTAATAATATCTGACGTGTGTTTATATACAATAAGTATTGTTTTATATATAAAATACGTTAATAGCTCTAAAAAGTTTTTTCCTCTCTTCATTTTAAACGTGAAGATTTTGAAACAGAAATTAAATGAAAAAATGGAGAACTAAAATGATTTATGGTAACACAAAATGTTATACCCTCTTTAGGATAAAAATGCTGAAGTGGCAATTAAACAAAGAACTAGTATAATATCAATGGCTGGGGTAAGGTGTAAATGGAAAAGTGATGAAATAGAGTTAAGGACGCAAAAGATTTTGAGAGATGATGACAGTGAAACAAAAATAAGATATAAATTGTTTCCCTTCCAAAAAAAGATTAAATTGGATGGAATATTAAACTTGTATTAAGCTTCTGAATGAGACATTATGTATTCAAAATATTATTAAGTTCTCAATGTCCTCAACACCTTGTAAATAAAGCCAATTATTTTTTCTATTTTTTGTCCATAATATCCAATAAATGTTTCAATATTATGATGAAAAACTTTGTAATCGCACAAAAACGAAACAAAAAGAGAAACGACTGTTCAATGTAGAAAAAATAAAAACTCAACATCTTATGGAAAAATAATGAAGTAAAAATCTATGCATCAATATTTATAATAAATATCGTATTAAATTATTCAACACTGCCCTTGAATAATACATAATAGGATTTTCAAATATAAACAATAATTATAGAATTGAAAATCAAAATATAAGTTTATTCTACCATGTTGTTTTATATGTGAATTACTCTACATCGAGGCATCATATACAATCATGGGTATATCAATTGAAAAATATTCATAACAGTCATATCTAGGTATCATTTAATTTAAAAAAATGTCAGGAAGTAAAAATTAAACCTGTTGTCAAAAATCCTTATAGCTCAATTTTGTTGATGCACCACATATGCCTGATGTAATAAAGTATCTGTTTACAAGAAGAAAAATAAAAAGTGAAAAACGACGCTCGAAGTAGCAAAGAAGTCGATGAGATTATTTAGTGTGACAGGCTTGACGAGTTAGCAACAGGCCCCACAAAAAAGGCAAGAAATTCGAACAAAATCAAGCCCTGAAGTGAGCTAGCTAGAAGTTGAAAATGAAGAAGCAAAAGAACAGATCGAAAATACAAATGAAGGTGTTTATGACAGAAGTGTATTAAATATGTCCTAGAAAGCGATAGCCACTTTTTATGTTGGCCGCCTGAACATGGTTTTGAAATTCTGAAGCTGTTATCTTTATTATTTAAATATTGGAGACACAACACCAAAGTATAAAGTACTAGTGTATGGTGCTTAGGAATAATATGTGTAAGTCTTTGTTGGACTAGGAGTAGAACTAAGGATGAACACCGTAGTCGTTCTACCTTATTTTTCCCTGCTATATACGGAGTGGAATTTGTGTTTATTCCCTATCCTCTTACGAATGCTTGCAGCTGATATAATAAAACGGCATGACTCTAAAAAGTTCTTGTTCCAAACATTCTTCAATGGTCAAAATTACCAGATTTCTTTAACTGGCATGACATTTTTTATAAATCACTGATGTTGATACATCTGTTGGGGAATTTCCATTATGATATCATCATAATGTCACTAAAGGACTATGTTACATAAGTTGAATATGTCAAACGCCGTGTAAGTGTCTCAAATTCGCCATGTAAAAGTATTGGTTGATGTACAGAAGGCACGAAAGATCAAAGAGTCGTGTTCAAGTGTTTCGGGTCAAGAAGTACTTGGTATTGGAAAATGATAACATAACAGAATAATTGCAATATCAGAATTGTGGAGTAGGTGTTAGTAAAATGGCCTGTGTCGAGCAAGATCAAGATGACAGTTGTGTAAACAATTACTCTGGATGAGGTGGAAGATATCATTGTGGATTTTGGTCTACATAAAAATAGATCTATGCTATAAATTGTAAATAAAGCCTCGAAAAGAAGTTAGAATCATTAATGGAACATCACAAGCCAGTTTCAGTGGAGAAGCTGAGAATGATATAAAGATTTGCTCGGACAGAAGAAAATTGTTACTGGATTTAAGGCATAGTAGGTATTGAGACGTAAGTAATTATAATAATTTTAGGATTCTTTTGTAACATTACTCTGTAAGATACAAACTATGAAGGGTGTACAGGAGAGAGACTGAACCCTGATGGACCGTAAAGGAAAAAAAATACAGAGTCGTATATTTCATAACGAGGGAGTATCTGTAAAACCATGAAGGATGATCTAATCGGGATCATTATTATTACCTATTGTTTATTAGCATTTTTGTATGAGTGAATGTGTATAAATAATTGTGTGAAATTATTTAATTAATTTCAGTAACGTATAAATGAAAGTTTTCAATTGTATTGTTATATTGATTTAATATGAATTATTACTAATGTAAAGGAGTCAGTTTAACGGTGAGTTATAATTAAAGATGAAAGTCCTGGAAAAAATAGGGTGAGGGCAAATATAATATTGTTCGAGTGGAATGTCAAGTGTTAATGTTTGTAGTCGAATAAGAATACGTCATATAACTGCTGACTTTTATAATAGTTATTAATATTATATAAGTTATATATCTACTTAATATTCAAATATTAATGGTGAATTGCTTGTAAAGTATGAAGTAAGATGGATATTAACCACAAAGCGTTCGGATATATGGATCTGTATCAATCATACCCCTTATTCGAAGTTCATATTTTTCTAATTTGGAGGATATCCAATCCATACGACTTCTGATCCTCAGTTCGACTTCACGTTCAAAGGATCTCACCAAGTGAGGCACAAAGAGACGAGATCCCTTCGTGGTAAAAATCCATCCAAATCACCATGAATTTTTTTATACAAAACACGCACTTCAATATTAATATTTGAATATTATGTGGATCTAATATTAATAGCTAATATAAAAAGTAAACAGAATTATAACTTATTCTTATTCGAAGTTAAACATTAACAGTTGATATGCCACTTGAATAATGTTACCAAATATTTTTTTAAACGCTATTTGCATTAACTTTATTTTTTCCAGGATTTCCATCTTTGATTATCATCATGTGTATATTTCACGTGATGAGTAATAGCTAGAATGAGTGTCATGTCATCAAGTGCACGTATTAAATCATGAATTTGTTCTGGAATGACCAAGAAGGTAATAAGCGTCTAGCGCTGGACTAAAACCATATAAATATTATGTTCCATGTCCATGATAGATTAATTTACAGATTATTCTGGTAGTATTATAATATACAGTAAAGCACAGTACTAACGAGATTCTTCTCGCATTATTCACTAAACTCTTTCAGAAAACATATGAACCAAGGTAATCTCATACACACCTTATACACATCTTGTTGTAAGTAATCTCCCACATAATTTATATCTTAAGAAAGAATACTCATTGAAAATCGATTAAAATCCCTTATGACAAAACATAATTAATCTTTGTTGTAGCCTTTTCCAAGATTGTAATTCGACGGAATAGAAAAGAACCCCCAAACATAAAAATAATCACAAATTATGTGACTCAAAAGTTCTTGAAAAAAAGTAAGATCTTAGTATAAGGTAAGGAAGCGATTTCCCTTTATCAAAGTAAATATGTCTGCACTCCAAACTTATAACCCACCAGTCGGAAAAGATATGACCAACAAGGAGAAAAAAGAGGAAGAGCATATGACATTGTAGTGAAAATAGTCCGAATGCTAATCATATGAGTGGAAGGGAGACCAATTGAATTTCCTATTCAAGCAAAATTAAAAGCAATTATCGTAAGAGAGAAATTATTCAAGTTAACCCTATGTGGGATAAAAAATCTCTAACCTGCAAAAGCCGAGATTATAAAAATATAATATGCTTCTCACTGAAATTGAGCATTATAAAAAGACTAAAAATATTCTTTAACTCCGAAAAAAGGAAATTATTCGGTGAAATGGCATCAAAATTGAAGTAGGATACCTAATAATAACTTTTTAAAAAAAAAACAATGTCATTTTAAAATTAGTTGATATTGAAGGGAGTTTTGAAATTGAATAGGTGATATAATGCTAAATTAAACAGCTGAACATAGCTTGACTTGCTCAACTTGAAAGAGACTATCTTTTAAAGAATTCCCACATTCAAAAATAACTGAAAATGCCGATTAATTCGAATATTCTTGGATTTTTAACCAAATTATGTTTGGAAAGATATGTTTCAAAATTATGCTTGAACAAAGAATGCCAGTTGTCATACTGATCAAGAGATACAAAGTTAAATTGATTTCTGATATGCTATTATTGCAGTATTTTAAATTTAGCCACAAAAAAGAAAAAGTGTCTATCGGTGAAAAAAAACAAAACATATATCAACCTAGAAAAATATTTGGAATGTAATTGGAACTTCCACAAACAATCTGCGGGGTTGTAGAAAGACTGTTGATTCAAAAGGCGACTGGTAATGAAGAGTACGAAATCAATAATGTCCTTAATGAAATTAAAATCGATGGAGATAAAAGAAGAGAATCAAATGGCATGCCATGACCTCTATTTAAAAATATAACGTAAACTCGCTCGCATGTCAGTTTCGCCATAAAAAGATATTTCAGTATCTAACAGACTGACTATCTCAAATTTGTTAGTGTTTCTAGGTAGATGGATAGGGGAGTTTTCTCTAGTTAGCTAAATTTTCCAAAATCTCACCAGATCTTCACATCCTATGCTGAACATAAAACTTCACACCTCACCAAAGGAGTAACACTACTTGTTAGAGGATTACTAAACACAAATCTTGTGTACTCAGATCTAAATGGTAATTTTGATATCGTAAACATTGACTTCCCCGGAAAAAGGTTAATAATTTTTTTAATTAACTATGATACATTATTGTGTAACATAATAGACAAGTGGTTACCCGCACAACATGAGAAAAAATTGATTGAGGATTTGAATGCCACATGGGAACCTGGAAAAGATGCAAAAAAAAAAAAAAAAAAAAATACAGAGGGCTCAGAAATTTGAAAAAAAAAACCACCTCAAACATAAGGAAAATAGTTCCATGCAACTTTCTCGAAAATTTGGCACTTAAAATGCGACCTTTCAGCCTAGGAATGACATTTCTTTCAACAAATAAGGCAAGGAAGTCAATCAGTATTAGACTTTACTTTATCATCACTACACTACCGATACAGGTAGAGTTATATAAAAGATGACAAATGACGCTTACTACATTTTTTGTCTTTGAACTTGAATAGGGTTTTATATTGTCTACAGCTGTTAACAAAATTATATAATCTTTTTTATCAACTATTTATTAGTTATTGAACTCCTCGTTGACAAAAAATAAAAGTTTATTAACACTAAAAATAATTGGGCTATATTAATTAAATCAAGATAATTTTTATAGTTGAAACATTAGATCAAAAATCTTATAATTTGTAGAGTTTGTTGATACAGTTTACATTGAATTTTCTAAAGGGTTTTACGAAAAATATTTCCACTTCTTTTACCTTTGTTAGTAGTTCTCAAATAAATATTATTCTTCCACACAATCTCCCTCCTCATATAGGGAAGGCTCTAGCCATACAAAATATTATAAATTACCCATTATCATACATTCTTAGGAGACGAGTAGAATAATACATCATCGTAAAAAAAGATACAGAAAAAATAACAGAAATTGCAAGGACCTTCTCTCCTTCTTTCTTAAATCCGATAAACTGGCCATTGATTCCTATTCTTTGTCAACAGATCCATCATTACTAAAAGAGTCAAACCCCTTGTTACCAATTTTCCAAGGCCCACCGAGATAGGTTGAGCAGTGACTTTCTCCGCATAGAGTATCCTCTGGAATTTGCCATGACGAACTCTACCTTTAAAGCCTCTTCTATGTTTGCTGGTGTCGAGACCAACCAGTCGGAGGGACTCAGTCATGCTTCTAGATCTCCGACTCAATACTTCCACTACTGGAGCTATATGAGGGTTAAAGTAGAAAAGGTGAAAAAAAGTGTTTCTGTTAGCCCACAAAATGGTACATTACAAATAAGAAGGAACAAGACATAGCTTAAAATACCGGCCAATAATGATGTCTCACGACTACGGTGCGCAATGTTTGATCACTGAAACGAGTTCCGTTGGTGACAGATATACTTCAGAGAAGTCGCATTCTGTAACTTTTACGAAATTCTCCTTAAATCTTTTAGCTCAGAGAAAAAAAAATTATGTGTAGCACCTAGACTTACTGTTTAGAAATCCAAGTCGCCAATCGAGTTATTACATCATTTCACTCTACGCAAGTTTTTGAAAGCTTCCCCTCCAAAAAGTTGCAAATCTTATATAGTCCATTATAGAGCTCCACAGAGAATTGAACGTACTTCATTTTATCAAAAACTTTTAGAAGGGCGTTTATTGTTAATGCTATTAGTGTTTCATATCGCGAAAGGGGAGTAATCATATAAACAATTATTATTTTTTAGAAGACATTGATTATTATATTTTCATTATTTCTTAAAGTCTCAAGTCTTCAATCATAAAGATCGAGGTCGAACTAAGAAAAGCAAAGTTACCAAGGTGTGGCCTCAGGAAGTTTTCAAACCTTGACAACATTTATGTCTTTCTAAGCGCAATTAAAAGGTCCGACTACCTCTTGAAATTATGATTTACCTCAATGGAAGAGTTTTAAGATTTCAGTTAATTATTTTAGAACACTTTGAGAAATATTGTAAGATTGTCCACATACAATTAACTTTTTTTAGATATGTGCCTTATTTTTAGACTTTCATTTCTCAAGTCATACATAGTCATCTCGTGTATACAGTTCATTGATAGGATGAAGTAGATTGTCAAAATTAAATCAGTATGCCCAGCTCCTCTCCCGATCCAAAATTTTGTTGAGCTACTCGCCCCTCGTGATAAATCAATCTATCTGATGAAGCCCCTTGTAGAATTACCGAAACCATTTTCACGAAACTAATAGGGAAGCCATACCTTAAAAGTTGCTCTATTATAAACTCATAAGATTAAATGTCATGTTTTTTTTTCGAAATCTATCGGAAGTACCACGTATTTTGTATCAGTGTGCAAGTAATGATCAATTGTGTTCTGAAGCGACCGAGAAATTTCTTCCATAAGCCAAGACTTCATGAAGCATTTATATGCAAGGATAAAATATGAAGATAATATTAAATACTCTCTGGTTGATTATGGTCGTTATAATGTTACCCTCATAACTAACTTGAGTAAAAGACTAAGAAAATGTAAAATTAAGTTCCCCCTCATGTTCATTCAAAATTATTTATTTGTGTTCCTTCTTCTTTTTTCCCTCAGCTTAACTACACCGGTAAAAAACGGTTCAAATTCATTATAATAAGAAACAACAATTATTTCTTATTAATTACTCAAATGCCGTAATTTCATAATTAATTATAAAGGACTTCAAGTTGAAGTAAAGGAAGACCTTAAATTATATGTGGAAGATATATTTATGCTATAATATATGTATAAGGGCAGAACCTCCGGTCTTCCGACATGACGACAGCTAAGCTCTTTTACTCTGAATGATTCTCCAATTGTTAAAGATTTTCAGTTTATTTTTTTTGCATAAACGCAAATCATATTTTATAGAACTCTACATATCAAATAGCCTACTGAAGTTCAATTTTCCTTCCTTGTATTTTTTAAACACTCACCAATTATAGCTAAATTCTGGATGAAAACAAACAGCAATAAGGCATTCCAAATATGAAAAGTTTTCCAAATAAAATCCGAAAAAATATAGTACGATGACTTGTAGAATTGAAGGAAAATTTTGCTCAACTATTAGCAAGCCTTCCGAAGAGTTACAATATTCTGGTTTCTGCATTGGAAGCCATAAAATAGTTCCAAAAAGGGATATTGTACTTAAAAGATAAGAAACAAGGATTTAAAATAAAAGCAGTCTCCTAATACAGAAGAAAAGGGCATTGATATGTAACAAAAAAGAATAAAAATTGTCCTTAATTAATGAATGGAATGTTGAAAGATTGCACATATTAAATAATACTGTAAGAAATATAGGCTAAACTTGTCAAAGATAATGAATTGGGGAATTCATCTAGTGACAGAGGAAGCCAATATTTCATAATATATATGGAATGAATGTCTGCTATAGTGTCAATATAGGATGCAGGAATAAAACCCAAAGAGACTTGGACTGCCAACATGTCATATGGCAAACTATGGAAGATTCTGAGCACCTGTTACCACTAAAAGATATACCTATATGATTGGTGGACGGTTGAGTAAGGTTGTTGTTTTTTGGTCCGCTGAAGCGGACAAAGCGCAATACTGACGTACGGCCCTGCTCATGGACATAGTGATTTGATATTAATCATGAAAGTTGATGGAATCGGGAGGAATGTTGCTAAGGAAATATGTTATATATTCAAGGATTAGCTTATAATTTATTCTCTATATCTAAGGTTAAGCTACTTTAAGCTTCAAAGGTAAAAATGCACTGCCACAGACTATTAAAACATGCCACTAATGCTGGCAAATAACATTGATAGTAGATCCCACTCTGATAAAGCAAAAATGACTAGAAGCAAAATTGTTCAGGAAGGTAGAAAATGGCACCAGGCTTTGTACATTTTGGATCTCATGGTATTAAATAATTATATGAATAAATGGTCATTAGCTTGGATACCAGGAAGTTCTAAGTCAATATTTCTGTGAGCCGTGGTTGGAAGCGAAAATGAGAAGGAAAACCTTTCCAAATAAATCTTCTAGAAGAGCCAATAGTATTCTGGAACTAATTATAGTGATGTCTAGAGACCTTTGCAAAATCTCTCATTAAGTGACAGTAAATATTTTATTTTGTTTATCGATAACGATAATAGGTATGTATGAATCTATGTCCTGAGGAGCAAGCTTGAAGTCCTTGAGAAGTTTGTGAAATGGAAAATTGTGGTTGGGAAGAAATCTGGCAAGATAATTTAAGTATTAAGAACTGACAATGGAGGTGAATAAGTTTAAGTAATTTGAAAATGTTTTAGAAATTATGGTATAAGAAGATAAATGACAGCACCGAGAACCCCAGACAAAATGGAGTTGAGGAGAGATTGTATCATATTCTTATTGAGTGTGTGAGCTCTATGCTGGCTGTAACATCCCGCAACAAAATTCAGGTCCTGGAACACCTGCTGACTAAAATCCACATTGATTATTGTTATTTAAGCCATAGAACACGAAACTGATCATTAAAATTTTCAATCCCAGTAGGTTTGGCATTTTAAAGTTGTTTTTTTTAAAATCATGTTCTAATAATATAATTGAGATTCAGAGCCATTTTATTAAATGAAATAACTGTATAGATGAAATTAATGGTAATCACCCAGTAGATCAAGGCAATGGTGTTATAAATTTACCTTTTAATGATGTTAGTGATGACGCAACAGTTCCCTAATTAATCTTCTATGACGAAAGAAAAAAACAATCGATGTTGTCCTCAGAAGTCCAAATGAGTTCAAGTGAAACTTTTTGATAGTTAAGTAGAGATAAGTGAATGAATATTCTGGAAAAAAATAATTTATAATTTAGCGATTGCTACAAAATTTAATTATCAAGGCTGGTCCTTATTTGGAGAAATAAATGATACGGTTCTAACAGGAAATGGTCAACGTTTTTTCAGTCAATTATGAACAATCAAAAGAATGAATATATATCCTCACTGTTTGTGGGTGAATTGAATTTTGATTTTTAACAGGAAATTGGACACTATTGAAATACAATAATTTTGAAATTTTTTTTCTTGTAGCTTAACTTAACAAATTTAATTAAAGTAACTTCTTCTGAGGACACAACATCTTTGCAGAAGGTGCTGCAATCATTAAGGCAAGTTCAAACTTTTTTCTGGCTATCAATTTTCTAGAATCAAGACAGTTAGTTTCTAAAGTAGTTCATCGTTTTCGCGTAATAGATTCATCGATAGAAACGATTGATTAAAAAAAAATTAAATCCATAGGATAATTTAAAACACGATATTGTGGTGGTTCCTATCTTTTTAACTAGAGAGGTATACGAAAACAGTCTATTTGGATATAAATAGTACATTTGGAATATCTCCATACCCTCTCCATGTACATAAGTACATACAATATAGGTTCTAACTCCATCTCACTTTATCTAGAGCAGAATGTGACAGGCCTGATAGAAACGAATCCGTCTATATCTTTAATCTTTACTTCCTTCGTTAGTAATACATATTGCAAACTTAACTTTTATCATTTAAACATTGTCTTATATAATTGTTTAAGTCACTGGTGAGCGTGGGAGTAAAATCTAATTGTATTATCTTTTTAACCATCCATTCAGTCTAGTCAACTAAAGATAAATAATATTAGTGTGAGTCTGTGAATGAAAGATCTACATTTTTCTTAATCTTTCAATTTGCACGTATCAAGGTAGGAAAAAACTAGCGTAAGATTAGTGAAGGTAGGTAATATTGTATAAATTGCGATGGGAGTAGAAACATAGCCTGAGAGAATGTCATAAAAAATATGGTTACTCAGAGAGACGACATATATGCTGAAAGAAATCACTATACACTATAGTGGTCCTTACCCGGTGATACGTTCCAATTTTTAAAATAGAGTAAAATAATTTATAATAATATTAATATTTAGGTTGGACAAAAAGTAATTTCTTATTTTAAGCCCTTCTTTAAATTAAGTACATCTTATTCATAATTGGTCACATAGGATCATACGATAATATATTGCCAAGGAGTGAATGTATACTAGAAATGTTTTTTTTTTTGTTTTTACAGTATTGCACTTGGCTGGTTAAGTAATGAATTACGTCTAGTTTGAGTTATCAAAGGATGAAATTTGTCGTATTCTACATTTTCACAACATGAAAAAAGAATTACGCGTCTTTTATGATGAAGTGGATTGTGACTGAAGATGAAAAGCGGATACCTTACATAAATGTCAAGCGACAGAGATCGCAGTCGAAAGCCAACAAAACTGCTTAGAGCTAGGACAAGCTAAGTTGGTCATATGTGTTTGGTAGGGAATAATCTACTATGAGCTGCTCTGTTATGGCTAAATGCTCAATTCTGTCATTTACTGTGAACAAATTGACCGTTTTAAACTAGCTATGGAACAAAAGCGGCCAGCATTGATGAATAGGGGAGGGATCGTATTTCATCAAGACAATGCCAGACCGCAAACATCTTTGATGACGCACAAGAAGAACCGGGAGCTCGGATGGGAAGTTCTTATGCATCCTCTCTACAGTCCGTACATGGTACCAAGTGCCAACTACCTCTTCATTTTCTATTGCCGATACCATGTTCATAATTGCTAATTTTCTCAAATATATGTTCAGAACTGTCTGAACAAAAATAAACACTATAAAAGTTCTTCGGTACCTAAAAATCAAATGAATGAAGAAAAAAAAAAATGGTAACGCCAGATAGCATGCTTTCATTATATATAAATATTAAAAGGGTATCCACCATATAAAATACATGAGTTTATTAAGAATCAAAATATTATTTAAGTTAATACTAATAAATATTCAACTAAAAGCTATTTTTAAAATGTAAATAGAAGGTCTCTGCGCTCAAAATTAAAAATAATTAACTGCAGCAATATATATTTACAAGTTTATAGAAAAAAAGTTAGGGATTCATCACTATTGTTAGTGATGTCCATATTTTTTTCTAATGTTCGAGTATGATCGTGATAACATTCAAGAATTGAACACACATCTTTGTTTGACTGGGCCCTGCATATTCTCAAATCGGTATTGGTCGAAACCCTTTCATATAAATATTTATTAAAATGGAATAAAACATATTAAACATGAGATGAACAACCTTGATAATTAAATTTATAGATATTATAATTTGAAAACTTAATAGACCATATCCAATCCAAAATTATAAAAAATAATCATAAACATGACAAATAAGCTTTCAATAAATGTTTACATATGGATAGAGGCTGCTGTGTAGCGTGGATGGTTACGTCGCCATTGCCATTTTGTCGGACGATACTGAAAATAAATAAAAAGAATTCCAATTATTCCAACATTTAATCATGTATAATTTAAGTTTCCTAAGTATATCAATAGGTGGAGGGGGAATTCTGATATGCTTTTAAAAAAAAGTTTCTGTCTTAAGTTCATATTTTGTTTCGAGTCATAGTTATAATCATAATTTGTCATAAAGTAAAACAATACTACTTCATAATAACAACACCTAAAATTTATTAATAATTCAATAATTATTAGAGGTGTACTGATGCATAGGAATCGGTATCGGCAAGAATCAACCTTTTTTGAAGTATCGGAATCGGCTCAATACTGCTGATTTCACCGAAATCTATCCATAATTTGGATAATATTACCTACTTGAGATCATTCACGTTCAAGAAGTCCATAACAGTAGGAGTTGGGTTTAGCGGTTTACTCAGAAACCATGATGTAACTTTTTTACTAAATATTTCTTTTTTGTATGTTTGTAGAATAACATTGTTTATAACAGAACCGAAGTCAAGATCCTATTTTCTGAGTCAAGTTCAAGTCATCAGTATACGTCACAGGTCCATTAAATAAGATACGAGTCCGGAGTCGAGCACTGGTTCAATTCAATTCTTAGGGCATGCATATAAACTCAGTTAGGAACTGGAGACAGTTCAAGTTCTTATGTGGGTTGAACCAGTAAAATAATAGAAAATAGCCTATTGTCAGTGTCGCAGGTTTTTTTTTACCAATGAAGTAGTTGAAATTAGATCAGAGGTCGAGGGGCGAGAAGGGTGATTTTTAAATAGCTAACAAAAAAGAGTAACTTTAAATATCTATCAAAGGAGGGGCACCAATATGAGCCAATCAGTAATTAATTGACTCTTGAGCACGGAGAGTAATTAACCTTAATTTTTTGTTTTTCCTTACCCATAATTAATAAAAAGTTCAATATTGAAAAAAGTAAATGAATTTTGTAATTTGATTATGAAATTCGTTTATACATAATAAGGAATCGATATCGGAATCGTCTATAAGGATGTTATTTGAATCGGAACCGGTTGAAAATTTGGAATCAATACGTCTCTAATATTCATTTCAGATTTGTTGATTGTAAAAATATTTATTAAGCCTTGAATATAGGGTAAGATACGCTTCGTCAGACATATCAAAGAGGTGTTTACGTTCATGAGCTTTATATATACATAAGGGTGATAATTTTGGTAAGAATAGAAAAGCGTGCGAGGAGAAAAGAAGAATTACTTATGGCATCATTGATTAAATAATATACATCTTCTTTTATCAATCATGAACGTCATCATTCCCGCCTTTATTATTCAATATTAATATAATATGAGATGGTGATAGTCGATAGAGAACTGAATAAAATGCCTAAAATAACGTCGCCTTCTATCTGGATTTATGAAAATGGAGGCCCAGGAATTTGGGAATTACTTACCGGATGAGAAACAGATGGTTTGTCGGATTTGTCGATATAAATGTGCCTTTAGTCCCCTGTCCAGAATTACACGCCACTCATTATCATCATCTCATAACAAGAGTATGGATATTCATCTATAAAATCAATTTGACGATAAATACATCAAGTCAGACTTTAACTTTGATCTCACAACGATGCTTATTGCATGTAATATAACCTTATCCATTGCTAATCATCTACGTTCAAAAAATTTATGGAGAAATACAAGGGTAAACATATCCCTTCCCGAGGAACCATCATTAAATTAATGGAGGATGTTGGTACTGATGTCATATATAGAAATACATATAAAAATGTTTTGAGTCATCCACACCAAATGATGATCAAGTTATCAGTAAAAAGTATTTACGAATATCGAAATGGAACTCTGAATTTTGTACTATCTCACAGTAATTATTCAATTTTTTTTTAAATCTAACCATAAAATATGATTCTATTTTAGCTAAAAATATCAAGAATGATGATACACAACTCAGTAAAGGGCAAAAACAACTGCTTAAATGGTCACAACAACGGGGGAAGTAGCTTTGGATGGTTTGCAACTAGTTTGATTGAGACTACTTACTTCGCTTTAAGACTTGGGTATGATAATTAGGTTTTCCAATATTACATAGTCAATAAATATTCCTTTTTTATCACTAAAGGCTTAGCTATGGTTGATGGGCTCCAAGAAATGGTGTTCAGAAAACTCATAAAAGGCAAAATCAACTGTTTAAATGGTCACAACAACGAGGGTAGTTACATTGGGTGTTGCATTATAATTAACAATTGTGTATATCCATCATGATAATAGTATGTTGTTATATAAGCATACCTAAATAATGGGGGAAAATCTTTTTTTGATGCTCTTAATAGGGAGTAATATCGCCGGACATTACTACATAATTAGCTTTTGCTCTAAATCTTTACGATGAATTTATTTATAACATTTTTTTATTAGTATATTTATTGTCTAATTTTATGATTTTGACATTTACTTTATTATTAATAATTAGTTAGATCTCATCGGTAGAGATATATCTATCCTGTGCACAATTGCATATAGCAACTTCCACATGAAGAAGAGGGGTGATTATCTTTTTTGATTAAACTCCATGTCTCGCTTGTGTATTGCAACCTAAAGTTATGACATATTTAACTGAATTCCGATGTTAAAACAAGAAAAAATTATCTGGATCAATCTATTATTTCAATATTCTGTATTTATAATTTATTATTATTAATAGTTATATGATTTTAATTGTTTAATTTTGTATATTTAACTTAAATGTTTAATGGTTTATTTTTTAGTATGTAGATTATATTTAGTTAAAGCCTTCTTTTTTAAACTTTGAACTTCAAATATATTTCAAATACTCTACTTTGTCGTTTCATTAGCTATTATTCTGAGAATAAGGTTCATAATGAATTACAATTTCACGGAGTGTGACGTTTTCAAATCTACTGTGACGGATAAAAAACGTCGAAGTCAATTATACGTAGTATATCTTCATTAAACATTTTGCTAATAAATACATTCGTTATACCCTCAAAAATCATAATAAAGCAGGCAGATGATAATCACATCAGTATTTTAAACAATGATACCATATGTATTTTTCCCCCCTCCTCCTTGCACGCGTTTTTCTCTACAATATTATCAACTATATATATACATCATGCGATATATATGAGATTTTTTAAATTAACACATTGAATAAAGAAGTTATTAAATATTTAAAAACTCAATCAAAAAATGCTCAAAACTAATAAATTCGTACAAGTTTAAAATCATTATTTTTAGTTTGGGAAGCTATTTGAATCATATTTCCTAATTTCGGAAACCATGAAATAGCAAAACTTTACATACGAGTGCTGCATTGAATATTTACCTCTTGGTGGATAAAATTTAAAATACAACGTACCTCTTCTTGTACGCAGGGGAATCCCTGATTATTCGACAATCCTTGAGATGAAGGATCTCATATTATTTAGGAGAATTCTTATAAGTCATATATGTTTTCTAAACAAAATTTAATGTAAAATTCAAATTTGAATCAGAAATAAAAAAAATATGCAATGGTTTTTTAGATATACTCATTTTTGTATAATACTATTATATATTTTGTCTAATCTGACGGAATAAAAATATATCATCTGCATTTTCAAGTTCTACAAATGAATTAATTAGTCAAACATCTGTAGTTTTGAGAGCTTGCAGTTGTTTGTGAAAAAATGGGCCTTGATTTAACCAATATCAAGTAGCTGCTGGTCAATTGATTGTACAATATGTCGTGTTCCGATACAAGGATATGTTAATAAAAAATCAAGTTTGTGTTGTTTCGTAAAAAAAAAATTCAGAAATATTAAGTTATATCTCAATTTGGTTATCATTTTCTAAAAGACGTATATCCTGGGCATAATCAATTAACTTTTCACGGATATCACTCATTCCCAATTTTTGTCAAGTCCTCTCGTAATGCAAAATTTTGCATAAAATTTTAAATGCGTAAATCGTCAAAAAAAAAAAACCTCGGAAATATTACACGTAATAGAAAATGTAACATATCAGCCTAAAGAATATTCTTTCTAGTAAAAACGATTAAATTTCCAAGTAAATATATAGCTCCTAACGTTTTCATGAATCACCCATTTTGAATGACGGACGGTATTTTTTTTCATAAGTCAATAAAATTATTTAATATGGAAAAATATTTTTATTTTTTTTGAAATGTTTCTGTACTATAATTAGTATAAATTGGGTATCGTTTTAAAGCTTATTGAATTATTAATAAAAAAATAGGTAAATCAAGGCTGTAGGTCTTTCTTATTAGTAGATATAGTTACCAAAATCCAGGAATTTATAGAAAAGTGTGAATTTTTGATGCCATTTGTCACTTAAGACAAACAGACTAAACAGACATTTTAATTCTAAATCCTGGCCACTATCTGTCATTTTAACAAAAAATAGTTATCTTTTAAATGTATATTGTAGATTCTATTGGTATACAGAATTGGGATTTCAAAAAATTTGTCCAAAAAACAGTCATTTTTGGCAAGACTGGTCACAAATTCAAATTAGTTCGCTAAACGACACAAAAAAAACAAGATTGAAAGTTAAAAAATCATTATCTACAGACATTTTTACCCTAGAAAATACTTATTTAAGAATTATCATGGGTTATTTTCTACCCTAATTATTTTTTAAACACATTTGCCAGTGATACATAGGTCAAATCTCCAATCATGTCATAAATGATGTTGATGTTCTAGCCTTTTATATTCTTTGGTTTCATTTATTAATAATTATTAATACATACACCGCTGTCTCGTTTAGACATCCTTGCATTACCGTTCTACAAAATCCAAGTTATCTTCTTTGTCGATAAAGGTTTCACTCACTAACTTGGAATCGACTTATTAATAAGCAAGGAAGTCAATGGACTTCCTTGGAATAAGGGACACACCTCGATAGCTCATCATGCTTTAAAGAATACACAATGCTTGGCTCCTTAGGATTTAGAAACTAATGACTTGCAATTTACCTCTCCGTTGTGGCTAAATTCACTTCATCATTAATTTGAAAATTTCATTTCTAATTGTCTGATTTATACTTTAATTAATCAAACAATTTTTATATTATAATATACAATTCACATATAAATTAGTTCAAGTTCTTCATTGATTAATTATTTCGAATATGCCGCCTTGATTGTATAATAAACCATTGGGAGAGGTGGTGTATAATATTGGCTAAGAATAATCTGCTGTCTTCTCAAATGTTTACCTCAATAAAAAGTATTCATCCAAATGACGCAAGAATTCAACTTCACATATTGGTAATGCTTCAATTGGAATTGTAGAGTTAACCCAGTAATCCAAAACCATTATTTACCCCTCAGACTCGGAGACTCCATACAATACTAGGCTAGGCTTAGGATCTGGAGGTAAATTTAACCGCCAATCAAATATTGAAGGTATCTATAGAAAATATGACATATTCTTGCCTAACTGGATCCGTTATTTTCCTTTCAAAATTGAATCAGAAACACGGATAATTTAAATTTTATTAATATGACTGAGGTCAGGGGGTGAGGAATGAGCTATTTTATGTACCGCTGTGGGTCTGTTCCTACTTTTCTTCTTCCTTATCAACAGTTATTTGCATAATTTTCTCTTCGGTTTCTAGCTATTTGTTATTTTATTCAATTAAAGATACTGTCCGATAATATGAATTTGTCAATTATTTGGTTCATATTATCAGACAGCTATTATTTCACAAAAAAATATAACAAAAATGTAGCAAATAAACTTATGTCAAACCTCCTATTGAACTCGAACAAGGAACTTTTGTTCTAATATAGCCAAATAGAGACGAAATATCTTCACATCAACACACACCAGAAAATGTGACAAGAATTTTTCGGGTCTTTATTTCTTTCTTTGAAATACATCAGTCTGATCAGATTCTATTAATTCTACCTGAAAAGGATTGAATTTGGATATACGTGGTTTTATGACAAGGAATTACCTGAAAGATCTGATAGGTGCAAAAAGTATTGAAGATCGATTTGTGTCAAGAGTTGATGCAGGCTTGAAAGACGAAGACATCATATATTCGAAATGAGGATGACAATCCTAGAAGTTCTAGAAATGTATTTAATAACCTGGATTGGAATTAATGGTATCTGCATCAACTCATCATACCTAGTAGTTCTTATTTCTCCATTTGGATATTCTAGCCACACGCCTTCTGATCTCATGTTCTGTCCAAGGAAACTTGTGTCTCCATTGGTGGATACCATCTCCTTTAAGGGATGGATCGTTCATTGTACAGATGCCCCTTCACATCAAGTAATGTGATAGTGACGTAAGACCTAGTGAATATATAACTTGCTCCAGTTCTTCTATGAATATCCTACACTTCTATAAGAACTATAGAATTCTATCAAAGCCAGAATAATCCACTGAAAGACCCAATGAGAACAAAAACAGTTCTCATCCTACATCTACAGCTCATTCATTGAAATAGTTGAGCAATATTCTCTGTAAGTGCACTTTTCCTCGTTTGCAACTCTTAAAAAAATACTTAATTTACCTTCAGCTCCCTTAATGTATATAACGCAGAAATAACTGATCTAATTCCGTTTATGAGAGGGAGTTTGTGATGTACGATGTATATGGATATTATATAACCTGGACACCTCAATCTTACTGATTATTTCCTTATTAAATGTGAGTCTGTTTTGTGATTGGAAAAAATGTATTGCGGACAAATAAAGACAGAGTCCATTGAAATCAAATTATTCATAAATAAATGTCTAAGTCTTCTATTCATACCGTTTCTGGTATTTGGAGAAAATATTCGTTTAATTTCCTATTTAATTTTAAACAAAAGGAAATTGTGTAGGAAAGAAGTCCACAATTTTGGTCTATGCTTTTTCTATCTATTTCATTTTAATCTATTGGGTGCAAAAGATAAAAAGGGCAGGCGACCAAAAATCAAGACTTCCTTCTTCCTTTTCCACATTCCTTTAGCTTACCATTATAATTTTTTCTTTAACCACAAATATATCTTTGCCCTCTTTCTCTTGACAGATTTTCTTAGCAAGTTTTTTGACGAATTCTGCACATTTTACAAAGCTATTTACAAAAGAAAATATCGTTGATTACATTAAATTTCAGAACCCTAATGGTATTTCGGTTAACTTTTTTCACTTCTTTCGGATAAGGATACCTTAATAATAATAATAATCAACAAAAAATTGGTTACTTCGTAAAAAAATTTGGGAAAATGCCAAAAACGCAGACACTCATTCCTAAAAAAGGAGAAGGAACGAACTCTTGTCACTGGAGACCTATTTCAGTTCTCAATTAACCTTATGTCTCTGGAGTACCAGCCCATCAAATTAAACCAATTTTGAAGAAAAATATTTGAATTGCACACAAAAAAAAATTGAAACATGGAAAATATCTGGTTTTTCAAAATATTCAGTTTGTTTTTGACTCTGTGAGGAAAAAAGTTGACTTTAATACAATTTTAGTTCTTGATTTTTATGAAGCAGGATCTATCAGGGTCGTGCTTCCAAGAAGAGCAAAGCAGTAAAAAAAAGCTTTTGGCAGAGATGTCCTTAAACTCCATTTCTTTTTATTGCCTGATTGAGGAGCATGTAGTGGAAATTTCAATAAGTTCAGCCGGTTTTGGAGTATGTTTCGAAAGAGAAAAGCATATCACTGACTTATATGCAAACGAAGTACTATTAAAATTCTTTTTAAAAAAATTGAAGAAACAGTCTGGAGTTGAATTTTAGTAAAAAGTAAACTTTTCTATAGAAACTACATAGAAGTAATTGAAGAGACCGAAGTCTAAGTTGAGGGGTGGAATAGCCATGTTATCAGTTATCCTTCAGCGAATATATCCTAAATTTTTTTGCAGGCATGTCGGGGAATCCTTCAATTGAAAGGAGGAGGAGAATTACTCAGAGTAGAGTATATGTGAGGCTTATAATGGGAACCAATCTCAATAATGATGTACCCTCGGAACTGTCTCAAGTATGGGGTGCTGGTCAGAGAGTTATTTGTAATAATTAACCTCTCTTTAATGACGACTCGATAATAGATTACAGTAGATATTAGTCGGAAAAGTCTAAGTAAGCATTTTTTATCTCCAAAATTAAAGAATCAATTTGTTTTGAAAGAACATCCAATTAGCAACAACATTTTAACTGGGCACGAAATACACCCCATAGATTTCTTCAATGAGGGGAGATTCAATTTTTTCCCTGGGAAAACTTGCCCAAGACATTTTATAATTTTGAAGTCAAGGGTGGTCCGAAAAGTTTCAGAACTTAATATGAATATGGCAACCCTCGTAAATATCAGCTAGTCACATCTTTCTAGCATATGTTGACATATCCTCACAAAAGTTTCAGCCATTGAGGACGCACAGATGTTTGAGTGAGTTGATGAGACTGTTTTTGTGAAGAAAAAAATATATAAATTTTTGATTTTATTTTTCAACAGAGTCTCCTTGGAATTTTAAAAAACTTCTCCCAGCGAAGTTACAGACGGGACGGGTTAAAGAGATGGAATCATCAATGGGAGAAGTGTGTAGAGCAGGGGTCGGCAACCTATGACACGCGGAGGTATATTCACTGGCATGCGCAAATTAGAACATATTCCCGTAGTTTCTGTGTGTTTTTCAACATTATTGCTGATAGTGGCATCATTGATTAAAAATGTTTAAGTTGGCGCCCCATGTCTCAAAGGATGCCTACCACTGGTGTAGAGTTAGAAGGAGACTATCATAAAAAATAATATTCAGAATTTTTTTCACACTTATCAACTTACTCAAACGACTTAAATACCCAAAATAGATTTTTTCAATTAAAGAAATGATATATTCAAATGAAGGGGCGATTTTTAGTACAGTGATACTACTACATATGGAAAACATGTTGTTAAAGTTCCATATTCATAAGGGTTGGGATTTTTTTAAATCCTAGATTAAGTACTTGCTATTGTACTGCAGATTTTATTTAAATCAAAATTGATGTTATAAGAAATTTCAATACTCTACTTTTGACTTCATCTTTGGAATTTTCACACTACAAAATAGTTAATTATCAAATTTTAAGAGGTTAACTCTGTTGGATAAAATATTATTCAAGAAAAAGTGGCGGCCGGTAATAAGACAATAAAATGACGTTTGAAAATTTTGATCTGAGACGATTATCTATATCTCATGAACAACTCAAAATTATGTGCTGAAATTTGACACACTTAATCTACTCATAAATTTGAGCTTGTGTGCCAAAAATCATCGAAATCTGGGAAGTTCGGGAAACACTTTATTTATTTTGGAATATTTGAGATGGAATGAACAGATAGATATTTCGAGGGGGAAAAAATTACAAAAAATAACGATATTTTAATGGATATAATATTTTAGAGTAGGCTTGATAGTGTACTATACTTTTAAAATACTATATACTCCCCAAACTGTATTTTTTTTTTTTTTGGGTCAACTGTTGATTTTTAACATATTTTCTCTTTATAAGTGTTTTGAACGTTAATTGGATGAATTCTAATTAGCTCTTGTTAAGCTGTGAGAAATTTTTAACAATCATTAAAAATAATGATATTGTTGGGAAGAATTGGCTTACTGTTAGCAACAATTATAGGTCTTTTTTCTGTTTCTTTTTGTATGAAAAGTTATAAGATACAATTAAGGTATAAAAGCTAGATAGGGATGTATCAACTTTTCTGCCCTTCTTTCACTCTTTTAAAAGGGCAATAATTCAAAAATCGAAGTCAAAAACAAAAATCTCCATTTAAAATTAGTTAGTTAAAAAATGGTTATCAATCGCTATACTGCAAACTATATTTAATGTAAGTTCACCTTAATTAGAAGCTGCCCAGACCATGTGTGAGGGTAAAAATAACTGTAAGTGAACCAAATTATTGCAATTATCACCAGAACACATAAAATAATAACTATCACGATATTGAAGCGGGCTGAAAACAAAACAAGAAAAAATACTATGAAATAATACGAATCTTAACATATTTTTTTTTACCAATGGAGGAAATATCTGTTTTCCCATTGAAAGATGAACTAGAATTTACATGTCCATCAAATTCTGTAGAATTGTAAGCCTTAGTACTGATGTCCTTTATATTGACCTGTTGTACTGTAGTTTTAAGATCAGTATAACGACATTTTAAAGAGTCGCTGATATTTTGATAATCACAATGAGAGTTCAACCACTTTTGAAGATAACGATCAACTCCATCAGAACAACTTTGAAGTTTTGGGCACCAAGCACACTAAATGAATCCAATAGATATAGATAAATATTTAAAAAAATGAATCTACCTTAAAGTTAACATCATTTTGAGCCTGGTTAATACCATTGAATAATATACATTTCTCACAGTTACTTTGAACATTACAGGTTGGGAGAGATTTAAAAAGAATGGCAGAAGAATTTGTTATGGAAGAATCCCGAAGATTGACGTAATGATATTCATAAATTGTGATACGACGCGCATCTATTTAGATAAGATATACTAATAACGTGAATAGGTAATAAAATAACTATAACTAACAGAAAGCAGATTTATCAATTGTATAAGCATCGGAAAGTCCTACTTTGACCGGATGGAATTTGTCCTCAATAAGGGAAATGTTTAAAGCGATGGTTTTGTATGCAAATATTATATCCCCATTATGATGTATGATCGTCTGGAAACTAAATGGCCCAGATATGGAGCTGTTGGAGACATCATTTAAATATACATTATTCCACTCTACAATGAACGCAGTTCCATTGTCTGCATATATGATCTTAGCACCCTCCTTACGAAGATCAAAATTAGCCATGAGAGGAGCAATGTAATGCGTTGCAGCCAGCCAGGAGTGGACCTCATCGCCCGTGAAGAGGAAGCCTCCCGTCGCTATCGTTAGGTTCCTCATGTAGTGGCCATAAAATGGGAATTGGAAGGATAGCTTCACGGTGGCGGCCTGTCTGGAGGCAAAGGGGAATGAGGCGTCACACGACACGCGACACGCGGCACACTACATACCTATACGAATCCGCCAGCGCCGCATTCTCCCGCACCAGTCCCACTTCCGTCTTATTCAAATGAGTCAAATCAACCCAAAAGTCCTCGCTCTGCCTCACCAGGGACTTGTAATACTTGTGGTGGTCCTGCAACACAAAAACACACGTCAGGGGAGGCCAGCCACAAGGCTCCACTTACGTAACTCTCGTCCTCTTCCGCTCCAGTCCCCACCAAACCACAGCTCAACACCCAACTCAACCAGACCATTCTAACAAACATGCCGCAACTCACAAACTCATCCCAGAACCACACCCACACTCATTCCCACCAACTCCTCTCAGAGTCAATCTCGCACACAAACAATTCAATCGCATCCACAACAGGAAACAATTACTAAATAACAAAAGAAAAATCCAATAAAACAAGGACGCCTCTGTGCATGGACAGATGGCCTAAAAAACGCGTAATCTAAAGTTGGACTCATAAACTAATAGTCAAGAACTTGCTAATTACTTTATAGTCATAGTCTCATAGTCAGTGATGAATATTCTATGTCCCATCGGTAAGTTAAAAAACACCACAAAATTAACGTAGTAACCCTCACAATTTAAAGAGTGTTGGAGAGTAGAGCAACTTATCTGTCATGACGTTTTATTAGATTAGCTGTGAGCAGCTCTGAGAGAGATGGAAAGAAAGAAAGAGAACACAATTTATACTCCGTAGCTCTGAAGCTCAACTTTTCAGTTAGTTATTCATAAGGGTGATAATTTTGGTAAGAATAGAAAAGCGTGCGAGCAGAAGAGAAGAAATACTTATGGCATCATTGATTAAATAATATACATCTTCTTCTATCAATCAAGAACGTCATCATTCCCGCCTTTATTATTCAATATTAATATAATATCAGATGGTGATAGTCGATAGTGATCTGAATAAAATGCCTAACATAACGTCGCCTTCTGTCTGGATTTCTGAAAATGGAGGCCCAGGAATTTAGGAATTACTTACCAGATGAGAAACAGATGGTTGGTCGGATTTGTCGAAATAAATGTGCCTTTGGTCTCCTATCTAGAATTACACGCCACTCATTATTCTCATCTCATATCAAGAGAATGGATATTCATCTAAAAAATCAAGTTAATGATGAATATATCAAGTCAGACTTTAACTCTGATCTCACAAAGATGCTTATTGCATGTAATATAACCTTATCAATTGCTAATCATCTATGTTCAAAAAATTTGTGGAGAAATACACGAGTAAACTTATCCCTTCCCGAGGAGCCATCATTAAATTAATGGAGGATGTTGGTACTGATGTCATTTATGGAAATACATATAAAAATGTTTTTAGTCGTCCACACCAAATGACGATCAAGTTATCAGTAAAAAGTATAAAATATTTACTAATTTCGAAATGAAACTCTGAATTTTGTACTATCTAACAGTAAGTATTCAATCTTTTTTTAAATCTAACCCTTAAATATGATTCTATTTTAGCTAAACATATCAAGAATTATGATACACAACTCATTAAATGGCAAAAACAACTGCTTAAATGGTCACAACAACGGGGGAAGTAGCTTTGGATGGTTCGCAACTAGTTTGTCTGACACTAGTTTCTTCACTTAAGGCTTATCTATGGATGATAAGCTCCAAGAAGTGGTGTTCAGAAAACTCATAAAAGGCAAAAACAACTGCTTAAATGGACACAACAACGGGGGTTGTTACATTGGGTGTAGCATTCACTTAAAGACTGGGGTATGATCATTAAGTTTTCCAATATTACATAGTCATTAAATATTACTTTTTTATCACTTAAGGCTTAGCTATGGTTGATAGGCTCCAAGAAATGCTGTTCAGAAAACTCATAAAAGGCAAAAACAACTGCTTAAATGGTCACAACAACGGGGGTAGTTGCATTGGGTGTAGCATTATAATTACCAATTGTGTATATATGTTGTTATATAAGCATAAGAAGAAAAAAATCTTTTTTGATGCTCTTAATAAGGAGTAATATCGCCGGACATTACTACATAATTAGCTTTTGCTCTAAATCTTTACGATGTCATGTTAGAAAACTACAATAAGTCAAGAATGGTTGCCTGAATTGTCTTATCAGTTAAATTTGACTGCATGGATTAACTTTTTTTTTTTTAGATAAATATGAAATAAATGAAAGTGGGATTCTAAAAGCTTTTCTTACTAATATTGGAAGAAGATATGGATTGAAATCTAACATTATTTAATGATTTACTTTATTATTAATAATTATTAAAATCTCATCGGTAGAAATATATCTATCCTGTGTACAATTGTATTTGCAACTTGCACATAAGGAAAAAAGGTGATGATCTTTTTGATTAAAATCCACGTCTGGCTTGTATTTTGCAACCTCAATTTATGACATATTGAACTGAATTCCGATGTTAGAACAAGAAGATATTATTTGGATCAATCTATTATTTCAATACTCTGTATTTATAATTTATTGTTATTATTAGTTATATGATTCTAATTGTTTAATTTTGTATATTTAACTTAAATGGATGATGGTTTATTTTTTAGTATGTAGATTATGTTTAATTTAAGCCTTCTATTTTAAATTTGGAACTTCAAATATATTTTGAAATACTCTTATTTTTTTCGTTTTATTAGTTATTTTTCTGAGAATATGGTTCACAATAAATTACTATTTCATGGAGTGTGACGTTTCCAACTGATAAATACTGATGTGATTATCAGCGATAATCATATCAGTATTTTAAACAATGATACCATGTGTCTTTCTCCCCCCCTGCCTCCTCGCACGCGTTTTTCTCTACAATATTATCAACTTATTCAAAAGATATTGCTTATTAGTATTGTGATACTTAGGACTTTTAATAAGGCTATTAATTACATGTGTGTGACTCGTAAAAAGTAAAGGAATCAGTTCCTGAACAGCAGCTAGACTTTGGGAGTCCTTATTTCTTCCTCAAATCACGAGTAGGATAAGTAACTACTTTATTGTCGTTATATGTGATTCAAGATATCAAATTTTACACCGAAACAGAAAGTGTATTTCCTTAGTGAAAGTGGCAGAGGATATCACCCTCCTTAGGGAAGGACTTTAATGAGAGGAAGATCAATCTGATCTCTCATTAATTTGGATGGGCCTTTCTGACCTTAAATTTCATCAAGAAAGGATATAATAATGTATCTTGGTGGATACATTTCAGGATAATAAGTAAAAGAGTTTTCCTAATTTCCATACTACCATGTCAACATATAGGATTAGATCTACAATATCGTTATAAATGATCAAACCCGTTGCTGTTTTCGAGAAAGAGTTATCAGCATAAGCGTACGAAGATATATCATATTCTATTCATATATAGCCTTACAAAGTTATAGGGGTTTCCCGGTGATCCGGCGGGAGGGTTTTCCTCACTACAAAGGAAATAAGCCTGTCAATGACTCCTCCTAAGTCATTTTCCTTATTCCATTCATTCCAAACCTTACTTTCACCCTTTGCTCATTTCTCCAAAACTTTTTAAAACGCAACGTTCATATGGCAACTCCATTTGTCGTTTCCTTTACTGTTGATCCCATCATTCACTCGGTATAAGCCTCATATTAATATATTTTATGAGCCGATTGATAATCTCCTAATGATATAAGTTCGATATTTCAACTTTTTCAAATAGCTTAAAGCAAATAACTCAAATAGCATTAAAGCTTAAGGAAAAACGAAGGTTATCATATTATGGTATTTGTAAGTTCCTTAACTTGAAGTATTGTATTAAGATGATTATTAAATTTCAGATTGAGTGTTTCTGAAATGTTGATCACTAATAATGGACACTGTGACTGGTCAATTTAATTGCTTGCTCGAACTTCATATAATCATTAAGAAACTTAAAATGACTTTGCTTCATCAATATTTGAAGAAAGTTAGATGCCTATTCAGAGTCAATCTACTGAGAAGTGTGGATACCTATTATAAACGATTGGAACAACGGTATAGAGTCCAATTAAACGAAGGGTATTGCCATTTTAAAAACGTTAATGTTATATTCATTCAATTATAAATCTAATATTTAAATAGTCTCTAATTATTTGAGTTAAACCGCAAAACCTAACCTAATAAGGAAATTTGTGTATAATATAGTGATTATTATTTTTTATAGCTTCATAATACAATTTTTAAAAACTTAAATATATTGTTTCTTGATACTTGTGTTTGATAGTTATTGTATAATAAAGTTTTGTTTAATAATTTAATTTTTAATATATTTATACATATAAAAAAACATAAATTACTACTTTCAAAGCTCTCCATTTTTGATAGGAAATCGACGAAAAGAAGCTTTTTATGCTCTTTAGCATTTTTTCAAGCAACTTTTCCAATTTTACAAGATAGAAATATTTATGTAGAGGGCATCTATTTTTTTTATAAAAAATAATGCTATAAAATTTAGTATAAAATGAATTTAGAAGATTTATACGGACCGTTATTTACATTGCTTATAAATATTTATATTATTTTTTTAAATCCAAAATATTCCAATGTAAGACTCCTTGTTTAAAAATTCAAATAAAACTATTTATTTATCTCATCATTCAATGTATTTATGAAGGACTAATAAAGAGTTAACATATTTTTTCCTTCGTTATTATTAATAGAAAAAGGTGAGCTTCTGAGATTTCGTTGACAAATAAAATTTCCACTCATCCATATATCTAGTAATTCATAAATCAAATTCCATTTCACTATCAAAATATCCTTGACATGACCCTCCGTCAAACGGGACCTTTTCAGTATATCTATGTCTGACATCACACTGAAAACTCTCTCATAATTACAGTTAACAATAGGAGTGTTTTTGTATTTAAAAAAATCGCTATCGTGATTGATGGTTTCAGATGCCAATTCTCTCAATTCGATGTATCCTTTGTTTTTCTCTTTCACCTCCGGACATTTAGTTTTGAAATGTTCAAGTGTAATATCTTGGTATAGATTTTCAACGATAGTTAAAATTGTGAGTAGAAGCAATCTCTTTTCCAATGCTTTAATGGTTACTTGTATTGTATTCAAATTCTTTTGAAGAAACAATATTTCTGACAAAAGGGACTCATTTTTCAAAGCATCTTGTACTTTTTTTATTGCATCATTATTTTCATCCTTACCATTAATATACCGTTTGACTTAATTGAAGTGATTGGCATAATATTCCACTGCTTTAAGCCAAGATACCTAATGCGTGAGGATAGGTGCTGGTAGAAGGGGAACTTGGCATAAAGCAGTATATTTATATTTTCTATCACCTGAATTAAAAAATACTTTCTTCACTTCAGAGATGAGAGTGTTCGTATTTTCGAAATAATCAGGACAGAGCGTTGCTATTCTGTTCAGACCATGAGCTAGACAAGTGACATGCAAAACCATTAGAAAATTTTGTTTAAGGTATTCGGCTGCTTTAATATAATATGAAGTTCCGTCATTAATGAAAACCTTCAGTATTTCTATTCTGAAATCTGAGCCAAGAACGTTGCTGATACTTTTTACGGTAACGCTTGTAATAGTTTTATTGTCGGCTTTGGTAACATTTTCCAAATTAATGAGATAAAGACCACCCAAAAAATAACCAAGGACCAACCAACACAACACAAGAAACGTAATGAGTTATTGTACTTACAAAACTAAATCTCAAGGAAATACTTTATCTCGAACTTTATCACGAAGCAACTTTACACGTTTCGAAAACTTATGAAAATAATCAATACGTAGTTCTATGTTACAGGTTACATATTTATAAATAATTAATGATCATGAATTTTGATATGTTTTCTCATAAAGAATGAAAAAATAATGATGACAGCTTCTAGTATTATAAGGATTACTAACTACAAAAACCCGCTCCCACTTGTGAGGGCATATAATATTCATATCTGTTCATAGTCATAGCTTCATAGACCAGGGAACACAGAAAAGTGAAATGAATGTGGAACGATATCTTCTTTTGGCGCGCTTTTTTTTTACTAGAGTGCAAATGGATTTATCATGTCAATAAAGTAAATGGAGTAAATATTTAACCTTTTTCAACTACTAAAAATTAAATTTTTTTATTGAAACCCCTACACATAATTTCAATTTAACATAATTTTATAATGAAACAAATTTAATATGTACAATATACAAATAACATTGACGAAAAAAAAGGAGAACTATTCAATCTTATTTCATGTTTGATTTTTTTTTTTTTTTACTATTGGAATAATTTTTCCAAACAATTTTCATTTTTTACTACCTTTGCTTCAGTCACAAGATTTTTTGCAAAAATATTTGATTCAAGAAAGTGTTACGAAGAAGATCATTATTAATACATGAATATTTTTTAAACCATACTGTAGTTTGATTAGAAGTAAAAAAGTACAAAGCCAAGATATCGACCAGCTCTATGGAATATGAATAAAAGAACGGAAGAAGGTTTACCTTGATTAAATAACTCCTTTAAGTCTTTGCATATGGCTTTCCAGTCTTCCATGCAGAGCCAGAACCTTTCACCTTGGAAGCTTCTCCAAACCATCATTGATGAAAATGGTTTACAAGAAGTTGTCTTCTAACAAATTATATCAGGATCAGTTCTTTTGCCCCCCAAGAAAAAAGAAAAGATAAATGATGGACTACATAATTTAATTCAAAATATAAATAATATGCCCATTCTTGATTTTTTTTACGTGGATGCACTATAAATATAGAAATAAACTATCATCCACGAATAATCAAGAATTTCAATAAAAATAATTCCAACTAGGTCTTTCACAGGTTTCCGATCCATATTCTTAATTAGAATAATCCATAAGTTCATACATTTAGCATTAATAATAGGGACAATATATTGTTTATTTTGTCCTTTAAGAATTTCTACATTCAATAAAGCCAGCAGAGTGATGAAAGGGCTCCCAAAAAGATACGCCCCAACTGCCGTGAAGCCTTCTCCAAAAAGGACAAAATACAAGTTATATAGTCAAGTCAAAAATGACTTATGAATTAAAGGTTTACTGTCATAACATTAGACAAAAAATGATTGGAGAATGTTTTTTAAAGATCCTACTCCAAGAGAACCCATAGATCGAAGTGATTGAATGCCATCCCACTTAATATGTTTTGCAAATTCATCCCTCCGAATAAGCTTACAGAGCTGAGACAAAATCCGATAAGAACCTTAGTTGCTCCTTCCAGACTTCTTTAATTTGATTATGAACACTGTTCTTGTGGGTGATGAGTGATGACGTTAAATAATGGCATAATTCATGCCAGAATATTTACTATATGAAAATGTCACTGAAATGAAGCTTGCCGAAATGAATACTTACTCCAATGAATGTTAAGATCCGTCTCGCTGAAATAAATGATGCTCAAATGAATAAACGCCGTATATGTGTTTCTTGATTATAGCCACGGGTCAGTCTATATTTATATTAATATAATAATATTTATATTAACTTTTTAAATCCAAAGTATTCCAAAGTAAGTCTCTGAGCTCACTCCCGTGTTTAAAAATTGTAATCATGTATCAATGTTTTTATATAGGACTACCAAACAGTTTACATAGTTTTCCATTAATTTTATCAAAACGTTAAGGATAAACATATTTGGCATGGGCAACCCTTGGGCCGGGAATGTATTATAGCTTGTTAGAAGGGCTACTTGGTGCTTAGAAACGTGGTGGCGATTGAGTTTAAACTACATTGGCCTCAGCACTTCACCTAAGCAATATGTGGGATGGGGTGTATTTTGGGATTTTAGAAGGGTACCTTGATGTTCAGAGAAGCAGCAGCGGATAAATTCAACTTACCTCGGGGCCCAGTAGTTCACCTAGACAAACTGTGGACCAGAGTATATTATAGCATGTTAGAATTGTTCCTTGGTGCTTAGAAACGCAGTGGTGTTGGAGTTTAAACTGCCTCGAAGCCCAGCGCTTCAGCTGTACAACCTGTGCGCTTGGGTTTATTTCGGGATATGAGAAGGGTACCTTGATACTCAAGGAAGTGGTGGAGGATAAATTCAACTTGTCTCGGCCCCAGAAGTTATCTTACTCAACTTGGGGGCCAGGGTGTATTATAGATTAGTAGGGTTCCATCCTGGTATCTTTCTTCATCATTCAATAGTTTTATTGTTCGAATATAATATAAATTGTGAAGAAATTGCACACGATAATAATGTATTGCAATTAAATTACATACAATCATATTGTTCATGATGATATTACCCCCAACGTTTTTGTCTCACAATGATACTGTACACAACGATATTACCTCAACGTTTTTTCCGAAACCTTTTTACAGTTAACCCAAAAATACATAACTTCCTTCAGATCTTCTACAGAATAATCGTATACTTTTATAAGAAGTAATGAGTTCCATAAAAAGACAGAATAATCGACTGAGAGCCCAAGGGAGGAACAGAAAGAGTTATCATCCTCCATTCACTGCTCCTTCATTGAATCTCTGAAGTTCTATCCTCTTCTTAAGTCAACTTTGGTTTGTCTCTTACACTAAGAAAAATATTTCATTGATTAGAGTACATTAGTTTTCTTGATGGATTTAAAACAGAAATGACTTATCTCAATCAAATTGATATCAATTTCATTTATAAGGTGGAGTTTGTGATGTATAATCTCTTATAAATATGTGCCTCTCTTTTCTCAATAGTTAGGGCTACAATACATTTTCTATTCTGCTAATAAATTTATTTATTTCTGTATAAAAATCTATCATTTCATTTTGCATATGTATAATGTCACTAATAATTTGTTGAATATTATTTTATATTAATATTTAATTAATATAATATTAACATTTTATATTATATACGTATCATTTGTCCCTTTAAATTTGTCTGATTCTCTGCTTATGACTTCCAGTTATAATGAATATAATTGTTTTTTGTTAGTTGTATTTTTTTTTTAAATTTACCTATACTTATTTAACTGACTATTATAAGTATACCTTATAATACTTTAATAAATTATCTTAATAATGTTCACTATTTCAATGTAACGATAAACACGTCATACTTTGTAATAATTAAAAATTCCATATAATATCGTGCTTCGTACAAATTCAAATAAAGTAAATACAAATTATATTTGTAATATTAAAATTCCGTACTTATCTTGAATAGATCTCTTCTATGTTGCAACTTATAATCTCCTTTCCAAGGAAGGCGTCGATTTTTCTCTCTTGAGATAAATGATCAAGTTAGAAGTATCTTCGAATTCCTCAACCTGGCTTTGGTCCTATTTCTTGTAGGACATATCTGAAGAGTTTCCGTATTTTCGTCTCATCAAAAATATTGGCCCTGATTTAAGCACTTGTAATGTAAGTTGTATCAGATGTACGAATAACAAACAACAACTACTTGAATGATCTCTAATGGGCCTTAGCTTCAAATTGTGTGTAAGGTATTTGTCTAACATCTGTTTCTTCGGCTAAGACTTAGGTATAGTCCATGGATTAGAACATGTATATGTGCAATTTATTTTAGGTAAGTATGGTCAAGGGATCTCAACTTTTAAGGCGAGATCCAATGAACAAGTGTTTTACTCGGTGGATCTCATCTCCTTTAATGGAAAGATCGTTCATTGTGCAGGTACCTCTTCATATCAAGGTGACTTGTGACTTCTGATCTCGTTAATAATTGTCCCTTTAAATAAATTCCTTCAGAACTTCCACGGAATCATAGTATACTTCTATATATAAGAACTAAGGAGTTCCATAAAACGACAGAATAATCGACTGAGATACCCAGTGAGAAGCAGAGGGAGTTCTCATCCTCTACCCACATCTCCTTCTTTGAAATAATAGAAAGTCAGCTCTACTTCGTCTCCTATTTTGAGGAGTCTAAATAGGTGGTTGCAAACTAACAAAAAATTTAACTCATAGGGTGAAGGATTCCAAATTTCATTTATTTATAGTGGGTCGTCGGGTCAAAACATAGCAAAAAGCTTTTTACAATCACATCCCAAAATTTTAATGGAACCTCACTGAACTCAGTTTTGATTCCTCCCCCCTCACGCAAGGTTAATAGAAATACAAAGTTAGACCATCATGTAATCAGGCTTGCTAGAATTTTCAATTTGATGTATCGTATCGTACGTC
This sequence comes from Lepeophtheirus salmonis, assembly GCF_016086655.4. Taxonomy (NCBI): domain Eukaryota; kingdom Metazoa; phylum Arthropoda; class Copepoda; order Siphonostomatoida; family Caligidae; genus Lepeophtheirus; species Lepeophtheirus salmonis. The sequence goes on along the minus strand of NC_052142.2, from coordinate 671,964 downwards.
ATAGTGAATAGAAAGGGTACCAAACACAAATTCACAAAAGGGCAAAATTAAGACCTGGAACTAGGCTGCCATGATTTGGACAACCCTTCGGAACTCTGTATTGTTCATATTAAGTGTATTGTCTTGGAGACAGTTGTGATTCCCCTTACCTTGAAGGGCATACTTCATATCTTTTGTGTCTCCCAAGTTAATTAGGTTGGCCTTGACGAATTCTTGGAATTTGATATTCTCATGTACCACATTGGTATCATACCTTATCGAAATTTCAGCGAAAGGACCAGGCAGTTCAACAAAAGGGTTTCTAATATAAGTATTGTTACTCTTCACTAGTGAAGGCATCCTCTTATTGTAGGCAAAGCTTGCTGTCGACAGGAGTTTCATTACTCTAAGTCCACCATCATTAGCTTTACATTCAAGAATACTTATAGGCGCATCGTGGAACAAGCCCTTTATTTTACGTGCATACTTTCTGATTACAATTTGGAAAGCCTTACTGTCTCTCTGGATAATCTTGGATTTTGTCCCTGCTTACAGATACCTTGTTATTACATTGCTTTTAATTATGCGTAAGCGTTGTTTATTTGAAATCATTGCATTATCGAGCATTTTGAGCGACAATTTTAGATCATTGATAATACCCGCTCTTTGTTGCCAAAAACTAGAGTAGCGTATACCTAAAATACTTGTAAAAATCATTTAGTTCCATATTTTTGATAGTACAATCAAAACTAGTGAGCATATGGGAGGGGTCAACGTACATGAGGCCCTTTTTATTCACTTCTATAATAGACAATAGACCCAACTTATTCCTATTCAATGATTCACCAACTTTAGCTCCCGCCATTTCAAAAGCTTCTAAGTAGAGCTTAATACTTTTAAATTTTTACATATTAGTATACTATCATCAGCATACATGATTCTGTTGATAACAGTACCAGAGATCCCAACCTCATACAGTGTCCAAATCATGTAACACAAACTCCATCACTAAAGTGAATAAAGTCCCTGATATTAAGTCTCCCTGCAGTATTTCTCTGATAAATTTAGCATCTAACTCACCATTAAGACTTGTACTAGCATTTAGATAGACCATTCTAATATAATTCACCAATCGAGAAGGGACCTTTTGCATTATCAGGGCCCTACTCAGCGATTTATGGCTAACAATGTCGAATGCTTTACGCATATCAAGCCACACAAAAAAAGAAAGTTGTTTACCTTTCTTCTTGCTATGCACAACAAGACATTTAAGAAGCATGTTATTGATAGAGCACCCGTCCATTTTTCGGAAATTCACCTGCTCTTCAGAGATCTTAATTGGCTGTAGTCCAGAATCAATGATCCTGTGTAATACACGTATAATATGTGGTAAGATGGAGATAGGTCGATCCACTCTTAGGATTCTCAATTTTTGGGATAAAAGTAGTGTTGACCTTTAACAATCTCTTGCCCATCTTACCAGTGGCCAATACAGAATTCAAGTGCTTCAGTAACTCCCTCTGGTCCAGATTCCTGACATCTGCCCTCGTATACCGAAATAGGTCATTCCCTGTTCTACTCACTGGAAGTGCTTTATCCAGTTCATCTATAGTAATAGGGCCTATAATGTTAAGGGCTTCAGGACCACCATAACTATCACAGTCAGGGGGATTCTCTTTTGTCATTAATAGATTCCTTCTCAAAGATTGACTTCCATTCATGCAGAATTGCTGGGTCCATATTAGTCCGCTGCCCAACAGGGTCAAAGGTACCCTCGACAATAGACTAAGCGACCAGTTTAAAATTCTTTTTCAAGCCTTGCTGGGTATTACAAAACGCTTTTTTATATTCAATACTTTTACTGTCCAGAGCTTGCCTTCTGTGGTATTTGTTTGTCACGTTACTCTTGTTTGATTTTTGGAACATTACACCCAGCCTATTATCAACGTTATTTCGTTTTTTTTAGCAACTCCTGTCTTCCTACATCAATTTGGTTCCCGGAATGAGTGCTTTCGATGGAGCTGGTGGGTGGGAACCAGGGCAGCTCTAGCTTTAGCGGCCTTTAGAAGCTTCCTATTATGGTTAGCGATAAACCTTTGAATATGTTGCTCGAAGGTGGAAAGAAAGGCAATCCTTCTCTGGACAGTCTTTATAACTACCCTCCAAACTTGGTAACGATTTGTTCTCGAATATTTAAGGATGAAATTACATGCCTGAATCCCAAATTTATCATCTTTCAGACCACTGATTGTAGCCACCAAAAAAAGGTAAAGCAAGATCAGAGTTAAAGTCTGACTTGATGTATTCATCATTAACTTGATTTTTTAGATGAATATCCATGCTCTTGATATGAGATGAGGATAATGAGTGGCGTGTAATTCTAGACAGGGGACTAAAGGCACATTTATATCGACAAATCCGACAAGCCATTTGTTTCTCATCAGGTAAGTATTTTCCAAATTCCTGGGCCTCCATTTTCAGAAATCCAGACAGAAGGCGGCGTTATTTTAGGCATTTTATTCAGTTCTCTATCGACTATCAGCATCTAATATTATATTAATATTGAATAATAAAGGCGGGAATGATAACGTTCTTGATGGAAGAAGATGTATATTACTTAATCAACGATGCCATAATTATTTCTTCTCTTCTCCACGCACACTTTTGTATTCTTACTAAAGTTATCACCCTTACCTATTAGTTTTGAATAGAATAAAATAAGAAAAGGATATTTTCGTTGCACTAGATCAAACAAGATATCATGAAAGGAGATCAATGACAGCAATTTTGACCTTATTGACTTGATTGATATTGAGATTGCAAATGCAAACAACGTAAAGAAAATCGATATAAGCTCAGTTTATCAGCACATGAAGAAGAGGGGTGATGATCTTTTTGATTAAACTCCACGTGTCGCTTGTGTTTTGCAACCTAAAGTTATGACATATTTAACTGGATTCGGATGTCAGAACAAGAAAATATTATTTGGATCAATCTATTATTTCAATATTCTGTATTTATAATTTATATGATTACACTTGTTTATTTTTGTATATTTAACATAAATGTATGATGGTATATTTTTTAGTATGTAGATTATATTTAATTAAAGCTTTTTTTTTTAAACTTGGAACTTCAAATATATTTCGAAATACTTTACTTTTTTGTTTCGTTAGTTATTATTCTGAGAATATGGTGCATAATGAATTACAATTTCATGGAGTGTGACGTTTTCAAATTTACTGTAACGGATAAAAAACGTCTAAATCAATTATACGAAGTATATCTTCATTAAACATTTTGCTAATAAATACTTTCGTTATAACCTCAAAAATCATAATAAAGCAGGCAGCTGATAATCGCATCAGTATTTTAAGCAATGATACTATATGTCTTTCCCCTCCCCCCTTCTCATTGCACGCTACAATATGATCAACTTTACTAATAGGGCATGTACGTTGTTTACTTATATTCGTTTGTAAACACATCACCAGTGATTAGCGTCACATTGTGGAAAAATAATAAACCTCCTTGTATAATAATTATTATTATCCGACCAAAGAATACTACCTACTAGCTAGAGAAAGACTTCATACAAATTTGAGTGAAATAAAAAATGCTAGTCACACATAGCAGAATATTTTGAAGGCTTCTAATGGCTAATTGTTAAAAGAGAGAGCTTTGATCCAAATACTTGGTCATTCCTTATCTTTTGGAAATATATGGAAACGTTTTTTGGCCGAAGGAGGATCCTTCTTCTCTTACTTTGTTAGCAGGTAGCCACTAAAGCATCCAGGCGCGACAAAAGTTTTCCAATTACTTGGATGAACTTATACTTAAACAGTGTAGTCAAATTTCCTCCGTGAATTGAAAATTAATCCTACTTGGTAGACTTGTTTGGAATGGTTGATAGAGTCTTCCATTCCTTATCCAAGAATTCAATGGTATAAATTATAATATAATTAATAATTGTCTTATTACCACATACAAATACCTCAATATTACAACTTGTAAAGATGTAATATTATTAAAATAGCTAAAATATACATTGGTATCAGACAACAGTTGACGTAATCTTAAAAAATACAAGCGGTCTTTAGCAATCTAGCCTGATATTAGCCCAAGCTACAGTGAGTCTCACCCCTGGCGGATAATATATATTTTTTAGTTTGCTCATACACTATTGACATACATCGCCGACCCAGTTGTTAACGACCCATCAACCTGAGGTAGTTTTTCAAGTATATTTTTTAATACACTTGGAGAAATTGGGATGATCCAGAACATTTACAGGGATGTTTCACAACACAAATAACTTTGCTACGTCCAAACTGAATGATGTGTTGTTTAATTCTTCTTCGTCTCCTTGAGTATTGTGTTTATTGAAAACTTATAAGCTGTTGGATGTGATGGGAGGTTTTGGAGCGGCGGATTACTTGCCATAAATAACGAGATGAGCACGGGAAACTGCTAAAACAGCAAGATATACTTTTATTCTCCAAATCATAATTCCACACATAAGTACCTGCGTTGTTAGAGACCTATGGAAAAAGGCACATTGTCTTCGTCATGATACACGTGAGAGAGCAGTAAAGGGAAGTTACGTTGTTGACGATTAGAACAATACTGAGGAGAAGTTGTTTAAAAGATACAAGGGTACCCAAAAAAAAAAAAAAAAAAAAAAAAAAAAGAGATTGCAGCTACTCACAAGTTTAACTATTGTTGAGAATTTATGCCTAGATGTTACACTTGAACCTTTCAAAACTAAATTTCTGGGGGTGATAGAGAAAAACAAAGGATACATCGAATCGAGAGAATAGGCACCTGAAACCATCAATCACTATAGCCATTTTTTAAATACAAAAACACTCCTATTATTAACTGTGATTATGAAAGAGTTTTTAGTGTGATGTCAAACATACCAAAAAGGTCCTGTTTGATGGAGGGTCATGTAAAGGATATTATGATTGTGAAATAGGACATTGATCTATGAAGACAGGTAAATGTTATCATAAAGAACACAAGCATTATTATTATTATTTACCTAGTTTATATCTAATTAATTTCCTATATTTTTAAGTAATTAAATTTCATATTGGAACCTTAATAAAATAACAGAAGGAACTATAATAGGTATGTGGTATTTAAAAATCAAGTAAGAATTTTTTATTATTTATTAATATTATTATATTTAGAAATTACGAAATCATTCAACTATGATCATAGTTAATACCCATGTTCTATTTGATTATCATATTCTTGACGTGAGCCTTCGTCAGACGCGATTTTTTTGCTACATTTATGTGCGACATCACGTTGGAAACCATCTCGGAACTAAATTTAACGATAGAAGTGTCTTTGTATGTTAAAAACTCTATATCGTGATCGTTTATGGTGCCAATTTTCTAAATTTGATGTATCCCTATCATTTACAGACATTAATTTTGAAAGGTTCAAGTGTAATATCTTGGCATAGATTTTCTATGATAATTACACTTGGGAGTAGCAATAATTTTTCTTTCAAAGCTGAATTGGTTACCTGGATTGGATTTAAATTGTGTTGAATAAACATTATTGCATACAAAAATGAATCATTCTTCAAAACATATTTTGTTTTATAGATTGCATCATTGTTTCCATACGTAACATTCATATACTCTTTGACTGAATTGAAGTGCTTGTCGTAGTAGTTAATTGTTTTGGATCATCTGAATTAAAAATATATATATTCACTTCAGAGATGATAGTGATTGTATTTTAAAATAAGTCAGGTCAGAGCGTTGCTATTCTGTTCAGCCTATGAGCAAGACAAGTGATATGTAGCATTATTGTAAAATGTTGTTTAAGATTTTCGGTTGCTTCATAATAACTTCATAATATTAAATCCGATTCTTGGCAATAACAGTTTTGCAATTAAGAAGAACTAAATTATTAATGGTATTAACGCAAATTGTGTAACAAAAACGTGTCGATGGCTTAGGATTCGATAGATAAACTGTAAACAGCAGTTTCTTGTGCATAAGATCAACTCTCTTCATACCTTTACTAAGAGCATTACCATTATACATGAATTACTAGATATATGGATGAGTGGAAATTTTATTTGTCAACGAAATCTCAGAAGCTCACCTTTTTCTATTAATAATAACGAAGGAAAAAATATGTTAACTCTTTATTAATCCTTCATAAATACATTGAATGATGAGATAAATAAATAGCTTTATTTGAATTTTTAAACAAGGAGTCTTACATTGGAATATTTTGGATTTAAAAAAATAATATAAATATTTATAAGCAATGTAAATAACGGTCCGTATAAATCTTCTAAATTCATTTTATACTAAATTTTATAGCATTATTTTTTATAAAAAAAATAGATGCCCTCTACATAAATATTTCTATCTTGTAAAATTGGAAAAGTTGCTTGAAAAAATGCTAAAGAGCATAAAAAGCTTCTTTTCGTCGATTTCCTATCAAAAATGGAGAGCTTTGAAAGTAGTAATTTATGTTTTTTTTATATGTATAAATATATTAAAAATTAAATTATTAAACAAAACTTTATTATACAATAACTATCAAACACAAGCATCAAGAAATAATATATTTAAGTTTTTAAAAATTGTATTATGAAGCTATAAAAAATAATAATCACTATATTATACACAAATTTACTTATTAGGTTAGGTTTTGCGGTTTAACTCAAATAATTAGAGACTATTTAAATATTAGATTTATAATTGAATGAATATAATATTAACGTTTTTAAAATGGCAATACCCTTCGTTTAATTGGACTCTATACCGTTGTTCCAATCGTTTATAATAGGTATCCACACTTCTCAGTAGATTGACTCTGAATAGGCATCTAACTTTCTTCAAATATTGATGAAGCAAAGTCATTTTAAGTTTCTTAATGACTATATGAAGTTCGAGCAAGCAATTAAATTGACCAGTCACAGTGTCCATTATTTTAGATCAACATTTCAGAAACACTCAATCTGAAATGTAATAATCATCTTAATACAATACTTCAAGTTAAGGAACTTACAAATACCATAATATGATAACCTTCGTTTTTCCTTAAGCTTTAATGCTATTTGAGTTATTTGCTTTAAGCTATTTGAAAAAGTTGAAATATCGAACTTATATCATTAGGAGATTATCAATCGGCTCATAAAATATATTAATATGAGGCTTATACCGAGTGAATGATGGGATCAACAGTAAAGGAAACGACAAATGGAGTTGCCATATGAACGTTGCGTTTTAAAAAGTTTTGGAGAAATGAGCAAAGGGTGAAAGTAAGGTTTGGAATGAATGGAATAAGGAAAATGACTTAGGAGGAGTCATTGACAGGCTTATTTCCTTTGTAGCGAGGAAAACCCTCCCGCCGGATCACCGGGAAACCCCTATAACTTTGTAAGGCTATATATGAATAGAATATGATATATCTTCGTACGCTTATGCTGATAACTCTTTCTCGAAAACAGCAACGGGTTTGATCATTTATAACGATATTGTAGATCTAATCCTATATGTTGACATGGTAGTATGGAAATTAAGAAAACTCTTTTACTTATTATCCTGAAATGGATCCACCAAGATACATTATTATATCCTTTCTTGATGAAATTTAAGGTCAGAAAGGCCCATCCAAATTAATGAGAGATCAGATTGGTGTTTTCATCTTCCTCTCATTAAAGTCCTTCCCTAAGGAGGGTGATATCCTCTGCCACTTTCACTAAGGAAATACACTTTCTGTTTCGGTGTAAAATTTGATATCTTGAATCACATATGATGACAATGAAGTAGTTACTTATCCTCCTCGTGATTTGAGGAAGAAATAAGGACTCCCAAAGTCTAGCTGCTGTTCAGGAACTGATTCCTTTACTTTTTACGAGTCACACACATGTAATTAATAGCCTTATTAAAAGTCCTAAGTATCACAATAGTAATAAACAGTATCTTTTGAATAACTAACTGAAAAGTTGAGCTTCAGAGCTACGGAGTATAAATTGTGTTCTCTTTCTTTCTTTCCATCTCTCTCAGAGCTGCTCATAGCTAATCTAATAAAACGTCATGACAGATAAGCTGCTCTACTCTCAAATACTCTTTAAATTGTGAGGGTTACTACGTTAATTTTGTGGTGTTTTTTAACTTACCGGTGGGACATTCAATATTCATCACTGATCCTTGCTATATACGAAGTGGAATTTTGTTTATTTCCATCCTCTCACGTCTACTTGCAGCTGATCTAATATAATTTTATGACAGCTAAGCTCATTTCCTCCAAAAATTCTTCAAATTGTCAGGGTAATCACGTTAATTTTCTCTTTCTTTTTACCACTGTTGATATATCATATTGATATATACACAAGGTTGATAATACAAAGGATACAAAAACGTGCGAAGAGAAGGGAAGAAAGGCTTATGGTATCATTCATTAAAATAATAAACATTTTCGTCTATCAAGAACGTTATCAATTCCCGCTTTCATAATTCAATATTAATATAATATTAGATACTGATAGTAGATAGAGAACTGAATAAAATGCCTAAAATAACGTCGCCTTTTGTCTGGATTAAATAGAATTAATATGATTTTTATTAAAATATTACTAAGCAATATTATAAGACAGTATGGAATAAAATACTATGTAGTTTTAAATAATATGTAATTCATTTATTAAGATGTTGAAGAAATAATATGACAGTGATAGTCTGGGAGCACATAAAAAATAAATGGCAGTTGGTATGATTGACTTATTTGGCTGACTACCAGATGATTTTGGGCATTTTTCAGTTTCTTTTTGCATGAAAGGTTGCGTGATACAATAAAGGTAATGACGTGGATTATGAAAAAGAAATAGAAGGAAAGGAGAAAAGTTAATTTTTATTTTTCTAGGTATTTTAGTTTCGTAAGAAAGAAAGGATATTCTTGTAACCATAAATCTTACAACTTTTTCTCAAAAATTTCACAAAACAGGATATTTTATTATTGGATTTTTCAGCATTCCGGAATCTTCTTAGAATGTTCTTCCTCTTGGTTGGAGGGGAGGGGGGAGTTTCCCTCCATCTTTAATCTTTCTAGAACTCTTACGCTAAATAGCCTCTTATTATTTTTTTTTCTGAGGATCTTCCTTTTTATTATTGTTTCTCTTTAAGTGTGTGGAAAATTACCTTAATTAGAGATTCTTCCTCAATTAATTTGATCTACTTTTAGAGAATTTTTTTTAAAAATATTATGGAAGACAAACCAAATGATCGTCCGCTTGAGGATGTTTTTAAAAATCTAAGCAAAGAAAATAAGTCTGATGCCAACGTTATCTCCAGAAGGGAGAAAAACATTAAAGCAGCTGTCCAAAGGATAAATTTGAACACAACGTTCAAATGAGGAAAGTTTGTTGTTACTTTAACAGAATCACATACAAATCGTGTATTCAATAATAATAATATGAAACAAATCATGGTATTTCATGCTGCTCAGTTTTTTGGCCTTACAGAAAATGAAATTTCTGGACTCAAGCTCGATATGGCTTTGGTTATGCATCTTTCTATACACATGAATCTATAGATGTACGCTCTCGGCTACATATATTGAAGAAATCCTACAATGTTAACATAGAATTGTCCAATGGTGAAATGAAATATGTATCTATGAAAATAAGAGATATTGAGAACTTTAAGATGAAAAAAGAAAAAGATTTAGCATTATCGCAGTCAACACCTTCAAAATAATTGATGAAAGTAAATTGGGAGAATGGATTTCAAAGTTTTCTAAGGTCGTAGATTCTTATCCTGCGTCTAACCCTGAAGATTCTGATGCTGAAATGAATTAAAAACTACAAATCGGTTTGGAGAACATCAACTTTTAAATATGAAGTGACAGGAGACCCTTCAAACATCCCTCAAATTATACCTGTTGACAAGTGTCTAGTTAACTTAAGGTTTATCGGTGTTCGCCAACAGTGCCAAAAATGCTTCCTGTTTGGGATGTTCAATAATTGGATTCAGATTGATCATATCAATTAATTTAAATTAAAAAATTGAATATCTTATTTGAAGGTATTATTTTGGTTCATGCGCTGAAGTCTTTTTACTTTTTGAAGTCTAAAATATGAAAACAATATAAATTAATATAAAATATTAAGTATTTAATAGTATTTATATTGATATTATATATGGATTTGCACAAGAAGACAAGATTTTTTTTGACAGAAAAGCTAAAGCTGGCCACTCTTGATCCAAACATCTACTATATTCTTATAATATGATATCAGTTTATTTTCTTTGGTAAAAAAAAATCAACTCCTATATTGTTTGAGATATGGTCATATTTTCGTACGCTTATACTGATAGTGATAACTCTTCCTCGAAAACCTCAGTGTGCTTGATTATAAATCCCTTGTATTATGAGATTAGGAAAACTATTGCAGATGCGAATTCCTGGATCCTTTTGAGTACTAAAACAAACTTTGGGCATGTTCTCTTATTATTCCAAATGGATCCCTAGCTTCTCTGAGAAAATATACCCCCATTCTAATAAATTTCCTGCTTTACCCAGCCTCTTCATCCAAGAGGAATTTGTTATGTATTTAATATTTCCTTACATGTTCTTAACTTCTTGTATATTCGTCTATGTATTATAAGTACTGTGTTTTACGTATTATAAATAGTCCTGTATTGTGTAAATAAATTAGAGTATAGTTAGAATACACATGCTCTTATAAACAGTGTTACATTATTCCTCCACGTGAATTCTTCTCCTCATATCTCTTGATCATCCTGGATCTCTCCTACTATAAATAAGATTGTGTCTCTCTCTCGTCAAGACGCAACAGAATCCAAGGGTGAAACACAAGGAGCTGATATAATGAGCGAGGAGTTGAAGTTATCACTTTCCTGAGTTTGGAAGCCAGCAGGAGGTTATCATACCATTCTACGATGGATTTTCATCACTACTGATAAAGCAATAAACTAAAAACGTCTCCAAAACAACTTCTTTTTTTCAATTATGGACTCTAAATTTTTTCAATATATTACTAATATTTATTTTTATGATGTAATGAGATTAAATGTTTCTTTTCTAAATCATTTTAGTTGCGTTATTGTAAATAAAGAGATCAGGCTTGTCTGAAAGTTAAGAGGAAGATAAAAACACATTTACCTTGTATATTGTTAGAAAGGAAAAATTAAGTAAATTAATATCAATTATCAAATATGTATTGACATTATTGAATGTTTTATCAGCTGTAAGGCCTAATCTATAGACAAAAAAATGAATACATGTAGAATAATAAAAAAAAATCATTTTGAAGACTGTATATCAAAATATTTTATTTTTCTTATTGGTTGAAACATAACATTTCTATTAACCCTTTACTGCTTGGATGTACCTCAAAATCTCTTTTTAAATAAACAGGTGTAGCATTAATTTCCAATTAGGTAATATCTTCTACTTAATTGTGATAAAAGCTAGTTTATTATTAAAATAAGAAATATTTTTTATGTTCATATAATGAATATGCGTTTGAACGAAATTATAAATATTTTTCTACATGAATTTCTAATAATTTTATTTATAATTTTTCGCCCGAATGTACTTTCAAAGCCATGTGACAAAGTGGATCTCAAAGTCTTGTTAAGATATTTTTTTTATTGAAAAATATTTTTGAGCTTTTTTTTATATATATTATATCCTGATGCCTTTAAAAATTTATCCAAATGGTAATTTTTCTTTTTAATTTATTAGATAAAATTCGGGGGGTAAAGGGTTCATATATACTAATTCAATATCTTATATGATGTCATAATTGTCAATAATAATAATAATAGTAAAATAAAAATAGTGCATCGTACAAATTCAAATATAATAATTATATTTGAAATATTTAAATTCCCTTCCATTTGTGAATTTATCCCTTCAAATCTGGAATCTATTTCTTCAGGAAGGATACTTCTTATTAATAGGACGGGCATACAAACTCGTGCAAAGATAGGGAGTTACAAAGACATATACTAGTGATTAAAGTTTATTTAAAAAAATAAGCTGCCTATGATATTACGATTTTGGAGGAAATATCACGTGATTCTATGATGGAAAAGAGTTAATATAAAAAGTAGTTGAAATTTTCAAACTAAGGAATACTTGATTTACTTCGAGAAACTCATAAGCAACTTTCTTATTTCTATACTATGGATCTATTGACATTAAGATCTCTTAAATTTCTTCCCTTAAGATCACTTATGTAATATTTTATAAAATGCGTAATCAAAAACTAACGATAATCTCTTTAACCATAGTAGTAGATTACTAGTAAATTAATAAGTTAAAAGTATTAAAACTTATATTTTTTATATTAAGTTAAAGAAGTATGGGTAAAATAAAAATAAAAACTGAAAAAACAATTATCCATTAGAAAAAATATTAATTATAAATTTTAATTGAATTTATACACATAAAGTCAAACAAATTAATGATAAAAAATGAGATGATATAGAAGCTATTCATATTAAATATGAATAAGGGGAATAAGGAATTTAAATATTTTGAATATAATTATTATTTACTTTATTTGAATTTATACGAAGCACGGTGTTATATTGTTTAATAATTATTATTTACTACGAAGTGAGACCATTAGACTTATGTTTTCGAAATAACTATAATGGAACTGAAACTATCAATCAAACAACTACATTTACCAAAATATTTATTGATAATATATCTTGACAATAAGAGTTAAATATTTTAAAATATAAGACACCAACTATTTAATTAAAAGTTTATTTATATAATTTTGTCATTCGCCTTTTGGCAGCTGGATCGTTTTCTGCTCCGTATTTTGCTAATAAAATTTGCAATATAAATCCATTTGGCATTTTCTTCTTCTCCAGAGTAATAGTGCAATCCACCTTCTATTGATTCACTGAAAAATTTGGCAGCTAAATTCACGTTACATCTTTCGATTGGTCTTGGATTGATGACATTATGACTGAGTTGATGAGCATAACGAAATGAAGTTGACATTTCTTCCTTGTATAATTAAATTGAATTATTCAAACTAGAATTAACTGCTTTTTTATCAAAATCTGGGCATTTTAATTCCTTTGTATTAAGAAAGTTAGTTTAAATTATTGACTTGAATAAGGGATTTGTGTCAAACATATTTTTGGTAAATTTGTTAATAACAAAGCTATTTTCGTTATTGCATCCAAGCTCTTCCATGAATGTTCTATTCGTTGCATGTCTATCACAAATTGGTGTTACAATAAAAAAAAACCAAGTTAAGTGAGATTTTTAATAGAAATCCAAACCACTTCTTGATAGTAGATGAAGATATTTTTATTAGAGGAACCATGCAAAGTATATCGTGATAACTAGAAGCTACTCAGTAACTATGAAGTAAATAATTGTTTTTGGAGTGTTTCCTTGTTCCTCATTTTCGTAAAACTTTCCATTTGAATACTCACAGCGACGAGAACAATATAATTCATCAAATATGAGAATAACGATTCGATCTTTAGAAAAGAAAAAATAAATTCTTAATTCTCTCCTTTAAATAGACTTTTTATGTTCAGTAAACCCTTCTTCCATAGTTAAAATAGATGAAAATCTTCTCTAGTGTCTGAAAATATTATTAGTAATAGTTGCATGATGTACATTATTCATGTATAAATAATTTTAGTAATTGACAGATGGTAGAGAAAGATTGCCACTCTCCTAAATCAAACGATAGAGAGCTTGACTGGTGTCCATCCAAAGATAAGCATTAAGTACGGAGAATAACACCCATATTCATCACCATTATAGCAAACTTCAGTTGCTCCAAGGAAAAATTGTATTTTTGTCATTAGATGCATATGCTTCAACATTACACATAAATTCAATTTTTCAAATAATATCCAGTGAGTCTTTATCATTGTCTTCTTCCATATTAAGAAATACTTAAAGATGAGACAAAAGATTTTGGATACAATCAATTGTATCTTGGTATTCTATCTTTTGTACATAAATATAGCAATCATGACAGATAGTCTGCACAGAGATTTCTGGCATAAATTTGGAATATCTTATAGATGAGGGTACATGATTATCTAACATTATAATTCATGATACATCTGTCATCGGCACATCAGACATTATAAATTTATTACAATAGTTATGATCTGGTTATAGAAGAGCTTGAGAGACAAATTTTTCTCTCAAAATGATTTTCACAAATAACTAATTTCCACCAATTCGGAGGATATTGAAGGCTAGATAAGCATTCCTGTCTTGTAGTACGGTCTGCAGAGCTTTTTCGAAATGGAAATATGAGGGGTTTTTTGTGTATTTTAACTCCGTCCTTAAATTAATCAAGTTAAGTTAAAAGTTCATTTTCATAAATTCAAAGTTAACTAGTTAAGTTGAAGTTAAAATAACGCTGGTTAAATAATTAACTAGTTAAGTTAAAAGTTAATTAACTTAACCTTTAAGTTATTTAAGTTAAGTTGTATTAACTTGCCCAACTCTGGTTGAAGTCTTTTAGCAATGATCAGAGATTTATTTTACGTTTACATTAAATGTAGTAATATTATCGAATCACTTTAAGTTTAGTCGAGGGTATTTAAATAGTTTTTGATAGGTAACAGTAATTGAGTATTTATCTTGTATATTCCCAATATCCAGTGAATTACTATTATCAACAACTTGTAAATCTGGTCACATTTTCTCTACCTATATTCCTAAAATTGTACTAAAAATACCAAAGCCTGTGACATAATATATATAAATCTTATAAACAGAAACAATCATATTAGTATTTGTTCTGGCAAAGATATCTCTTTAATTTGATCAGATTATACCTTAAGGTTATGGGTAGTGATTTAATCAATTGTTTGAAAAAAAGACTTTTTATGTTGGACTACATCTTATGTGTTCATGAAAAACGTTCTTTGCTAAGAGGAATTCATATATCCGTTTCCTTACCTCTGTTTCTTTGGAAAGAGTTCTTAAATTAGTGTTGACTTGCTCTCATCTTCATTTAGATGGGGCATGGTAATATCAAAACAAAAGTTAAATCCTCGTAATTTGTGACAAAGGAAGACTTGAAGATACCGATGAGTTCATACCGTTTTGCTTCTGGATTTTTTCAAGAGAATATGAATATAGTTCATACATGAGTTACTCCTTGACTGTAGTGATGGACCTTAAGAGGAGTTCGAAATTTTTATCGAGTAATGATTAATTTCCTCAATCTAGGTTTTCAATCGTAAATAAAAGCAACTTGAAGTCTTAGCACGACAAGTCATAAAGAAGAGTTTGAGAAAATTTACCAACATTTCTTCCCACAAATGTCAATTTAATTTTTGTTATTGAGGAATGACTAATTTCTAGCTACTTAATAAAGTTAACAACAAAATATATAAATCTCTCTCTCTCTCTTCATACAATTCATAGAAATATAAATACTATGTCTATCAGAGCCCTCGAATCTCTTTGTAATTGAAGGAAATATTAATTTTTTGGAAATTTGTTGTAAATTTGAAAGCATTTGTGAAATAAATACGCTTGACTCATACTTCTTATCTATCAAACTTTTATTTTTTTTCTTCATAGAATGGAATATTTCATTCATACATGGTGATATCTAGATGCTCCTTTATTTTGTATAGTACATTGAAATCAATTTCAATTTATTTATATAGTCTATAATTTTTTCCCAATTTGCAATTAATTTCAAATAAGTTGATTCAATCACTTTTTTGAATATTATAATGTTTTAAAAGATTCGGAAAAATGATATTGTATTTCATTTTTAATTTCTACAATATGAAAATAATTCATCAAAGAAAGTGATGATGATCATTCTGGCAGTCCTTGAAAAAATGAAAAAAAAATAAAAAAAATATAGCTCATAGAACTCTTCGAAATATTACTGCAAAAGTTTATTATTATAAAAACACTTTGTTCATGTATATATATATATAAGGAAAAGTGTAAAACTTTATTATTATCCTCATATCTAGATAGTTGTTGAATCTGGTTATTTGTTAAGAGTATAAAATCCTTTAGGGGTGATGGACTAGGGATAAAGGAGTGACATGGTTGTCATTTACAATTCATTGACAGACCTACCCATTTCATATGTGATATATTAATAAGCAGAAAATTCCACATTCTTCTAGAGGATAATAGATATCCTTGAATATATTTTTAAATTCTTGATGATTTTTTTGTCTGAAAACAATAACATAGTTAAAGTGGGATGAACCAAAGTTATATTTATATCATGCATGTCTGAGTACAAATATTCCAAGTAAATATGACTCCGGATTTCATAACAAACTGTCATTGGATTTAGTATATTAAAAGTTCTAGACATCCTCAAATCTGATGAACAATTATTTCTTCACATTAAGTATCCATTTTCTGATCACTGGAATGAAATATATATTTGAGTAGTTTTCATAACTTCATAACTAGAAGTAACATTTGTTATCTTTATCACTCCAATGATTGACAAGTGTAAAGCTACATCTATATTCCTTAAACTTGCGGAAACATCTAAGCATGCTGGCTTCTGAAGCTTCTTGGTCTTTTGAGGAACACTCTTTGGGTCATCAACCTCGGATAAATATCACAATTTAGCATAGTATTGATAGAACATATTTGAGCATGACTATGAACAGTAATCTATGTTTTCAAAAAATATAAACAGTCACTGCTAGTATCTGATCAACGAAATGATGCCATTCGTCTTATTAAGTTCACATGAGAGCATTAACAAGTATTTAAATGAAAAGCTCGCTCTAAAATGATCAGATATAGTTGAACCTGAAGGTAACAGAAAATGCAAGCCTGTGTTTCCCGTCATTGACGCAGCTACAGCTCTCACAGACCTGGTAGGACAAGAAAGTCCCTTTTTATTTGATGGTCTTGGAGTTAAATTTACTTACTACTCTTGCTCACATCTAGGAAGAGAACGACAGTTACAGGAAAGCACATCACTTTGTGAGGTCAGTAACACTTACAAATAATGTGGCTAGAAGAGTTTTAAAACTAATGAGTGACTCTGCGACTCAAATCACAACTGAGCCAGGGAGGAGAAGCTGCTCTTTATAAATTAAGAGTACTGCAGGAACAAATTTGACAGTTCCAAGAAAACGACAATAAGGTAGTGATAATACACAAATTAGTGACATCCTAACTGACAATTTGATTTTTGTTTGTTTTTTAATTATATAATTTTATGTATATGTATTAAAAATAGATAAAATTTCGAGAAGTATTTATTGGTTTACATCTAAATTCAAGAAAACTGTATTAAATTTCAACGGTTATCATTTTTAATGTTAAAGCATCAACCACAGGATGGCTGCAATGAAAACAAAAACATAATATCTCGAATTGGATAAGAGTCAATAGAGACAATTGCGCCTGGGACAACGACAAAGTTACGATGATCTTCAATTTTAGTCTATGTTATCAAAATAGCATTCAATACAAATGGGCCTATTCTATAACTTTAGCTAAGATATAAAGCACTTGAAGAAAAAATAAAAAAAAATATTTGCTTCTAAGTAAGGTCCTTCATTTTACTCAATTTTCTAGTGGTTATATACATTTTATATTAACTGTAATCAAGATTAAGTAATAAATAATTATTTTTTCAAATGCTGAATGTTTGTATAAATTTGTTATTTATTTTCATTTTCATCTATATAGTTATTTCATGTCGAAGTATGGCACTGAATTGTAAATATACCCTTAAAACTTTAAGCCTTTGACGGCCAAACCCTTAGTGGTTGAAAGTTTTAATTGTCATTTTCGTGTTCTACAGCTTAAATAAAAATCATAATTGTGGAGTTCAGCTTGTAGGCATTCCAATACCTAAATTTTGTTGCATAGGGTAATTAATTACATAAGTTAAAGTTAAAAACACAAAGTTACACAATATAGATATGCAAATTATTAGTAAATGATAAACATACAAAATGAAACAATGAATGTTTTAATAGAAAAATAATATTAGAATTAAATCCATCTCCTGTAATAATCTCAATTCGAGCAGCAAGTAGAATTATACTTTTTTATATATATATTTCTCTAAAAAGAACAAAAATAAAAAACCAGAAATGTTAATTAATCTATTCAAATTTTAATTCTTAATAAAGTATCTTAAATAGGAAACTAAGCCTCCCTAGTTTGACAATTCTGGCAGCTATTATTAGCTTAATATAGTTTTCTAATATGTAATCGTAGAGAATTCGATAAATAAGTAAATATCTACTTAATCTGAAGATAAGACCATTAAGACATCTTTTCCAGTTTTTATTTAAATTTGTAACATAATACTGTTGATAGAAAAACATTGGTTACTTATATATATACGTCTAAATCTAATACCCCGTTGTTTTTTAAAGTTCCATTTGATAGTCAGTAAATTTTTGATACTTTTTAATTTACTATACTGGTATAGTTGGCTCTCAATACTCTGTAGATTATCCCTACATCGCAATTTAAAATGAAAATGGTGCTATAAATTAAATCTTCAACACTTGTTAGAGCTCAAAATTCATCAAATACTGTATTTAACATAGGAATTTCATCAATTTAGCATTGAATGTCTCATGGTTCATATTATTTAGTTGTAGTTCAACGAAGGGCATGCTAACATGGGCTGGGAAATTTGATGAAGGTTATTATTAATCATGGATAATACTTCAAATATACATCCATAATTAATAATCTCCTCCTTTGGTTCATTAAGAAAGTATTTTTTCATGAAGGATATTTAAATATTCCCTGATTACTATGAAGTGCTTGAAATAGTAATCTGCTCCTTTTAGCCAAGTTCCCTAGCGTATAATGACTGGAACTCGGGATAAGTGAATTTAGTCAGAAGTAGGTAAGATTATACGATTTGCCTCAGACTAAAACCCCACTGATATTATTTATCTTATAAAATATCGTGTTTTGTTCTAATAATATATATATATTTTTTTTTTTAAATTATATATAATTTTTTTTTGATGGAAGAATATACCTATATAGAAATGTGAATAATTCATGCTTATTGAGTATTGAATCAAGTTTATATATTTTTTCACCAGAATGGTGAATAAAATTAAATGATATTAACCTACAAAATATATATATATATATATGAAGGTTCATTATATTATTTTATTTGTTATTTTCTATACATTGTTTATGAGATATAATTTTGTAAGTCAAAAATTAACTAGGTGACAGTAGTTGTCACAACTTTGCGCAATTAATTTGTTAGTTAGTATTAAAGTTGGGTAGTTTTAGTTCAAAGTGAGAACAGGAAAAGTTATTCACTTGAAACCATTGTGATTAAATTCGAATCACAGTCGTTCCTAGACAAAGAAATATACAAAAAATATCTAAATTGCCTTAAAAATATTTTTTGGTTGGATCAATTAATTGGAGTACTATAATGTCTATTTATATCTTATCAGTACATTCCATCTGACCAATAATAATAAAAATTAATAAGCTCTAACGTTCCGAAATACTTTACTAATTAATGTATTAAGAGATGTAACTTTTCTATATAAAAAAATTAGTTTTATGATTCGAAAAGGAAAAACAGTTGGTATTCTTGTTATTCTTTCACAAAATATTCATTCTGTAATAGATTATTGTGTTATAGACCTATTTCTTTTACAATGTTTAGAAAATTCCCATCTATTTTGGTTTTAATTTTATTAATAGAAAATGCAAAGAAAAGTATCGCCCTACGTCTGAATTGCACAAAAGGAATGTTGGGAAATTTGAACTTATTGACATGAGGAAAATATGATGGTGCATCAGATATGCTCTTTTAATTGCTCTTATTGTAATATATTCTTATAGTTCTTTATTATGGGACTTCTTCCCTTGTCCTTCACTCCTCCATCTATACATATATATCTTTGGTTCCACAATACTAAAGTACTCCGCTAGGGGTAAACATACATTTATATACAACACTTATAGTACCCTTTCTAGAGTTGAACGACATTTAATATCCCCCCTTCCTCAAACGTATTAAGAACTTTGAAATATTAAAAACGAGTTATAATAACTTCTACTTCTACTTCGACCTCGCCACAATGAGTGTCCCTTGTATTATAGACATATACAACGTCGAGCATCTTAATACCTCAAAATTCATCGATAAATATGGTATTAAAGCCGTTCCAGCCAAATGAGTAATGACAAATTATTGGAGGTTGTTAGTTAAGATGTCATTTCTAAAATGAAAGTAAAGTCGAATGGAAAGATATTTCATAGCCAAAGATTAAACTAACGACAATTGGGATCAATCAATTGGAATAGTGGAATAGCAATTGGAATAGTTATACTGATTGGTCTTTTAAACGGCTATTTTTAGGATCGACTATATATTATCCACGTGATAGAGACAATCATAACAAATGATAAAATCACTATAGAGTTCGTATTTCAATGCATATAAATAACTATAGGTATTGAATTTGAGGTTAATAAATTTAAGATGCCATCGGTCATCAAAATCTAAGGGATTATTAATGAAGAATAAATTTATGCAGAACTATCATAAATATAAAATAGTCTCCTACCAATTTCCAAGGCCATCAGTGCATTTAATAAAAAAAAGTTGTCATTCCTATTGTAGAGCACCTATAGACCGATTTCGAGTTAGAGCATAAAAAATTAAATGGAACAAAGTTGTAAATTAAAGTTTAGCAACATTGAATTGTAAGAATAAGTTGATAAATAGAGAATTTACAGGAATATTCCTATTTTAAATTTTGAGCTACTCTATGGATTGTTAAAAACTATGCATACTAGAAGAAACCCAAGTCTTGTACTTAAATGTGTTCGTTTTTTACTAACTATTAAATGGAACTATGAGTGTACTAGTTTGGAATAATAAGTATGTATTAGTAAAATTCAATTTTATAATTTATAAGATAATTTATAATGAAATATCAAGAAGACCATTGGAAAGTTATAACTTAGAAGAAGCTGGTCCTATACCATGTTCTTCAATTTAAGACTTGGGTATACTCATTGAATTTAAAAAATATCTGATAGCATGTCTTTAATTTTACTTAAGGATTATTAATAGTTTAAAATCTTCAAAACATTGGGTATAGAGCTATTTTAAATCTATAAGGATCTCCATCTTAAAGCAGTAGTACACTTTTCTCTCTCCTAATTCATAACAAAACAAAAAGCTAATTTTCAAAATGCAGATCTTCAAATCATGAGTACTCTCAGTTTGGCTCCAGGGTTCTCTTTACGATCGATAAAAGTCCCATTCCCAACTATAAGTAAGAAGTTGGAATATTGTTTAAATTGCGGTGAGCGTGAAAACCACGCCTGAGAGAATGCTATAAAAATATTTTAACATTGAGAGACAACGTGTCTTCTCTAGATAATAATTAATACTTATTTACATCAATTAATATAAGCAACACATGTGTGCGACTGATTCCTATGATGAAATAATGATTTGAATTATTATGAACAATACACGAGAAATTAGATGGTCCTCCCTACATAGCCAATCATTAATTGAATATTCATTCAATGTATATATTAAAATATGTCATACTTCAAGATGGAAATAATGTTTAAATTGTGGAGAGCGTAAAAATTTGCGTTAAAAAATGTTATGAAAAATACGTAACATTGAGAGACAAAATCTACTGACAGAGATTGCTATTACCTATAGTGCTTTTTGCTCGCTATTACGTTAGAAATGTCAAAATAGAGAAGAATCTTTAATAAGAGCATTCATATCTTGCAAACATATAACTTTTTTATTATTTACACCTACCACAATTTAGTCAATATTCACATCCCTCGTTATATTCAAATGATATAATACCATGTTTTTTTATATGGATCGAATGTTTCTTTCAAGCATTTCGTAGAGACATTTTTCTCAAGAACAGAATAATAGCCCGTGCTTAAACTCATTTAAATATTTTAAGAATTCACATTGACGCACAGTTTAACCAACAAAACCCTTAGATGCTTATTATTATTTTTTATTTTTTGACCTGATAATTATTTTATTTACACTTACCAACAGGGTCGTTTCAGATGTAAAAAAAATTGCAATTTTAAAACATTTTATTAAAATGTGTTTGTTTGTTATATTACGAATGCACAACAAAAAATATTTAAGGGTTAAGGTCAATTCATTTATATGCTGACGCCTCTTCAAATACCTGCTATGAACATATTTCCAAAGATCAGGCCTAGTTTTTCATTATGGCCAAAATTGTTCAACCTATCAAATAAGTATATAAGTAGTAGGAGAAGAGAAGGCATTTATTAATGGTCATTAATAAATAAAAGATTTCCAATGAGGAATTATAACAATCTATAACGATAGCCAAAAGCTTTCAACTACAGGATGGGAGAAAATAATATCTTGGTTTTTCCAGACATACAGGATTTCTCGTTGGCCTAGAGCTTCATATGTTACCCGTATTGAATTCAGTTGAATATTAATTGTCATCTCATTCTCATATGCCACGAGTAAAATTGTCAGTTGATTTGACAATGGAGTTTGTTCCTTGTAAACTTGGATGGACATTATATTGAAAAGGGTCTTCCCCCAAGTGATCGCCCGGAATGAATGCCCTACTCATCTTAAGGTTTTAAACCCGAGTCAAGATGAATTCATAGTATACATGATGAAAAACTTAAATAACTACACCTTACATATTCTATCAATATTGAATTTCAAAAGATTTAAAATATTTAACGTTAGCCTTCTCGATATGTTCATATTCTACGTCGAGCAATGCAATATCAATCATGTTTTTTGTCAAAATGAATGATAGGAATGATATTTAACTGTAGTAATGAGATGCTATCAATTCCTTGGATTCCTCCAATATATCTGACATCTAATTATTTATTCTTTCCGTATGATAACACCAATAAAGAATTCTATGGAGTCTCTCTTAGTATGAGGATCTTTAACTCATCAGCTTTCTCATTTGTTACTGTATTGATTCATTCATTTTTTTTAAAATCTAAGTATATGGTCTTGCAGTAAGGGTTTAGATTCGTGGTCATATCGATATTGGAAGCACAATATGCCAAATAAATATAATATTCTAAGATTTCCTAAATTGATCAAACATAACTGTTGAAGAATAAAATTGCATTAGGTAAATAAATGTTGAACTGTTGGATAATTTATTATCAACAATCTATATAATACATTTTTATAATTTTCAACTAATCATTTAAAATTTAATATATCGTTTATGTATTTTCTTATTCATCTTACTGGGATAATTTTTTTACATCTAATAATTTATTTATTAATTTTCTTATATCCTTTATACTCATGTTTGTTAACTATTAGATATATTTTTAAATAAAAGGATATTTGGATTACAAATGTAATAAAAATAAATGTTTAGTTAAAGAAAAATATTTACTATATTTGTTTCTTACTGGATTTATGTAATCATCAACTAAAAATTACAACAATTCAATGTACATGATCAGAAAGATGTTATTTATAATAATCATAATTTATATTATTTAGTAATTAAATAGATTTCAATAAATTTTATACATAGCAAATACATATTATTTCGGAAAATAATTACAGAAATTGATCAATAATATTCATTAAACAAAAGTATTCACCTTGTAATTATTAAATGAGTTTTACATAATAAAAGATGGGCTTCAAGTTCATGTATTGCACCGACTGCTAGTCAGGATAGACATATTTTACATAACACACAACCAATCATATTCTATGCAGTCACTATAGGAAGTCAAACATAAATCCTTTACGCATTATGGTATACCCTTGTATTTCTATTAGCCTTGTTTCTTCCTATTTTCTTGCTGGTTGTAGCTGATATAATAAAACGTGATGAGAGCTAAGTTTCTTCCCGAAAATATTTGATTTTCGTTTTTTTTAAATACCTAAAATACAGTTCCTGGACTTTATGGAGACAGCGGACTATATGGAGACAGCTTTGTATCTATATTTTTCTGTCTCCATATAGTCCGTTTCGGAATATATGGAGACAGCAGATTATTTAAATAGAACTAGTTCGAAGTCATCGTCATATTAGCTTGCTAGATGAATTTATGGGTTCTAGTGACCTTTTCGTCTTGTAACGTGTTTGCCATGAGGATATATAAAGAGGAACTTACAGCAGAAAGAGGGAGGTGAGAGAAGTGAGGATTTGAATATGCATGGAAAGCCATTTCATTCATGGTCATTTGGATGGATCTCTCCTCCAGAACAATAGGATATCTGTTCATTATTCCCTTTCCTAGGAAAATCCAATTCACAAGTCTTCTCATGCTCACTTCGAGGGATATCGACTCTTAAGGCCATGTCCGTTGAACAAGTGCTTCACTCGGTCATTGGATCTTGTACCCTTTAATGGAAAGATCCTTGATTGTGCAAGTGACTCTTCATGTAAAGGTCTGTCATAGTGACTTCTGATCTCGTTAATTATTGTCCCTATATATAAATTCCTCCAGATCCTCTACGGAATCATCGTATACTTATACATATAAAAACTAAGGAGTTCCATTAAATGACAGAAAGAACCGATTAGAAATAGAGAGAGTTATCATCCTCCATCCACAGCTCCTTCTTTTAAATTATTGAAATTCAACTCTGCTTCGTCTCCTACTCTAAGGAAACTTTTCCATTAAGATTCCTTCAGTGTCCTTGATGTATATAACGCAGAAATTATCATCCTTATCACTTTATATCAATTCCATTTATAAGTTGGACTTTTTTATATACTGTCTAAACGGATAATTATAAAGCCTGGACACTTCAATCTCACGCCTGATTTATTTATTGCTACTGAGTCTCTTTTGTCATTGTAAAACAAGTGCAAGATAATTCTAGACTAGTAAATATAATGTGCTTCTCTTTTCTCGATATTTTGGTCTACAATTCATATTCTATTCTGATATTACATATAAATACTTATTTAGAACTGGAGAGTTCCAAAATAAGAAATAATTCCCAAATGAATTGCCCAGTGAGGAACAAAGAGTTTTATTTCTCATGCAAGGTTCCTTCGATGAAACTCGTGAATCACGTTCCTTCCAATGTGGACTTTTTTTTTCGTCTCTTATTCTGAGAAAAATATTTCATTGTTAAGAATCCTTCAGTTTCTTTGATGTATATAATGCGGAAATCCCTTGGAAAAAAGTAGAAGTCAATTTTAGACTCTCAGTGATTATGCATCCTTCTGTCTCGATACTTTTGTCTGCAATACATATTGTATTTTAGACAAAAATTATAAAAATAGATCTTGTGACTAGTGGAGCCCTAAGTGACTATGTGATAAAAAATTATCAGTGAACTCTTAACTTTTTGCAATTTTGAAACATAGATATTCCTAATCATTTAAAAAAAAAAATTAAGTTTGCATATCACCGTATTGGAATATTACCCCCATGAAGATTTAGGATCTCCACACTAATAAAGATTATTAATCAATGTTTCCTATAACAGTTCTTAAATATAATTATCTGTTATTTTAAAAATACTCATTAATGACATTAATACAAATAATATAATAATATAGTATAATTAATATAATCATCATTAATCCAGACGTTCATAATTATAGGCTAACTATTTATTTTTTATCCTGCTTTTCTTTGATTATACTTATGATCTGAATAAAACCATTTTTTTAGAGTGAATCCTTTATTTAATGACACCATATGAAAGTTCAAAACTAAGAAGATAATTTAGTAATTTTTATCAAAAACTTGCATAATGAGAATTCGACCTTTTTTTACCAGAGAGAATGCTACTATTAGCCTCATTTAGGAGATTTTTGCTAAATATGTTATGTTATTGAAATCCAACATTAGCAAAATAATTAGTAAAGTGATGTTATTTTTTACACTTCAACCCAATAGAATGATAGGAATATGCTGTTTCTAATAAATTGACAGGTTTGTAAAGCATGGTCTTTGATTTGTCGATGTCAATAAAATTTATCGAGTTTGTTTGGTGAGAATATCATATTGTAAACATAACTAACACGTAATGTAGTTAAATATAATAATAAATCTGAAGCCCTATTAACACTATCTTGATAAGTTTTGATGAGATCGCAATCCTCGCCAGAAAATTCAAAACCATGAGTTATTGAAATTGAGCTATTTTTAAGCTGCAAATAGTACCTTACAATTATTAAATAATAATTCCATAGTCAAGAAGAATGGCTAACTAATAATTGATTTTAGGTCTTTTTTCTGTTTCTTTTCAGATGAAAGGTTGTCTGATACAATACAGGTAAAACTTGTGTAGGTACAAAATTGAATATATGCTTTAAAATTTATAAGCAACTTCTAGAAGGAGTTGAGTTAAAGAATGCCTGAGGAACAACAATGAAAAGAAGAAGACAATTAATGTTGAAAAATGTACATGACGCACAAAAGTGAGCCCAACTTTACGCACATCCGTGGGCCCAACTTTAACAGGATATTTCTTTGAATTCCATTAAACGTACCATGAAAAAATACGTTCTATTATATGATGAAAAGGCTTTATGACTTGATAGCCATAAAAATTCAGTCAATACAGTTCCAATAAAGAAACGATATTTCGTCTTGGTACGAAGGATTGAAAGGATGTACAAAGTTTCATGAGTAATTACAGCATATGTATTTCATTTCTGAGTTTGCTATTTATTTGGATTCACGAAATCTCCCTAGTTTCTCACCATGCCAACATGTCCACTATGATGAACCAATGAGGAATTGATCTTTTGGGCTATGAATGGTTCAATTCCTTTCGTAAAATCAAGATATTTGGTGGCTATAGAATGAAATGCAGAACCACAAATCTAAGGAATATTAACTCAGGATTTCAGTTCCTTGAAGTAGATGAGCATTAACTACGTTGGTAATTTTTTAGAGTTCTTGGATGAGGAGTAAGGACCTACTCCAGTATACGAATGTCTTTCACTTATTTACTGGAAATATGAATCTTTCAAGTCCCAAAACACAGATTGATGAATATGTATAAAATCGACGATAATATTAAAAACAGATGTAAAAATATAATTATTTAATTTATAACCCATGTTTTTATTGAAATATTTCTTTACATAACATTAAAAATTCCTTTAAATTTCAGTAAGGGAAAAGGCAAGTTTTTTTCGCCCACTAAAAATTGTTAGCGTACTACGGCTCTTTTTCTTTCTTTTAAATCAGTGTGCACACTCTCATTTCTTGTTCATGAATCTTGAATGCTGCATACTAATGATAAAGATAGATGATCTATCTTTAAAAAAAAAGAGACCAATCTGGGTGTCCAACTCTACTCCACCCACTAAATCTATGAGGCTAGCTTTTAATCCTGTTATCTCCTGTGGAATATGGAATTTGGTGATTTCTTGTGAATGATGATGATTGATTTTCGTTAGTGAGAGATCAGTCCTAAGACTAATATCCCTATCAGTCTTTTTTTTCCCTATCATTCTCATCTTTTCAACCCTTCAACGGTCCTAGGGACATCGGTCTTCAGTCCTACGGTTACCTACCTTTTTATTTTCTTCACTAATAGCTGAACTCAAGAATATAAGAACCCAGAAAATAATTAATGATATCTAGAACATATGATAATACGTTCTAGTCAAACATTTACTAAAGATATCTTGTCTCTCTTAAAGAGGTTATGAATTAAGATGTAACTACACTGACACAAATGACATAGTTAGTAGTAACAAATTTCAGCTGTTGTAGTTTTTACAAAAGACCGATAAAGACAAGTCCTAGGACAGACAATTTTTATTAGGACCGGATAGATAGGACTTCAGTCTTTTTAATGTCTTAGACCGATCCAACACTAATCTCCGTCTCTTCATTTTTCGTAACTCTTTGAGAACATATAAGTCCAATGAAATAAAATACGCATCAAAAATTTTATTTTTATATATACACATGTAATTTGATTTACTCCACTGTTTTAGTATTTCTTTGTTACCTCTGCCAAAAGTTGAACGGAGGTGAAGTTTTTGGACCTGCTTGTTTGTTAGTGACCAGGATTACAACAAACGTTGAGGATTGATTTTGATAAAACTTGGTTCGAAGATTATATGGTCACAGTAAGAAGACATTAAATTATGAAAGGTCAAGGTAACACTAGAGTAAACAATAAAGAGACTACCATAACTTTGAAAAAAATTAAGATAAATAATTCTATTTGATCTTAGTCAGAGGTATTACACTCTAGTTTACTTACTAATTCTAGTTTGTCTATTATTTTATGCTTATGATCTATATTTGCTTATATACTTAAGAACTTGAATATTGCCTAAATTCATGTGAGCGTTAATTGAAAAAAAAATGTATCTATTGGTGAAGAAAAAAATGAATACTCCTAGCAGTTATTTCTATCTGGTTAAAAAATTCTAACGTGCCAGTTATCATCTGCAAAGATTATTATTATTTAGTATACTGATATCTGTCACATATTTTTATAATTCTCTCATAGGCGAAGTTGTTGCGCATCACTACCTTGTACCCAGCTCATAAGGTTGTAAAACCCAAGGTTAATAGAAATACTAGGATATACCGTCATGTAATCAGGTTTGCTAGAATTTTTAATCTTATGTATTGTACCGAATGCTGGGCAAGACAGGCAGATTTTAACAAAACACGCAACTATTCATAGTCTATTACGTCACTATTGTTGGAATTTTTAATTTAATGTATCATACCAAATGCTGGGTAGGAAAAACAGATTTTGACCAAACCACACAACCAGTCATCTAGTATGACGTCAATATTAAAAGCGTGGTGGAAGTCAAACATCAGTCGTACATGTGTTATGGTATAGCTTTTTATTTCTATTAAGCTTGGTCAAACCTAAACATTTTTGGGGTGAGAGTTTTGTTATTATTGGCAACCTAATGAGTATTTTCATTTTTGAAAGACGTCATTATTATTCTTTCATTTTTCGAGAAAAAATGAAGCATTCTATGTATAAAGTGTAGTCACGATAATGTGTGTTCATTCGTGTTGGATTGAAGAATATAAGTACCAAAATACTAATAATAATACGTTCTAGTCAAACATATCCTCCTTTTAACTTCAGGTATATTTTTACTTTGAAAGAGGGTATGAATTATGATGAAACTTCAGTGACTCAAATGACGTAGTTAGTAGTAACTACATAATTTCAACTGTTTCAGTTTCCATAAAAGACTGATATGGACTGGTCCTAAGATTGACAAATTTTATAAGGACATATAGGACTACAGTCTTTTTTTTTTTTTTTTTTTTTTTGAGCAATCCAAAACAAGTACTCATGAATGACAGAGAGTAATTTTGACAATTCGTTGTAGAGTTATAAATATATGTTGGACTCAAAGAAGAATGAAAGATCAAAAACGTGTAATTCCTATTTATGTCCTTGGTTGATACGGAGTGGGATTTGTGTTTATTTCCTTCATCTAACAGCTGTTCGCAGCTAATTGAATGTAACGTCATGACAGCTAAACTGCTTTTGTCTTAAACATTCTTCAAATTGCCCGGATTACCATGTCAATTTTCGTTTTTTTCAGTACGATTTTCAACCATATTTATCTATCACATTTTAGTATTACCTAAGTAACTAAACTTTGGTAATTTTTCTCACATACAACCTTTGACTTTCGAATTCCGTCACACATTATCTGGAAGTTTGACATAAATTCAGATGAAATAATATTTTAATTGACTATAGACTAAAGTTGAACGATCTATCGTTATCATACCTCTTTCTGAACATGCATAATAATACCCTTGAAAAATTAGAAGTATAGGATTCCCAGGTATTCAAACTGAGTTTACAATCCATTTTTTAGTATTATATGCATTTTCTGCTCACAGTTATGTTATATATAGAAGAGATGCCTTCAACAGACTCAACATATTTATTTAATCACAATTATAATCTAGTTACTCATCATTATATAAATTCTCCAAGCAATTTTCATATAAAATACGATAATTCTTAGATTTGATATACATATATGAATTGAATAATACTAAAGAGATTTAAAGAAAAAATTTAGGCCTGAATATAATAAAATATATTTAATTATAAAAAATAAAAAACATACTCTTTTATTATAGGCCTACAAAAGGGGAGCTCAAAATAGTTTTTTTTAATGAATAATGAATTTATAATTTAATTATGATTTGATTCATTTTCTGTATGACTTACGTTAAATAGACTGCTTGGTACATAGAAATTAAAAAATAATAATACATCGTTTCAATTGATTTTTTTATAAGATGAAAATACTTCATAGAAAAATATATATAAGAATTTTATCTCCATAAAAACTATCAATAATTTAAAGATTATTTCCGGGTTGAAATTGATATAAGGAAGTTTTCAAGTTCACTTGGGACAGCTAATATTTTCGCCGAGAAAAATTATTGCATACCAAGCCCATTAAACAAGAAAAAAATTAAACTACACGAATATAACTATTATAAATTACAATGTATTAAAATTTCAATAAAGATATATTGATAATTGACTATCATGTATGTATGTGTGATTACTAAAATTTTATCAAACGTGCCATCAAAAATATTCAAATTACTTTAGTCAGATAAAATACCTCATATTTTGAATAAAAATAAAGTTAATTAAATATTGCTACCATATGACCAACAATTATTTAATATTAATAATTTAACCCTTTTAAAATAAATTAGTACGATAATAATTTGGAATGCCTTTGAGATATTAAAAAGGTTATAGGCGCGCGAAAGGTAAAAAAACTTGTTTTTCTTTTAAAAATTTTCTTTGTATAAATATTGGTCTGTTCAGTTGGGTTAGATTTGGTTTCCAAAAATATTCATTTGTAATAAAATCACACTATTGGAAAGAGTAATGAAAAAAACATTTTTGTGGAGGTGATATTATTTTAGTTTAGTTATACGATATAACATTGGATGACATGATGCAAGTGATTAGACTTTTGGCCACTTATCAAACAATTTCTTTTTTTATATTATCAACTGATGGAGAATGTCAATATAACCCTTGTGGTGTAAATACCATATGTGATGTGAGTCACTATTAAAAGTATTTTATTTCGCCCATGTATATTATGAAAAACTTTTCTAACCGTTCAAAGGATTCAAGAACTGGAACAGCTGTATGTCGATGTCAACCGGGTTACGACCATGCACCTCATGGTAACACGATTGATGGATGTCCCATTAATATAAGATCCAGTAACAACCGACACAGTAGTTTGTCAAATATATTGTCAAGTGGACGAATCGACTCTCCAAGAAGTTCAATACACAATCGATTGAAAAGCCGAACAAATATACGTTCAGGAAATCCGTGCAATCCGAACCCTTGTGGAAATGATGCTCAATGTGAACCTGTTGGGGAAAGACCAGTAAATATTTAATAATAAAACTTCGAAGTTCAATGCTGAATGAATTACATGAAACTTCGAAGTTTAATACATAATGGATAACATGAAACTTCTAAGTTATTATTATATTATATATTTATATGGATAGATAAATAGATGAGTAATTTATCCTTGAATATTATACTGCATTTAAGAAATAATATATATATATATATATATGCGTAGGAGTAAGGTATAAAAGTATTATTTTATTTCAGTTATGTACTTGCCCTGAAAGTTATTCAGGTGATCCCTATACTCATTGCGAGGCTGATCCTTGCACTATTAATCCATGTGGAATAAATTCAGATTGTGAATCAAATGGAAATCGTGCAATTTGTAAGTGTCTACCTGGATTTGAAGGAGATCCATACGTCAGATGCAATGACAATCCTTGTAACAAAAGCCCATGTGGTGCTAATGCAGTTTGTGAAAATGTCAATGCAAGAGCTTCTTGTAAGTGCAGGCCGAACTATGAAGGAGATCCTTTTGTACAATGCACACTTGACCCTTGCTTAATATCACCATGTGGTATTAACGCTGATTGTGAAAAATCACCCTCTAATTCTCGAACTGGAATTTCTTCAACAAGAGCAATTTGTAAATGTAGGGAGGGTTATGAAGGCGATCCTTTTGAAAGGTGTAATCTTAATCCATGCCATGATAATCCCTGTGGTGCTAATGCTGATTGTTCAGCTCGTAGTAGTTCTGCTGTTTGTAGATGTATAGAAGGTTACATAGGAGATCCCTTTTCTAATTGTGAACTTGATCCTTGCTCAAAGTAATTGAAAGTAAATGAAACCTCTCTTTACCTAATTAATATATTCTAAAAATTTCAGCAATCCATGTGGTCAAAATGCAGAATGTACCTCTCGCGGACGTTCAAGTGTATGTAAATGTCCTAGGGGATTTTCTGGCGATCCCTATTCTTATTGTGATGAGGATCCATGTGCCAATAACCCTTGTGGAACAAACGCTGAATGTAAAAATAGGGCAAACCGTCCCATATGTAACTGCCCATCAGGATTCATTGGAGATCCTCATATATCTTGTAGGTACGATGAATCTTGTACGCAGATACTTTAAACAATTTATACATATAAAACAAGTCAACCAAAAAGTTTGTAGGATTTGAAACCTTAATTTTATGATAGAATCATTACAAATTTTTGAGGATAGAGATTAAAAAATAGCTTCAAAACCTATTTAAAGTACACATATTATTTACATAAAATTTTCTGATTTTTATTATGATATAGCTTAGACCCGTGTAAAGATAATGATGCCTGCGGACTTAATACGGAATGTGAAGCTAGTGGAACACGCTCTATTTGTAAATGTAGATCTGGATATTCTGGGAGCCCTTATAGTTCAAGTGGTTGTCGTTCTGATCCTTGCTCTACAGTAGATATATGTGGAATTAATGCTGAGTGTCGCAATCAAAATGATCGACCAGTTTGTGAGTGCTTACCAAATCATAAGGGAGACCCATACATTCAATGTTTTAGAGGAGAATGCGTATCAAATTCAGAGTGTAGTTCAAATGAAGCATGCAAAGATTATTCATGTATTAACCCATGCTTAGATTCATGTAGTCCAAAAGCAGAATGCCAAGTGCAAAATCATGTGGCTATTTGTCGATGTCCTAGAGGTTATACAGGTGATCCTTTTCAAAATTGTCGGCAATTTACAACTGAAGAAATATGCTCTGCTTGCGGTGCCAATACAGACTGTGAAGTTTCGAATGATGACCAACCAATATGCAAATGCAAAACAAGTATGTATTATAATTTGATTTTAATTTTCATATACATATAAGAAGTACAGTATTCATAAAAAATTCTTCAAAGTAGAAAAATTGACAAATGAATTTCAATTTCTATATATGAAAATAGATTTACGAAAAAATTAGTTTTTACTACACTGAGGAAAATTATTTTTTCAATAGGAATTTAATTCAGTGATTTAATTTATCTAGGCGTGCATTCTCCAAAAACTATTTAGTTTTTCTCAAACCCTTTTGGTTTTTGAAACACCCGGGTCTATAGTAGTTTGGAACTGATCTTGTTCTTATTCATTTGTTACCAATCAAAATGAACTTGAACTTAACTAGTTAATTTTTATAGATATCGAAATTAAATTGAAGTCAATTTGCTATTAAAAATAAAATAATAATTAACTTAACTAGTTAAAAAGATAAGCTAACTCCCCCGTCACTGATGGTTAGAAATTTAAAACGACTGAAATCCCAGTAAGCGTCTATTTTTTAAATAAATGTATGTTAATAGCTTGTAAAACAGTTGTGTTATTACTAATTATTTCTCCCTGTTTAGAAAATTTGAATTAATGAGAATGTCGAGGCAGATCCCTTGTACTGATGTATTTGTTAATTGTGCGAATTATATAATATCTTTGAAATCATTGCAATTTTTGTAATTTTCAAAATTGGTTGTGTTTTAGACTGAAGGATCTGTTTCATACAATTCATCATCCTAACAAATAATAATAAATAATTAATTTAGTCCTCTCTTATAATTACATCTCAATGAAGTTAATAATTATCAAATTGTATGGGTAGTCGTTACGTTTAACTCAATAATTTTACAAGCATTAAAATTGTATAACAGATCATTTTAGAGAGTGAAAATCGAAAAGTCAATACAACAATTCCTTTTTTTGAATTTTTTCATACAAAAATATGATTTGAAAAATTTGATCCCCCATAAAAAAATAGAAAAAAATAATAGATATAATACTTGCATATTCTTAATATTAATATATAAAAGTATCCTTAAATTTTAAAAAAACTTTTCACTTCCATTTTTGTCGTTATAAATTTTATCAAAAAAGAAAAATTCCTTCAGAGAAATCTGAAATTATGTTTTAGGTATCTTAGGGCTAGAAATCTTAGAAAATAGTTTAAAAAAAAAATATATATATATAGTATTTGTATAGTGGAATTTTATTTTGTATTAAACTGCTAACAATGCTCCTACATTGGTTGAGTGTTATATGCATGTGGATGGGAAATATCTTGAGTTTGACGAGGCGAATTAAAAATTCAATTATTAGCTTCTCTAGATATATACTTTTCAAATTAATAATTTGAAAAAACAAGCATTTTTACATCCTTTTAAACATATATTTATATTTTAATACTTGGACCATAAGCCAATATTGTAATAGGGTTTGAAAAATTTCCTATCTCCATGTTCATATAGATTAAGTCCGTGAAGACATTTTTATTAAAATTCTTGTGGAAGACCCATTAAAAATTAAAACATATCAGAAAAATACCAATTTGTTATTTTATTGTGTTAATATAAACATATCCATATCAGAACATTTTCTCTTTTGTGATGTTTCATTCTAATAAAAATTAACTTACTTTATAACTGCAATTTTTACAAAAATAAAAAAGAAACTCAGGTATTTTGTCCAATAAACAAGTTTGAGATTAAACAAGAAAATTAACAGCATTCACGCTTGCCCGAGTTTTTCAACAATAATATATAGTAAAATGATTAAAAATTCAGATGGAGGTGGATTAAAAAAAGTTTATAGATGCATCAAAATAATTGATAGATTTATTACCGATTCAATTTTCCTGCCCGGAATAATTGTGTAATATATTATAACGCAGCCTAACCAGCTTATTTTATGAAAATTCTCAAATTATTATTAAAAAAATTGACCAAAAAACAATCAAAATCGACCTTTTTTAAATGCAATTTTTCTTAAATTAAAATGTAAGGTCTAGTCTAAAACTTCAGCTAGGATATAAAGCGCTTAAAGAAAAAAAAAAAGATATTCGCTTCTAAGTAAGGTCCTTCATTTTATTCGATTTGTTAGTGGTTATATACATTTTTTATTAATTGTAATCAAGATAAATTAAAAAACAATTCATATTTTAAATGTTGAATGTTTCCATCAATTTGTAATTTACTGTGATTTTCATCTATATAGTTCTTTCATGTCGAAATATGGTACAGATTATGTATCACCAATGCAATGATGTCAAGAACAAGAAGGGGGTAATAAATAAGGTTTCCACATATTAAAACCTTAATGTAATGAAATATGATAGTTTACTTCATTTTCTATCTGATTCAAGTGCATTTGAACTAAAGTTTATACCAGTGATGTACAACCTTTTAGTTTAATGGGTCACATTGCCACTTGAAATATTTTAATAGGTCACAAAACATATTAAATTAAATTTAATGACAAATTGTTTAAATAAAAAAAAAACTATTAAAGATATATTTATTTCAAATTTAGGGACAATATAAAAAAATGTAAAAATTCTTCAAAAAAGGCCAATCTGGCAACCCTGTTCAGGGGTATCTGCAGGATTATATTTGGGGGGAGAGTGGATCTTTTTTTCTTTTCTTATTTTTCTTGCAATAGTGATAATTTTTGAAAAATTTCTTTATTTAGGAAATGTTTTCAATGTTAGTGCGTATTATGTACGTTCTACTCCTTTTGATGATATTGTGACAATTTTACTAAAAATACTACTTGAAGTGAGAAGAGGAGTGGACCATATATAAATATTAAGCAGGCCACCGGTTGATTATCCCTGGCTTATACAGTATTGACTGTTATAAGGGTTTTATGCTGCAGACATAACCAAACAGTTGCAAAAAATTCCTCCAAAAGATAACTGCTTGGTACAGTTTCTTGAGGGTATTGTGATCATAAAACAAATTAACAAAATATCTTCTTTCCAAAAAAAAAAAACCAAAAAAATATTACAGCCCGAGTCTTAAAGGATCCTTTATATTAGGTTGGGCTGATTTGCATCAAGTTTTTATTAATAGTAAAAATAGAGTAAAAGTAGAATTTATATAATAAATATAATGAACGATAAATTAGCATGGTTGTGTCTAGTTTAGGTTCAGTGGTTCTATCGTCCCCTGTTATTTAATTCACCGTTTTCAGTGTCGATTCAGTTTTATCATTCTAGGCTGTAATCGTCGGTCCCGGTTATTTTTTATATTTTGATAACAGACACTTAAAACAAGAGGTGTCGTTAGAAAATTGGGCCCAGGAAATGATATTAGGTACTAACAGGGCTGCAGTTACCTTATACACAGTGTGCATAGTGTCCCAAGTTCCAGCTGGGGTCCCAAAAACTAAGGTTGCTTAAGACAATGGTCTTCAAAGTGGGGGGAGAGAGGGCTAGTGGGGCACATGAAGAGGAAAAAATGAAGATTGTTTACAGTTCTAGTGTTCAAGAACCGGAACCAATAGACCGATAAGGGAACAACCTTGTAAATTGGCATCAGTAATACTTACAGAAGCTGATTTTAAAACCAAAAGCAGAGACGTCCCAATCTGTTTTTTTAATTACAATTTGGAGTTACACGGTTTTTATTATTTCAATCTTTAGTTTATACCAAAGAGGGAACGAAAAATAACTCACATGAAACAATATGAGCATAAAAAATAACCATTACTTCATTCAACTTAATTAGAGGTTGTGTAAAGAAAGATTGTAATGATTTAACCCTACTCCGTTATTGAACTGCTATATTATATACCTCGAGATTTACAAAAAGGCTTTAATTCCTTTTAATCTACTTTTTTTCCAATACTTTCCAGTATATTCCCAAACATAGACGTACCGGAGCTCTGAAATTAGGAACATCACAGCCTATTTTAAACCTGACTACCATTTAAGCCGCAACAATTGATATACTGTGGGATTAAAAAAACAAGTTTTTAATCACCCAGTATATCTGTGTGAATTTATTTAGTCTTTCTTCCCTTTTCCCTACTTTTTTCCCTTATGAAAATGAGACCAACGCCACGTACAACGTCACGTGAGGTCCCTGACGTCTATGTTTATGCTCTTGAAACATTAAATCTGATTGTACACAACTCTTTATTTATCTTGACAGTACTTTGTTTAGGATCTATTTGTATATTTAGCCACTTTTAATCGAGGTTCTGTGAATTTAATTATCTGTCTTCTTGGAGTATTCTTCTTTTTCAATTTAACGTTTCTACTTTAAAATTAATAAATTATATCTTATTGAAACCCCTTATTAATCTAGTAAAGATTATTTTAAAATAAAGACATATTTTTTCTAGATGTCTAAAATTTATACAAGTAATTTCAGTATTTGAATTGTTAATTACGAGTGCAAAACGGAGGAAATAGCTAAAAAATGATACAACATATTATTATCGTACAACTATTTATTATGTAATTAAATACGTTTTACTTTTGGGATTTCTATTATACCAGTTCATTAACGGCGCAATAAAATTATGTTCATAATAGAGGATTAATGAATTTTTTCAATAGGACAATGTCAGCCCCCACCCCTTTGTCCCAAATCTGGCTACCTTAAAGTGTTCATGATTATTTTTAATGTGAGCAGAAATAACTTTCGATATAATTCTTTGAAAATTACAACAAAAAGTCATAAATAGAAATGGTAAAATATAGACTTGATTGCTTACTGAGTCGGAATGAGTTAAAAAGATTAAATTTACCCTTTAGAAATTAAAATCATTGGTATTTACAGAAAAACATTGTTGCCAGAGGTTTATTATCAGGAAAGATATCATATAAATTTCAAATCTCAAGTCTTACTCATTATGACCAGGGCTTATCTTGGAGAGGCCTCAGAACACAAATGGATTTAAAAAAAAATTGTAATGCATGAGAAACTAAAAATGTAACTGCCTATTACAGGTGAGCACTTGAAGCGGGGTTCGTATGTTGTAACAGCTCTAATTTTGAAAACTGTGTATCGGTGCTTAGTGCAGTGACACACCCATAGAACAGTAATTCCGTTAATACTATAGATTCATATCGACAAGTTTGGAATTCATTAGATTTATTACCATGTAGTATTGGGAATATTCATTTTTATTGTTTCCCCACCACTTTATTATTTCATCTTAATTTATTCCTTTTTCACATTTAAAAATGAACTCCTGAACAGAAAAAAAGTGAACGAATAAATGATCAATGGAAATTGTTTACAACACAAACGATGAACAGAAACTTTTTAGAAAGTGAAAAATAAACAGAAACTTTTCAGAAAGTGAACGAACGAACGGGAAAGGTGAAAAGTTGAATCCAGCGTATAAACTATAATAGTGTTTTTACTATCATTATGTATTTCATCCAATATAGGAAATGTGGAAAACTTTTTTTAACAAACACTTTATAATTTGGTTGTAGACACTTTTTCTCCAAAATAATCCTTTTTTCGATGAATTTATTAAATCTATAATGGGAGGGATCAAATGGGGGTATTTTATTTTTCGCTTCATTTTGCAGGTTGATCCAAATAAAATTATTGTTCAACAGTCTTATAAACCAAGAGAATGGGAGGATTTTCTTCAATAAAATATAACTCACCATATTTCTTTGCAGAAGTAAATCTACAAACATAATATGTAGAATTTTTTTGCGAGTTTCCCCTTATTGTAGTTAACAATATTTTTAAAACTCCATCATATCGAATACCTCTAAACAAATAATTGAAGTTATATTAAAGTGATTTTAAATATACATGAACTTGTAAATTCTAAACACTCCCAGTATGTTTAAAAAACCCGAAAAAGGACATGAAAGAGATAGAATATACACAAATTCCACTATGTTTATATCAAGAACATAGTTCGCAATTACTGTGATGCCCATTTTCAACTGTGGTCGATATTTCAATAAAGGCTTACATTTATATATCAGTAATGGAATTGTAAAATCAAACCAAGGAAGATGGTCATCGATAAATTCTTATTATTGGGGGTTTAGGTGATTCTACATGTAGAAAATTTAGAAAATACAGTAGATGAAAGTGCAATTTTATCGTAATATATTAATATATATAGACTATAGATGAATTTATATCAATAATTATGATTTAAGATCATTTTCATGGAAGGGGAGAATTTGGAGCATTTTCATTGTATGGAGATGTCATCTCTCCTACAACTCGAGCACTGCTTATACTCCCCAAACAATGTCATTGGAGAAGAGAAAATGTAGACATTCGTGTGGTAAAAATTGACCCCTCCTCTCGATGACATCAATAGCAATATTATAACCTCTGAAGTCAGCTTATTTGCCATTACTATAACCCTACTGTTGTGAGGGATGACATATTCACACTCTTCACGCTAGGAAGAGCGAAGAGAAATAAAGTAACATCTTGAAGAAGGAGTATTTCATATTAATTATGGAGGTGTCAAATGATTTTTACTTTGAGGTTTCTCGGACACTTAAAAATGCGTTCATTCTCCATTCTTCTTTTCTTTCATTAGTGCAACTGTATATTTTATATACAAATATGTAGTAGTTTGATTAAATCATTGGAGTAGGTTGATTTAGTAGAGAATCAAAGTATGAAAAGTGTAGAATATAATAATCACTAACAAAAAATATATATTATTTTAGTAAATTATCCTATAAATCTAATAAAATCATGACATGTAAATATTCAAATGGACTAAAAATTTTGAATGTTTTTATGGTCATTTTAATGTTCTACAACTTAAAAATCTATTATAAATGTGAATTTCAGTCTGCAGTTGTTCCAAGACCTGAATTTTGTGGCATAGTGTTATAAAATTCCCTACTCAGACATTTTTTTTAAACAGTTCTGTTTTCTTCACAAAATGGATATTAAATTTAGTTATTCGGAAAAGATGTGGCAAACATGTGGTTTCAACAAGACAGTACCATCTTTCAGACAGCAAACGATACAATCGATTTATTGTATAGCAAATTTGTTATTGCGCGTTATTTCGAAAAATGGACTAGTCGATTGGCCGCCGCGATAGTGCGATTTAATGCCTTCAGATTATTTTCTTTGGGGTCACAAGAAGTCTGATCTACAACAATAAGCGAGCGAATTTAGAAACCTCTAAGAAAATATGAAAGCAAAATTATTGCAATATCGGTCAATTTACTTGACCAAGTAGAGAAAATTGGGGTTTGCAATTGGACTTCCGTAAACGTACCTGTGGTCGTCATGCTAGAGAAATCAATTTTCCTAAATAAATCTATATGTTTATAATTTGTAAAAAAAAAAAAAAAAAAAAAAAATTGGCGCTCTTGTATATATGTTAAGGTGTTTCTTATTATTTTTGTTGTTGAAATGTCTGTGTCGCCGGTTCAAAATCAACTTTTGTGTTGTTGTTTTTTCAATATTTCGAAGTATTTAATACAGGAGAAGAGAACTATTTAGAATATTTTTAATATATTGAATTTGAATATTATTTTAGTATTATATGAAAAAAAAAAAAAAAATTATATATCAGATGTAATTTGCCAAATTTATTGAGTAGATTCTAAAACTTATACTCTTTTGTGTAATATTTTTTTTTTTTTGTAGACTTTGTGCCATGTCAGATTTCTGATAGGGTCAGTCAATTTTGTCTGGGGAAAAATTCAATATAGAAGCGTCCTTGATGTTTTTTTCATATCAATCAAAGTAAGAATGGAAAAAGTAATCAGAGACCCCTCAATTCCTTCATCAAAATTATAAATATCTGAAGTGAGATAATTTTCTTACAATATTCTGAATATATTAAACTCACAATGAATATATGAAAAATTAATCATTCATATTATTAGGTTAAGTAATAAGTTCTGAGAGTTTTTTGCTAGATGTTTTTAGTCAACTATATCTCAGGATTTATAGATTGTATCAAAAAAGCTTAAAGTATGCTTATAAGTTAAGCGAAAACTTAAAAGAGATTCATTTACAGTCTTATGTTTGGTGAAGCCAGTTGTGTGTTACACCGTTCCAAAATGGAAGTAAAAAAAAGAGAAAATTCGATCAATTTTTCAGTATTTCAGGACCCCATGCCCCCTGCCATTCTTCAACTGCTGACAAGAATATTATTGCGAGTCCCCGACACTCACCCTTAGTGATAATTATTTTTAATTCTATGAATAACACATTCCTTTAAGTTATTGCCGTCTTGGTTGTTGGACTGATTGTAGCTGCTGTTTAATTTTAAAATCCATGTTATTTACTACTATTAAAGTGATATAATTAATCAAATAAGCTTATAGTCATTTTTGGAGCATTTAGTCCTAGATAAAAGATTAAGATCTCTAGAGGCTGCCAATTCAGAGTTTTCTACAAAAAAAAAAAAAAAAAAAAACTTTAAGTAACTTTTTATTTTATATTATGATCTCAATATTATAAAGATGATAATCTTTCTTCACTACGACACGTATAAATTTGGACTAAGAAAAAAGCTTTGATAAAGTGTCTATATTTTATAAACAGATATTACACCTAGAGTTGTTAAAATATGATCTGCCAAGTATTGAAAAAAATAAAGATGGCCACCTGGCAAGTGCTTCGACATAGGATGGGGCTGTAATTGGTCATAATTAAAGTTGATAATATTGTAGAGAAAAACGCGTACAAGGAGAAGGGGGAGGAAAAAGACATATGGTATCATTGTTTAAAATACTGATGTGATTATCATCTGGCTGCTTTATTATGATTTTTCAGGGTATAACGAAAGTATTTATTAGCAAAAAGTTTAATGCAGATATATAACGTATAATTGATTTAGACGTTTTTTATCCGTTACAGTAGATTTGAAAACGTCACACTCCATGAAATCGTAATTCAATATGAACCTTATTATCCGAATAATAGCTAATGAAACGAAAAAGTAAAGTATTTCGAAATATATTTGAAGTTCAAAGTTTAAAAAAGAAGGCTTAAATTAAATATAATCTACATACTAAAAAATAAACCATCATACATTTATGTTAAATATACAATATTAAACAATTGGAACCAATAACAATAAATTGTATATAAAGAATATTGAAATAATAGATTGATCCAAATAATATTTTCTTGTTCTGACATCGGAATCCAGTTAAATATGTCATAACTTTATGTTGCAAAACACAAGCGAGACGTGGAGTTTAATCAAAAAGATAATCACCCCTCTTCTTCATGTGGAAGTTGCTATATACAATTGTGCACAGGATAGATATATCTCTACCGATGAGATCTAACTAATTATTAATAATAAAGTAAATGTCAAAATCATAAAATTAGACAATAAATATACTTATAAAAAAAATGTTATAAATAAATCCATCTTAAAGATTTAAAGCAAAAGCTAATTATGTAGTAATATCTGGCGATATTACTCTTTATTAATAGTATCAAAAATATCCCCCCCCCCCGTTATTTATGCTTATATAACAACATACTATTATCATGATGAAGGATATACACAATTGCTGATTATAATGCTACACCCAATGTAACTACTCCCGTTGTTGGGACCATTTAAGCAGTTGTTTTTGCCTTTTATGAGTTTTCTGAACACCATTTCTTGGAGCCTATCAACCATAGCTAATCCTTAAGTGATAAAAAAGTAATATTTACTGACTATGTAATATTGGAAAACCTAATGATCATACCCAAGTCTTTAAGTGAAGAAACTAGTCTCAGACAAACTAGTTGCGAACCATCCAAAGCTACTACCCCCGTTGTTGTGACCATTTAAGCAGTTGTTTTTGCCATTTAATGAGTTGTGTATCATAATTATTGATATGATTAGCTAAAATAGAATCATATTTTATGGTTAGATTTAAAAAAAATTGAATACATACTGTTAGATAGTACAAAATTCAGAGTTCCATTTCGAAATTAGTAAATACTTTTTACTGATAACTTGATCGTCATTTGGTGTGGATGACTCAAAACATTTTTATTTGTATTTCTATAAATGACATCAGTATACCAACATCCTCCATTAATTTAATGATGGTTCCTCGGGAAGGGATAGGTTTACCCGTGTATTTCTCCATAAATTTTTTGAACATAGATTATTAGCAATGGATAAGGTTATATTAAATGCAATAATCATCTTTGTGAGATCAGAGTTAAAGTATTATAGTTATGTATTCATCATTAACTTGATTTTTTAGATGAATATCCATGCTCTTGATATGAGATGAGGATAATGAGTGGCGTGTAATTCTAGACAAGGGACTAAAGGCACATTTATATCGACAATCCGACAAACCATCTGTTTCTCATCTGGTAAGTATTTTCCAAATTCCTGGGCCTCCATTTTCATAAATCTAGACAGAAGGCGACGTTATTTTAGGCATTTTATTCAGTTCTCCATCGACTATCACCATCTAATATAATATTAATATTGAATAATAAAGGCGGGAATGATAACGTTTTTGATTGATAGAAGAAGATGTATATTATTTAATCAATGATGCCATAAGTATTTCTTCTCTTCTCCTCGCACGCTTTTCTATTCTTACCACAATTATCACCCTTAGTCATAATTTTAAAAAAAACCTATTTCAGCGCCCCCCAAAAAAAAAAAAGACCCACCTGCCTTGACAATTTAAAGAATACTTGAAGGGAAAGCAGCTTAGCTATAATTAATTTTGATTATTTCAGCTGCTATTAGAAATAAGAGAGAGTAAATAAGCACAAATTACCTTGTAAGGATATGAAAAAATTACTACAATTTCAGTTTCAAGTTATATTTTTTATACATATAAATATAAGTTTAACTATCTATGTTTTAGAACATTTACACGTTCTTTCTACGTGAGTTTTGTATCAAAAATGACTAAATCGTTATGATAAGGGGACATTATGTATAATTTTTTTTTTAAATCAATACCTTGATTTTGAGAGATCGAGACTAAGATCTTCAAAAATCGGCCATAAAACTACATTTAAAAAAATATATTTCTTTTATTTAATTATTTTTTCTATTTGCAACCATAATAACAACCATTTTTCAATTTTACATGAGATATCTTATATTTGACTAATTATAATCTAAAACTAATTTTACTCAGTATATCAAGATAAATCATTTGTTCTATTGTGTCATATATGTTTAAATTATTTTTTTCGTAGATTTCATTGGTAATCCAATAACTGGTTGTAGGTATGAATGCGAAACAGACCGTGAATGTTCTAATAATCAACACCAATGTGTTAACAAACGATGTCAACCTGCATGTCGAGATGGTGTATGCGGTGAAAACGCTAATTGTCTGGCTCGTAATAATAAACCAATTTGTTCCTGTCCTGAAAATTTTCTTGGAGATCCGTATTCAAGATGTTATACAGAATGTATAAATCATTCAGACTG
Organism: Lepeophtheirus salmonis; assembly: GCF_016086655.4. NCBI lineage: Eukaryota > Metazoa > Arthropoda > Copepoda > Siphonostomatoida > Caligidae > Lepeophtheirus > Lepeophtheirus salmonis. The sequence continues at coordinate 627,388 of NC_052142.2, read as the reverse complement.
TCAAGATAACAGAGCTTGCGTTCTTTTTAGATGTAAAAATCCCTGTAGTGAACCTAATCCAAATGTATGTGGTGTGGGTGCAGATTGCGAGGCAAAAAGCCACAAAGCCATTTGCTCTTGTCCACGAGGCTTTACTGGAGATCCTTTTGTATCTTGCCGTGAATTCAATAAGCAAGATCTTTGTAAACCAGATCCATGTGGAGATGGAGCGTTATGTCAACCTGGGACTGACCGTTCGGGTAACAGTCGACCTGTTTGTACTTGCCCTCAGGGATATCGAGGTGATCCACTAACCAAGTGTGTCAGAGGAGAATGTGAAAATGACAATGAGTGTACCTCAAATCAAGCTTGTTTTGACTTTAAATGTAAGGATCCCTGCACTGATGCTTGTGGTATTAATTCTGAATGTAGAGCCCTTAATCATGGTAAATATTTGCGTTAGATCCTTTATAATGTCATCAAATTTAATTATTTTTAGGTGCAATATGTTCATGCCGTTCAGGTTATGTTGGTAACCCTTTAGAGGCTTGCCGTGAATCTCAATCGAACTCCCGTATTTTCAACCACAATAAACGAAGATTCAAACGGAATATTTGGAATATTTTATTAAACTAATTTGCTAAAATTTGATTAACCATTTTTATATTCTTAACAAAAATAACAGTTGTCTTAATTTCTTATAGGTAAATAATATATATAATCTAACATTATCATAACAATTCCTGCGTTGCCTTCGTAAATAAAATACCACATATCTAAAATTTTCAAATATAACTGATTTTGATTGACCTTATATATATGTTGAAGTTAGATTTGATCAAGTTGATCACTTCTTCTTTTTCTACTTGTTATTATTATGATTTATCTAGAATATAATCAGTAGATATTTGAACTTTAAATACTTTACATTGAAGACCCTAAACCGATTCGAAAAATGCCCCGAAAGCAAACTTCCCCACCTGTGTCTCTCCAAAAACAAGCATGGTCGATTAAAACGGAAGAGGCGAATTTAGCAATGACCGTTGCGGAACTCCACGTTCCTAGGTTCTGCTCTTCAGATGTTGAGAACTGGTTCCGGAGAATGGAACTTAATTTTGCGTTCAGGGTTATTTGTCATACCAAAATTAAATATAGTCTTATGGTGTCAGCATTGCCGGGTGAGGTTTTCAATACTATTCGTATTAGTAAGGATCATCTTACTTTTGAGGGAGTGAAGAAATCCATATTAGTCCGATATAGGCTTTCATCTTTGGCCAGGATAAAAAGAGTAGTCGAGATGATGGTTGATACTTCCGGGCTCTCGAGCATGAAGGTAAAAGATGAAGTTGAACGTCTTCTGGATGAGGAATACCTAAATGAAAGTTTGATTAAAGAGGCACTAATAAGGAATGCTCCTAAGGAACAACAGGATATTTGAGAGCACAATCAACACTTACGACTAAGAATATAGCAGATATGTGTGCGGCTACGAAGAAAGTCACAAACACTGCCATTTCTACTGTCGAGGATCCATCTTCTTCTCCCACTGTCGCACCTTTGATTAAGAAGAGACTTAGGGGAGCTTTTTCGAAGTCCTCAACATCTGCAAAGTTTAAAAAAGTATGTTATTATCATTAAAAAAAAACCTAAATTGTCCTTGGTTGCATGGGACTGAGGCATTAAATAGTCCTTCAAATTTCTTAATAATTAAAGACAATATAAATTCAATTAATTTTCTTGCGGGTGCCCAGGTATCCGCTATATCCCCGACGAATTAAAGATTTCATTCGTGTTAAAATGCAACCTATCTTTTGGTCATGGAGGGAATCCAGTAGATGTTCTCGGTACTAAAACTCTAAGGGTACAAATAGAAAATTTCTAATAGAAATTTATTGTTGTACCTAGAGGACGCCCTATTTTAGGGGCTGAATTTCTTCATTTCTACAAAACTAATATTCACCTTTTCAACAAGAAAATATTTTTTGATGATCCATGCGTCTTTTCAGAACTATCAGAAACCTAATGTGCTCAAACTCAATACTCTGAAGTTTTCGATGATAAAAAATTCACTGAATCTTACCCAGCTCATGGAGTTGAACATCACATCGAAACTAAGGGTCCTCCCTGCTTTGCAAAATCCCGCAAGCTGGATGGTGTTAAACTCAATTCTGTTAAAAACGAAATTGACGGACTTCTAGAGAAGGGAATAATTCGTGCATCTTATTCAAATTTTTCATCAGCGATTCTTGTAGTACCTAAAGCCAAAGGAGGCTGGCGAACGTTGGATGATTCTCGTCCATTAAATAACATGACGGATCCAGATCGATATTCTCTTCCAAATTTAATGGATTTGGTGACCAACATAAGAGGGATGAAAATTTTTAGTAAAATGGACTTGCACAGAGCTTACAATCAAATACCCATGAGTGAAGACTCCATCAGTAAAACAGCTATCATTATGCCATTTGGGTTGTATGAGTACTTGAGAATGCCGTTTGGACTTAAAAACGCTCCTCAGACATTCCAACGCCTCATCGACAAAATTTTAGAGTATTCACATATAATAAACCTTTAGTGTTGGCGATAGACATCTGCATTCTCTCCTGGACTCCATACAATTCCGTAAATTTGCATATATAGCAGAGTTTTATTGCGAGATTGAGCATGTTTCAGGAAAATTATACCATGCTGCGGATATTCTATCTAAAAATGTCAACAACATCAAATTAAGTCCTAATTTTCTTCAGGATGTCATTCAAGATCAAAGATTTCATGAGCCTAAACTGTTAAATTTTAAAGTTAAACCTTGTCTCAAGGATATTTCAGGAACTTTACTTGGAGGTTTCGGGGATGAAGACTTCTTTCGTGCCGTACTATCCTCTCCAGAACTTTGCCAACGAATTATTCATTCAAGCCACAAAGATAATCATCCGGGATTCAAAGAGGTATTAAGAAGGGATCACTTTTCTACGCTTGGCCTAAATTATGTTCTATTGTTAAAAATTTTACTGAAAAATGCATCGCATGTCAACAAACGAATCCTTTTAGAACCTCCAAGCCCACTTCCTCTTTCCATCCACCATCAGGGAGACTTGCCTTCATCCACATTGATATAATTGGCCCGTTCACAGTCGTCAAAGGGAAGCGCTACGCCAGGACTATAATAGATCGGTATACGAGGTGGTCAGAAGTGATCCCAATTCCTAATATCATCTCTGGTACAGTGGTTTGAGCTTTCTTTCATTTATGCTTTAAGCCTTGAAATAGACTCTCATATTATGCCAGAGGAGTCTCACTCCTCAAGCAACGCAATGGCCAAGGGGAATTATCTCTTAGTGGTTTCAATGAAGAGGTTAGGAACCACTTATTACCAAAAAACCAGAAAGTTTTCTCTCCCCTAACACCTCAAGAGGAGAAATGGAATCCGAGGGAGATCTTGTTCCAGATGGTTAGAAACTGGCATGGAAGAGTATTTCGATTGTAATTTAGCAGGACTATGGATGCAAGCTGTGGATTTCGAAGATCATGCCCTACTTAACATGAAAATAGTAGGAGGGTAGTGTTGTATTTTATTCTGGATCACCCTCAGTCGAATGGCCTAGCAAATATTTCCTCATTGGAGTTCTAACTCATCAATTGAATATTATCATATATTTATTATTTCTATATCGAGCTTCCTCACTTGAATTTGGTAAATTGCCTATTGAGGTGATGAAGAAATGCGAGAAAGGAAACAGCTAGATGGTCAAATCTGTGGACTAAGAATATCTCTGTCGTCTTCTACTCTCATCTAAATTTTGTTTCTCTATGGTGTATTAGAATAAACTGGCTATATTATTTAGTATACTTCCTGTATTCTACCTCTAACAGATCAATGATGAGATCTTGTACTTCATTATTTAACTCTAGACTTAAACTATCTCTTCCTTCACTAAACTCTTTTACCTCTCTGCGATCAACTATATCATTCAGTTTTTACATCTCCATAATGCACTTCAGTATATCATACATAAACACAACAATATTTTTTTTCTAATCCTTACTCTTCTATGATTTGTTGCTTGATGCAATGTGTTCGAAAATGGATACATAGGAACTTTTTGAATTTGTTTATGACTCTAGAGTACATCAAAAACATATTCTATCACAGAGGTTAGCTTGTTCTCAGAAAAAATTACAACAAAGCCGTGCTCTTTGATAGTTAATTCAGCCTAAATCAGACAATATATATTTATTAATCTTTTTTCTAAAAAAATTAACCATTTCAAAAATTGCCAACGAAATGACTTGGATTTTATATATGCAATAGAATTGGAAAAAATATCATTTATTAGTTAGAATCGAAGAGGACCTATAATATTAAATTACAATAAAAAATAAATTGATTATATCATGCAAATAGTCTTATATTTAAATAAAAGTATCTAAATTAAGTTTTGGATATGATGAACAATAATAAGTGTAAAACTTCTTCATTTATATTTTTGATAGGATATGACAATGGATCAATTTAATTGAAATGGACTTCACTAGACCTTTGTAATTTATATTGATACACTGACAAGTTTGGATTAGAATGGATTTCCTTTCGATTCTTTAAATGATTCTTCAAAGTACAACACTTGACTAGATTTTCATAATTGATAATGACTAGGGTTGTTGGAATCGTTGAAAGAGATTCCATAAAAAAAGGAATGAAACACGTTATTACGCTTGCATCTTCTAAACACTAAAGCAACTTCCCATTACTGCTCTCTCACCTACAACAAGAAAACGTGCTGTTTTTCATGGGTTTCTAACAACGGAGGTACTGATGTGTGTAATTATGATTTGGAAATAAAAGTATATCTTACCGTTTTTGGCAGTTACTCGTGCACATCTCGTTCTTTATGGCCAGTAATCCGCCACTCCAATACCTCCCATCACATCAACAACTTAAGTCTTCAAGAAACACAAGATTCAAGGAGATGAAGAATAAATTAAATGGTTCATCATTCAATTTGGACAAGGAGCAAAGTTATTTGTGTCTTGTAACATCCCTTTAAATGTTCTGGAGTATCCCAATTTCTCCAAGTTTATTGAAAAATATACTGGAAAAACATCTCCAGGTGGATGGGTCGTTAACAACTTGCTCGTGATAAGTATGTCAAGTAGTTTTGAATAAAAGAAAAGAACATGTGGAAGAAAAGGATATTTTCGTTGCCCTAGATGAGACAAGAGATCATCGAGGGGGGTCAATGATGGCAATTTTGATTGGCCAATTGAACAGATATTTCTGTGGGAGACCTTATCTTATTGACTTTGATTGATATTCAGATTGCAAACGCAAACAATGTAAAGAAAATCGTCATAAGCTCAGTTTATAAGTTATTGTTGATCACAAAATGGAATGAATGTTTTGTTATCATTTAATTGTTAGCTCGTAGATATTAACAATATTTTCTAAATAATTTGTTACTTTATTGCCTCATTTCTATTCTTTAGATTTCGTGCCAAAGTTATCTATTCATCCTTTATGGTGAGTGGTCACTAAGAAGTTATGAGTACACTTCCTGTAATGATGAGTTTGATTTTCTCTAACTAACAATATATATAATATGCATCTATAAAGTTATTTATAGGGAAGTTATATATTAATAACATGCAACAATCCCTCTTCCTTCATTTGTAAATAAATAAATAATTTAAGTTAAAGATATATTCTAAATGATACTCTTTTAATTGGTTGGAATCGATATTTATTTAGAACTCTTGATCCAGTGACAGATACAATTGCACCACTGTCATATGTAGCTATTATATTTTTGAAGTAATTTCCATGGACATTCAATGCATCGATGAGTAATTTATTCAGTTCAAATTTTTGAATAGAGTTGATGATCAAAATAGAGTTTTCTTTCAGACACCTGCATACTCTTACATAGTTGACTCCCTTAACAATTTTTGTGCATTTGACGCTTTTTGGAGGGCAAACTTTCCCATTCTTATGACGATATTGGAAACCACACTCTCCACACAATCTTTCTTGGCTCCTGTTCCACGATCTCCTACAGCTTTAACTTCTTCGATATATATTGAATCCACTTGACTTTGTATTTGTGATAACACCCTTTGATATCACCTACATTAATATATACTTTCCATATTTTATTTACACCATGAAAAAATCTAAATTGGGCTTCTCTATACTTACGGACTCCGGTCGATTTGTTAGTCAGTTTGTTCAAATAGAACTTATATACTTGTATCTCATGTCTAACGATGATTAGATGTATTTTTTAAGCACTACCGAATGCGCAATGTAATGATGGCCTTTATACTCTCTAATTATATTTGGTCTTACGAGTAATAAGGAAATTGGGAGTGAGGCTTGAAATATTCAAGATGTATCATTGTCCATATTTGCATAACATCACGAATTTAAACTTATTAATGGAATTGAAATTTGTGATAGTAACTATTCATAGTAGTGATTTGTGCGTTATAGCACTAAGGACACTAAAGGACTCTTAACAAGGAAAGGGTTTACTTAAATTATGAGTCGACTTTAGGAAGATTGAACATGAAGAGATTCAATGAACGAATAATATATTTTTCGTACAATATATTTTGTCTTACATAGTTTTACAGAATATAATATGGATTTATATATAGTTATTTATACGGAAATTATATATTAATAATATACAAGACGTCCTTTAGGATGATTTCTATTCTTAGGGCTCGCACATTACCATTGCAGCATTGCATAATATGATACTCAACTTCTTCCTCGCGAAGTATGAGTATTTCGACCAAATTTAAAACTATTTCTTCCTTAGACTTAGATTGTCTTGACAGATTTTTCTTTATCTAAATGGTTTTACGTCCCCATCTAAGGAATGAACATCTACAGCCTCATACAAATATTATAATAGTTTGCATTTAATTTACACACATGCTATTTACGATTTGTTATGTCCACCTTGTTTATTGATATTCGTAACCAAAGTTTTATATTATGACAATTAATATTTAATACTATTTCGTATCATAAAATAAATTATATCCAACATTAAGACTTTTTCTTGATAATACTATTTTGATTAAATAGTACAAAGTAAAGCTATATTTTGGTAAAGGAAAGATTCTATTTTTTGTAAATTTTCAGATAAGTTGTAATGTTAAAAAATTATAATTGAGATTTCTTATAAGTATGTTCGAAATTAACCATCGACCATCAAGTATGATTTATGAATAAAGGTTTGTTTATGTCCGAAAGAAAACAGGGGAACCAGATAGTTGAATTTGTATTTGCGGGCGCGCTTGCACAAAACACGATTCCCACAACCCTAAACATAATATTATAGTAGGTGTTTGTATGTGTCTCCGCGGATTAGCAAGTTTCAAATTCTTACTATGTGCATAGTAAAATCTTTAATATACGGGTACATCCCAGTATATATATATATATACAATATCTAATATATTGTATTTTGTTACCAGTTGGTTAGTTTAATACTGAAAAATATTAAAAGTTTTGTTCAATATCAATTATGCATTAATTTTGAAAGGCCATCGCTATTTGATCAATCAATAATCTTGAAGCGACTACATTATCCAGTTTATTCCACTACCAGATCGAAGTTTGAACTAAAAGTCGCAATCGTAGATACAAGTGTTGATTCCCTCGAGTTATAGATTCTATAATTCCGCAGAATTTTGAAAAACTTCTTTATGTAAGGTTAAGCCTGTAGGTAAAGTCTAATTAATATAGTAAGATATTAGTTATTCAATTTGTTGAAAGGGTTCAAGTTCATTTTTTTCCTCATGGCTAAAGTTCGGAAACAAAAGTACCAAACAGATTAGGAGAAAAGAGATGGAGCTAAATATTGGCTTACTTTGGTCGCGAATGTTTCAACTTTCGGCTTTTGTTCAGTTTGTCAAAAGTCTCTCAAAGCTGGAAAGTCTGGACTGGTTAGACATTCTTTCTCTCAAAGACACATAATGAGGCTAAGAGAGGCAGAGAGAGACAGCATCTATTCTATCTCTTATAATTCAATTGTTGAAAAATCCAAAACGTTTACTGAGGTGAAAGCTGAAATTACTCTTGAGCCTTTAATTGTTTTACTTGTCAGAAATGACATATCAGTCTCAAGAACAATTATTTGACTACATACCCAGAAACGACGACATAATGGAAATTTCTACATAGTCTACTGGGACAAAATCTTGTTCTGTTTGAACGACGGCTTCATTTTCACTTGATATCCTAGCTGAAGTAGTTGTGGATCTTTTACGTTTCCGTGCCTAAATGTATTATTTTGGAAGATTTGATATGAACAGAACAGGCGCCAAATACAGTTTATAAAATTTTTTCCCCTGTGTATGTATGTTATATTTTCGAAATTCCTTTGTTTATCAATATTCTCACTGACGAAATCACCATGCTGGAAGAGAAAAATCTTGAATAATCAAAAGATACTTCGTCGTCTAAGAATAAATATTAGCCAATTACTTAGAATTTCATGGTAGTTACCAATTTAATTTAAATATTCTGACATAAAATATTATAGGTTATATAATTATATATGCGGGTGTTATTTAAATATTTTAGCCAATTTATTTACTAACGTCATAAAATAGCGCATTTATGAAGTAATGTATGTGAAGGAAAATTTAGGAATTTTGAGCGGGAGCCCTGATCCACAGATCTTTTTGAGTTCCTTGGAAAATATTATTTGGCTTATGGGCATACATTGTCTGGATATACGTTTATCCAAAAATTTAAAAAATATCAAATTTGATTGAACAGATTGCAGTTTTATGGAAATATATGTATACTCTAAAAAAAATTTCTGAAATTATAGAAATTAGGGACTATCCTCGATCATTCATTTTCAACTTTCAGACGGTCATCAAATTAATAATAATATACCATTACTAAAAGTTATGTAAAAGTTTTTTTTTAAGGATTATAAAAGAATTATTATTGATTCTGTATCTAGTTCTAAACTCAAGACATTTCCTGTTTTAGGTGTAAAATGATAAAAAACTATCTTTCTTAGACCGTTATTACTAGATTTAACATGTTTTTAATGAAAAAACTACTTTTAAAAATTGCCAAAAGAAAAACAATTATTGTCTGTGCTCTTTCTTTTGTTTTGTTCATTATTTAATAGGTTACCGTAAAGCTTTAAACTAAGTAGCCAAACGAGGACCCAGGTGACCAGTTGCTGAAAAACGTCTTGTTGCACATAAACTTTTTTGTACGCCAGATCCATAAGATAAGATAACTTATTTAATTATTATTTGGAGAGATAATTAGGAGTTATGATGTTAATAGAATTTATTTTTTATATTATTAGATAACTTCATGTTTTCTAATAGATTTTACTTTTTAGAAGATGCCCATTCAAGGTCGGGAAGAGGGAAATTAAATAAAGCATAAGGGGAAGAATTTCATTGGTTGACTTGGACCTTTTTAGATGAATGATAACTCTAAATTTCATTTTTGAGGAGCTAAAGTTGAAGTATTTCTCAAAGTGTTAAGCATTTCGTGGAAAAAATGAGCTGCACTGTAGCAAAGATAATTTACTCTGTAATTTTTGTTATATTTTTAGATTCACGAACATTCTCATGTAAATTATTACTGGATCAGTTTCATCCAATTTATTTAGGAGAATATAATCACATCACACATGTATTTCTATCGGAGATAATTGTTGCATAAAGAACCCCCATACTATGTACAAGATATAAAACTAAAAAATCTCCAATGATAATAAAATATAATTTAAACAATATAGTGACATTCGACAGTTCTAATTTATTTCTTAGGTGCTTTCCTAGGAATATCTTGTGCATCACTATTTAGTATTTACTTTATCTATTTGGAATGTATGCATATTAAAACGTTATACTGTCACATCATGCATTGCGACCTACTTGTATAATAGCGTATTTAAAGTTAATTTTACGTGTAAAAATTATTTATATGTAATGTCTATGGAAAACTTCGATTACACCACTAATGAAATTCGATAGGAAGACTTGGTAACGGAAACAAAGATCAAGAATATATATTGGCATAAAATGGGATCAAGTAGACTAATTTATGGATCACGGTGGTCATAATTTACTAGTCTAACGAGATACGAAGGAATTGGAGCCTTTAATAAAATAAATAATATTTTGAACTGCTTTTGAAATCCTTCGATAGCGATACTAAACCGGTCTCTTCCTCTCTCGTTCAACACACATACAATATTTTGGTTTATAAATGTGATTATGAATGTCCGAAATCATTATATCAAAAGTAAATTCCGTAAGCAATATCCAAATCCAAACAAAATCCACATTTTTATGAAGGTTACAAAGATATAGGAAAATATGAAATCCATAGATTATATTATAAAAAAAAAATTAATTATATACCATCATTAAGAAAAATAACCAAGGGATGTCATTTGAAAAGCTACATCTTGCGAATAAATGTAAAAACATTACGCCATTGTATCTCGTCAAGCTAGCGATTGCGTTTCGTTACTTTATTTGAATGCTTTCGGTCGTTGAGGAGTTAATTTGTCACTCTGAAGTAAGCATTCTCGCCTATCTTTGCTATCATTTAAAAAAATACATTATATAATGAATATATATAAATTTCAATAGAGTTATAATATTTTCCCTGCACTAACGTTATATTTGTTCATTGGAATATCCTCTTTATAGCGGTAATTTCTTCTATCTTCCCCCTCACCCACCCACCCAAAAAAAAAAAAGTTTTATATGAGACAACTGATTTGAACTAGGATCTTAATTTAGTATTATGATATGTCTGGCTCCCGTCTTCTCCTCCGCTCTTTTTTCTGTAAAAAATGTTCGCTCAACATGCTACTTATTAATAATTCATAGTGATAACGAATATCATAGGGTATATGGGAGCAGAAAACAAAAAAAAATGTACAATTATTGTTTGTAAAAATGATGACTCCAGTTTGTTTATAATTGTTTATTGCTCCACAATTTCTATTAGATAAATATCTGAATTAACCCTCTGTACGAGTTGAAACTAAAGGTTAATTATTGTGAAAATATCCCTCTGAATAATAATCAATATATTGTAATTGGTACTCCTATATTGAATGGGAGGCTTTTATTTCAATGAGATAAATCATAAGTGTCGAGAATGTGATTGTTTCCATCTCAAGAAAAAGTACTTATATTTAAATATTGCACACTGTTATTTTTAATTTATTACATTTCCGAAAAATTTTCTTTCTTACCCTGTAAAATAAATTTTTGAAAAAAAAACAATAATTTTATCTAACTTTTCTTTGAGATATAGGGTAAAAACTAATTTGAAGAGGTCAAATATTTTTTCCATGTAAAAACGATATTTTTGTAATAATGCAATCAGTATTGTACCTTTGATGTTATGACTTACATCATTTGAATTATTTATTTACTTGTTATTTCTTGATATAATATTATTAGAATTCCGAACTTACTCATTAAGGATAAATTTGAAAGGTTGTAACTCTCAGTAAAGAGCAGATGGTTGCAAGACAATATGTAATCTTCTTCTTAATCTTTGTTTATCTTAATTATTTTATCTCTACTACGGGGACAGTTGCAATATTTGACTGGTCTTATTCAAATACAATTTGAAGAAAAACTACTGACTAGTATAATCTTTAAGGTCATTAAAACTATAGAACACATATGTTGGTATCTTGTGTTTAATTTTAATGAATCTAAATCAAACCAACTTCGAGTAATTGATTCAGAAGCAAACAGTGTAGACACTTTCCTTGGTCTCTTCTACTTAGATATTAAATACTTATTATGCTGTTCACAATAATAGTGTAAGAACTTGTAAAAATGTAATTTTTATAATAAATCTAATTTTTTTGTTTTCAAGTATAATTCCTATTATACGCTTTATACTATTATATTTCTTACTTATTCATTTTTGAAGCTACTATTTATGTCATTTTATGAATTAAATGTTTTTGCTTTTGGCAATAAAACAATGGGACCAAGCTGTTAGAGAAAGAAATGAATTCAAAAATTGATTGACCAATGTAAGACTTGCATCCTTTTTAGATATTTAAATATTTTTTCTACAACAAATCTATTATATTTTTGTTAAGTCTTTGTTAAGTGAATAAGTTAAATATTTTTATTTTTATTATTTTTAACTATGAAAGTAACTTTATTAACTAAATAAGGTTTTAAGTCTTCTGATGGCTGAGAATGACCTCTCACAGTAACAAGTTGTTACTGACCAGATAGAAGAATATTCAACATGGATTTTATTTTTAATGAAGAATAACAGGTTTTGTATCTGTAGAATTTCGATTGCAGAAGTAGGAAGGAGCCATCTTCAAATTTATAGCTCAGGGAGTTGTCGTTGTACGATATAATATCTTATTCTCTCGTTTTGGTCTTAGTTTTTAGAAAGAAGGTGGCTCAAAGTAAGATGGAATCATAGGAGGCTTATTGTCTTGGGAAAATATATAATCCAACTGAGATGCGATGTAATTTATGTAGGGATAAAAGATATTCCTCAACGATCCTCTACAGATTGGATGTTCATGTTTGCTCTGTAGGCTTGTTTCACAGATGTATATTTGTTTTGTAGTCTGCAGCTTTTTGTTCAACGGATAAATGTAGCCATGTATTATATTGATCCTAACAGCTCTACTAGATACTCCTAATGACACAATATTATGTCTGAGGGCAGCGGAATTTCAGATATAGAAAGTTTATTGATCCCTTTCGTTTTCAAAAGAGAAATGATCGAGGTTAACTTTTCCACAAATTCACTGAGGGTGGTTGACCTACTGCTCCAAATAGTGTCGCTTATCAGTTGAATTTCTGGTTAGGTTTTCAAATTCCAAAATTCCTGATGTGCAATTATTTTTTAAATTCTTCTAACTTTTCCATCTTTGCTGTTTTCTGACTCCAACCCATCTTTCCTGACACTACGACTTCGAGAGTCCAATTTAACTCCAATTTTAGAAATGTATTCCTGTCGGTAGGAAAATCTGAACAGCCATGTGCTACTAAAAAATTAATTACATTTGTGAGGATATAGGCCTTTCTCAATAACCAAGGATAATGAAATTAATTTTTTACTTTCTCGATAATGAAATACTAGACAATAGTTACAGACGTGTTTGGGTATAGAGTTCTATATTTCGAATTAATAATATAATTAAAAGAACATAACAGACCTGCGCTCCTTTTTGGAAGGAAAACCCAGCTGAATCTAATCAGGTGTCAATAGATGATATAAAAAAGACTCAGATTCCAACAGGCCCTCCAGAAAATGAGGGGTGGGTCAGAATACCACATTTTCTGTCTCTTGAGTCTTAGTATATCCTACTCAATTTCAACTGGAATTGATAGATTCCCAGGTAGTAAAGCTGTAGATTTTTTCAGGAAGTCTCACTAATTGAGCAAAGTGTAACTTCAGAGAAACAATACGTTAATGTCTGTAATATCTACCTAGTATTCTCAAACCATGCCCCAAATAACTAGTTAAGTTGTGGGGTGTCTAAGTTATTTCTTTTTCACAACATTATTTGGGTCTTTAGTAAAAAAACAAATGATTAAAAAAAATTGTCCTATGTTTTTGCTGTATTCGTAACTCAGGTTTGGAATTGACAGACAAGTTGTAAGGTTGTCCGACCCCCACGACATTTTTACCATGTTGCATAATTTTATAATATTGTTAATTTTTAGATTTATATCAAATAATTGTTTTACTTTATCTTTCTATGCATGGTTTGAGATATTCAATCGTCGCCTTTTAATAATTTTATATAATTTCTTTTACAGCGTCTTTCCTTCCTCAATTCATGATGATGAGTATCAGTAACATTTCTCTAAGATGTAACTTAAGAATTGAAAAAACTGGTTCTACAGACATGGTAGCTTTTTCCCAAAGAATGAATTTATCCTCTTTGACTTCCTCTTGGTGGCAGGGTCGATTTCGAACAGGAGATTGACACTCCTGAGTCGATTGTACACTCAACTCAGGGACTGGCAACGTCTACTCTTGATTTCCAGTACGTCCACATTGATTGGTCAATTTAGATTCCACCATTTCTTTTTCAGCAACGTTAGACTATAATAAAGCAATTTGTCTTATTGAGTGTATAATTTTTCTGTTATTTGTTAATTTTAGTGTTGCTGAAGTGACTACATTGTCCTTGTTTTTATGGACTTCAGTAGTTCTTGCTAACTTTCATGGACTTTTCTCTAATGATTCAAGTTTTACAATTACTGTATCACCCTTTTTGTTTGAGTTGGTATTATGTGGTGCCTCTAATAATTATTAATTATTAGTGTTTTATCATATAACTTTCTGGAGTTTACCAGTTTGAGATGATCCTGTTTATTAGTAATTTATCCATGTACTACTAATAATAAAGGAGTTGTGTTTTTGTACTGAACAATTGAATAGGTTATTATTATTATATATATTTAATTATGTTAAAAAGTGAATTATTAGTTGAGTGGCTTGAAGAAACTATATTGGTGACCCGACAAAAAGAATCATGACATTAGTAGACGACAAGGAAGCAGAAAAAAGTGTGAAATCAGTCATTTTTTCGTGAAATTACCAACCTTTTTTTAATAAAATATCATAATATTATCTTCATAAGTTCCAAAAAAATGAGAATCCGTATGCAATGTTAAAATCTTTGCGCATTTGACAGTTTGTTGGCTCAAAACAAGAATTAGTCAATGATCTAGTCGATCGATCTAATAACTAACAAAAGGAATATATGAGTCGGAGAAATGGAAGCTAGAGCGTGTGATATAACTGGCGAAATTATGAAGGATGGTATTGACTTCAAGGAGACTTTAATCAATCGAATGGTGCTCAATTGCCTCCCGTCTTCATCATGGCAACATTTGTATCAAGTATTGAAAAACTCTTATACGAGGAATTTATCGAATGGGCTAAGACGGAGGAAAAAATGTGTAATGTGAGTACTCTAGCAATTAGTTATTTGTTAGGTAGCGAGGAAAAAAATTATCTTAAAGAAATTAGGATACTTGAGAGAAGGAGAAACAATCATACTTGTTAGCATTTTACGAGTAAAGATCATTTACCTAAGCAAAAAAGACATTCAAATCGTTACTTTCCTCAAGGGCTGTGTTCATTTCAAATGAAATTTAGAAAAATTCATTTTGCTGTCTTACTCCTACTACTTGTTTTTCATTTTTATAAAAATTCCAAAAAACCAATTAAGCGTCAGTCAAAGTCGACGCCAGTTCATAAATAGTTGTTTAATCAATATCATTGTAAAAACTCCATAAAGGGTTACTTTAGGCAATATGTAAATAAAAGTATTTATCAATCGTATGTAAATAGTACAAATCCTTTTCAAATAAGGGCCCACATTACTGATCTTATTACTCAGTGTAGTATAACAATCATATTTTTGATAGATACGGGAACTGAACGGTCTTGATTTCCATATTCTGAATCAATTTGTATTTAGAAATAAGGAGTTAAATTGTTAGCAGCAAACAATCAGTCCTTAAATAGTTTTGGATCTTTCAATCAAATATAGAGTTGCCTGGAATGATGAAAACCAATTGGTATTTATTGTATCTGACATGAATTTTTGTGTTATAGGATTTGACTTAAAAATTGCTGAGAGATAGTAACTCATTTAATGTTATAGAATTTAATACAGATTGTGTTAAAGTACAAGAGATTATAAAAAGATACTCATTAGCGAGTAAAAACTCCTACAGTGGAGATTTTCACAGGATTATATCACAGTATAGGAACTACGGGAATGCCTGTTGTTTCTAGATGACGAAAATTCACTCCCGAAAAGATGAAGGTAATCCAGAATGAAATGAGTAAATTATTAAAGGATGGTATTATTAAACACTCCAAATCTTGTTGGGCATCTTCTATATATCTAGTAAAAAAATAGAATGGGGACTGACGATTGGTTGGAGATTACGGACTTTTGAATAATGTGACGAAGGCTGATAAATATCCAATGCTATCAAGAATTTGTAAATCGTATTTTTTTAACAAGTTGTATTTGATTAAAGCATATCATCAAATTCCTATGTTAACAACTGACAAAGAGAAGACAGCCATATCAACTCCAAGTGGATTTTATCAATATTTGAGAATCCCTTCTGATCTAAAAAAATCCTGCAAAATCGTTTCAAAGGTTGATTGACAGAGTGTTAGGAAGTATTAATGGTTGCTTTGCTTATGCTGATGATATTCTTTTGATTTCAAATACGGAAAAGGAGCATCATAAACTTTTAGATGATATCTTAAAGCTCTCATAAAGTAATGGATTGAGTTTGAACATTGAAAAAAGTCAATTTTGCAAAGCAGAGGTTGACTTTCTTGGCTTCACTATTTCTCCAAAAGGTGTTAGGCTAATACATAGAAAAATGTCTGAGTTGAAACAGTTTACAAGACCTCAGACTGTGAAACCTTTCAACAAATTGATTGGTATGGCCACTTATTATAGGCAATTTATTCCTCGTATTTGGGAATTATTAAGTCCATTCTATAGAGTTATACAGAATAAGAAAGAATGCTACGATTTCGTGGTTCCCAGATTTAGATTGAGCTTTGAAAATGTTTAAAATAGGTATGGATAAGGTCATAACGCTTACTAATTAAATTAATAAATAAAAAATAATATACCAGCCAATTTTTTCTCAAGAATTAATTTGATTTAATTAAGTTTTGTCGACTGGAAGCAGTGGAGAAAAGAACAAAAATGGAAAATCTACATCAGAAATACCTATTGTCTGAATGGATAAAAATAGATAAAGAAAATATACTATGTGACGTGAGAGCAAAACATCCAAGGCCAATCGTACCTACAAAACAGTTCAGTAAATTGATACAAACAATTCATTATAAACCTCACAGAGGAATTATAAATTCGATTAGAAACATTCAAGGTCAATGTTGGTGGAAATCTATTAATTCAGATATAAAAATTTTATTAACAATGAAGAAAATGAATTAAATAAATCTAATTAAATAAAATCACCAATTATATACCATGAAAGATAAAATCTCCATACAATAAAAATTATCACATAAACTTGGATATCATAGGGTTTTCTACAAGCAAATGATAAAACGATGGGACTTACAGTAATTGATAGGGACACCTAATGGCTTGAATTATATCCCATGCCCAGTGCTTCTACTGAAAACATAATAAAACAATTGAATACTAATTGGTTTGCAAGATTTGGATATCCTAAGTGTATAACCACAGATCAACGTGGACAGTTCGGCTCCTTAATATGGGGAAAATTAATGAAGAACTTCAACATCGAAAACCTAAAAACAAGTCCCTACCATCTTGAAGGCAATGGTCCTGTTGAAAGTTCGAACTTTAAAGGGAGCAATTCTTTGCAAAATATTAGAGTTAAGTGTCAATTGGGTAGAATTATTACTCTGCATATTATTGGACTTGAGGACAACCATTATATCTGGAGAAAAGTCTTCACCCGTCAAACGATATTCGGGGAAGAAATTCGGTCATCTGGGACAGTTTTGTCCTGTCATAAAATAATAAAACAAAAAATCAACACTATAATAAAGTGGACGACTACTTCGATTCACAAAAGAAATGTCAGACAATCAAAAAAATGTTTTTCCTTTTCTAATCTTAAAATTGTTAGTTTTCTCTACAAAATGTCATGATATACAAAAAAAAGAGTACAATGGTATGAAAAATATCACACACACAAACAAATAACAGCTCTTTCTTTTTCTGTAACTTCAAAAATGAGAAATTACAAATATAAACTTTTTTTTTACATTTAGACATAGATTTATTAGACTCGTTAAATGTCTGTAGATCTTAAATTAATCGATTCCTTAACTTATCCTGAATTTAGCGTTTTAGCTGCTAATCTTCAATTAAACACTTAATTTGGAAATTTTTATCGAAAGAACTAATCTTTTTTATATCATTTGAGATTCCTAGTCGATATTAAAGAAGGATAAGCTCTGTTGGCTATTGTCTATATCAACTCACAACTTGAAAAATAAATAAAATTATGAGAGTCTTGACTCTATTTTATATGTACCTGCTTTTATTTCTCTTTTCCCAATGCCTTCCAATATTTCCCATGAATCCTCTGTATCCCTTCACTGAAACTTCTGCTCTAGCCTTTGACGAATATTATTGTATGATTAATGAGAGGAATATTAAATATGAGTTAGGATCTATGGCACAAATTGTTCTTTAGAGGATGAGGAGTACGGTGATTCCTTAATTTTAAGCATTTAATAAGTGGTTATTGAAGCAACAGAGACTATTTTTCTTCATTAATAGTTATTTGATGTCCTCATTGTTGGATCATTCATTATATTACCAGAGTGGAAAATAATGCTATCCCCCAGTATGGCAAAAAAAAAAAATAATAATAATAACATGGTACCCCTTACAGTTGAAAAATGTTTTGGAGAAGAGCAGATTAATTGTCATGAACTATGCTGGATTAGCTGTGAATAGCCCTGAGAGGATAGGAAAAAAGTAAACACAAATCCTACTCTGTATCTATTCTATAAAAATTGCCGATAATTACTTAGGATTCGATCCTAAACTATAGTGTTAGTCCAACAAGACTTGACTTTTTTCATAACCATAATTATAGCCTTTCAACCAATGTTGTATAGTTAAGAATGGTTACAATATTAATCTATTATCTCACTCAGTTTTTATCAAGGCCTCAATGTGTACTAATGAATAAGACCACTACAATTTTCGTCGAGGTTGTCATCAATAAAACCTACATAGTACAATCAATATAAAAGCTTATTATTAAGATATAATAATATACTCGTATCTACCCTAATTCATAATTCCCATAACTTATTTTGCATCTTCATTATATATCCTCTTCATACTCTATAAATAACTATTAATTACCCCTTCTAAATAGTAAATACTCAAGATAATTAAAGAAAAGACTAAAGATCCAATATTCAGAGCTGTATTTGAGTCCTTCTTTTCAGAGTCTATGTCAAGTCCGAGTCATCATGCTGTAGGTTTTTCGGATTTTGAGTTCAAGTTTTCATGCTCCGTGTACATGGAAAAATAAATAATGTGTGGATCTACTTGTAGTCTCACCTAAGGCAAGAAATCCTTTCCCACAAGTTCTTCCTTAATCTTTTTAAAACACTTATTTTCTTTTGGATTCCATTGACTTTATGATGGCGTAGTGAAGATAAAAAAGAATACAAGAATAATGATGACAGCTTTTGTAAATAAAAGCATATAGTAAGGCAGGGAGAACCCTCCCTGAATCAGGTTTCAACTGCAAGAAGGCGGACTTTATGCAACTCTGAAGATTACCAATAAGTGTCAACATTAAGGAGGGTATGAAGTAAAAATTCGGAGTTAAAGAGAGTAAGAAAATGAACGGGAGTGCAGAAGTTAAGTTTTGAGTTTCTTTACTTTAGTAATTTCAAGATACTATGGACCTTATTGGGTAGTATTTCTTCTTGATAATCCCTTTGATGTGCTAAGTTGCTTCCTATAGACTCAATTAAATTTATAGTTCTTGTGAGTCATTGATATTTTCTTAATCAAAGAAGAAAATTAAAACGGAATATCGGTATTGAGATTCAACCATTAATTAATGTCTTTACAATATTAGTTTTTTACTCGACTGTTTTAAATGTCTGTTTAAGCAAAATTTACATCATCTATATTTTTATTTAAGTATCATTTATATAATAAACGCCAATTACAATTGAAGCACTTTTCTTTAACTCTAGATGATGATGAAATAAGAACAGGCCTTGAGGAGGAAGGGGATTTAATATAAATGGGCTTGAAGTAAGAAACAGATTCAAAATAGGAGAGGGGCTTGAGATAAGAAAATAATTTAGGTTGATACAGGGCTCTAGGTAAGAAATAGGGGGAGCTTGAGGTAGGAAACAACTTATGATAAGAGAAGAACTTGAGATAGGAAATTCTCCTAAAGTAGGATGAGTGTTGAGTTAGACAACAAACTTTTAAGTAGAAGGGGGCTTGGAGTAGGTACAGAGCTTGAGGTAGGAAACATATTTCATGTGGAAGGAGAGCTTAGGGTTGATAGAAAATGGATTTAAGGTAGGAGTTTGAGGTAAAAATTTACTTAGAGTAGGATTCATGCTCAAGTTGGGAAACAAATTCCAGGTTGAAAGAAAGTATGGGATAGAAAGAAGACTTGATGTAGAGAGAAGGTTTGAAGAGTGCTTCATAAATCCTAAATAATTTTTTTCCTCTTGTACTTGTAATTGATCAGAGGAGATATATTTCTTTCTGGATATTATTTTCTTTCTTCTGTTAAAAGACTAAACTAATTTAAAAAAATTGAAATTCTTAATTCCTTAGATAAAATGCGATTATTGAATAGACTCAACAATTTAACTTCTTTATTGTTGGACCACTCCTTCATTCTTAAAATTACAGGATGATTCCAAGAAAACTTAAATATGTAATATTATTTTATTCCCTTTATCTTACTAAAGTATTCACACAATAATTTTGTTTTAATTCAACCATTTAACTTAACCCTTGGGTAGTCTTCATTTTCTGTATACACCTTTTGCCTTTTGGGTCAAAATGACCCGTCTATACTTTGCTATAAAATTATTGGACTTTTTTTAATATTTTAACGACTACAATTCAGCTTGCCAGAAGAACCACTTTTTAATTCACAAAAAAATATCATTGAATGACTGCTTTTACCCTGCCCAAATCTACTTTATAGCTAAAATAATAATAAAAAAATATGGGAAAGCAATTTTTTTCAAAATTTACTTTCAATTTTCCTCTAAATAGTTATAAATACTTACAAAACAATTACAAAATAATAGAAATAGTAAAATAAATTCATCTATTGAGCACATGCTGAACAGTATGATAAGGAACAGCCTTTGTATATGTATTTATTGCATTTAAAACATGTATTATTAGTCTTATTGTCTTTCTCTTTAGGGCAAAACTGGCATCTTTTTCTCTTGCTTGCTTTGAAAGTAGAAGTTGAGGCTTGATCATCAGGTCGATCCGGAAGTCTAGCACTCTTAAAAGCTTTCACTATCTAAGCTGAGGCCTCTGTTCGGGTGAGTGGAGCTACAAGTACCTTTCCTAGCTGTTCCAGGCACACTCTTCTCTTGTGGCTCTTCTGAGACATCCAGGTCGGATTGATCTCTCTCCAAATTACAAAGCCATTGTAAGAGGAAACGTCAAGATATTGTGAAAGATGGCCGGCGGGCAGTCATCCTTCTGCAGCTGTATGCTCCAATTACCATGTCTAGATTGTCCACACCTCCTTTGTTTCGATTGTAGTCCATAATTATGTTTGGCTTTCTATCGTCACGATCCCTCATGCTCCCGTCTCTGTGCAGTGTGCTTAGAATAACTACATTTTTGTTTTCTTAGGTAAATAAGAAACTAAAGTGGTAGTGGGTGTTAAGGCAAATTTTGATGAGAAGACTTATCTCTCTTTTGATGAAGCAGTGCGGGTGGGATGTCAGGCTTGTTTTTATGAACCGTACCAACCATGGTAATCTTCCTCTTCAAGAGCTGTTGTTCGAGTTGATAAGAGGTAAAAAATTATCACAAGTCACATTGTGACCCCTCAGTCCCTCGGTGAGATCAAGTACAACTTGCATCCCTTGGTTTTTCTCTGGGTGTCCATTGGCCAACTTTCCTGTATATACCTGGACTTTTCAAGCATAACTTAATTTAGCATCGTAAGCCACCCTCCTCCAGCCGTCCTCTCCTTCCAGTTCGGAATCAGAGTTTTCCTCAAGAATGAGATTGAAAGCTTCTTCAGAAATATCACGCACACTCATATTGAAAAAAATGTAAAGGCAGTGAATTCTAAAAAACTTACCACCTTTATACCCCCTTGAAATGCATAAACAAAGAACAAATATTGCATTGTCATTATGCTATTACGCATAAGAAATTGCATATTAGACAGACTAATCAAACAAAGAAACATTTTTTATTACGCAACTACTTTTGTAAGTTTCAATTCTGTTAAAATTTTATCATGGGTCATTTTGACCGGGAAGACAATTTTTGTGCATTTTTTTTGTACTGCTTACACAGAAATATTTCTGGGATTTTTTTTAAATTTTTTAAATATTCGGGACAAGTTAGGAAAAGTGAAAAAAAAAAATCAGGCCGAAAAAACATTATTTTATTGGTTTTTATGGTTAGTTAAACTATGCGATGGGTCATTTTGACCCGAAGACAACAGGAGGGTTAATCTTGTTTTATAGGTTTTGCAGAAAATTTTGGAGACGTATTATTTATTAATTCAATTAAGTCATCAATTTAATCTATATTTTACTCATTTTAAAAATATTGAAAAATCATTTCAAAGCTGTGATCGGGAGAAAAGTGGAAATGACTCTGCAATAGAAAATGAACAGAGATTTTATCCATTTTCCGCAGCATTATAATGTATGCTAAATGATCCGTAATATTGAAATTCTTGTTCTGGCTTCTGAAAAGTTGTGAAAAAATAGATGAAAAATAAAAATATTATTTGAATAAATTATCCATCACCTGTTGTATTGAATTTCAGGTCAAGGAACATAATTATAATAGTTTTATACTATAAAACTGATGCAGTACCATTAAGATCTTTCTTACAAGTTTCCTGTAATAAGTAAGAATATATTAATATTTTAAAAATTACAATATATAACTTTATATGTTCCGCTTCATCAAACATGTATTTGGGAGTTGTCCCTGCTCCTTCATCTTCAACAGCAAATAAATTGATTTTATATACAGATAAGAAGTGAATCTTTCCTCTTTGAATAGATAAATAGGAAATCGACTTAGTCTCCAAAAAGTCAATTGTCAACAATTCAATTTCATCCTTATTATATTTAGCATAACAAACTCGTTTGTCGTAGTCTTTTCTTTCCGTTTTAACAAAATCCAAATGTTTTTTAATATAAC